>NC_138372.1:57370752-57486279 GCF_054177405.1 Leptonychotes weddellii
CCAATATTCAGAGAAGAGAGATAAATATTAAATGAGCAACGTGGTAAAGGGCTAGGTAACACCCAACGTACAAGTGCATCATGGCTCTAAGAGTCCAGGAGCATGCCAGTCTTATAGCTCTGAGAAATTATTTTCCTTAAAGCATTGTTAGACATGGTAGCAATGCTTTGCTCTTGGCTCACATAAACTAATTTAAACTACAATGTAGTTGAAGTAAAATACAGCCCTAGTAGTTCTATTTCAACCACACTCAACCATTTGTAACACATTTCTGAATTATAATTTGTGAACAATCGTAAAAACCACCATTTCTTCAGCATATACATACTACCTCTCAGGCCCTGTGCCAATTTAATCTCACAGACCTTGGTCTGTAAGATAACTACTGTTATTCTCTTTTACAGATGAGCAAACTGGCCTAAAAGACGAAAGTCATCTGCCCCAGACATGAGTATGTTAGGAACACTGTATGTCTGCATAAAAGAAAATGTCCTGTGACTTGGCTAGTCCCCAGTTCTCATACTTGAGGAACAACTATAATCCCCGCTCGAAGGGCAGAGTCTCTGGATGCACAATGCCCAGGAACATGTTCATGGGAGCAGGGGTTCCTGTCGGTGGCCAGCCACATACTACAATGCATTCACAGCCTTCAGGAACCTATATAGATTTAGACACATTCTTGCGCCCTTTTTAAGCATCGTGTTAGATCTTTAGATCTTATTTTTAGTAACTCTTTTGATCTTTCCAAAATACTCAGCCCAAAGATCAAAGCTGTGGCTTAGCTTTAAGCTACACATTCTAGATCTTCCATTTTAATTTGTACTCAGGCAACATTTTACTTTTTTTTCATAGCTAGGAATAGATTTTCCTTCATGAAGGAATAAAATGTGTCCTTAAGGAAAACAGTATTCATTTTCAATAAACATTTACTAAGTAACTATCTTTTCAAAAGTAAAAGGCTAGGCCTGAAGAGGGTAAAAAAGTTGGGTAAGACCTGGTCTGTGCCTGCCAGGGGCTTAAAACTTAATTATGGCGATAGAAATAGTAGGAATCGGGGTTAAAATTTGAAGTGGATCCCGATGGTCCCTCTCCAAGGAACAAGTGACAGTATGTTGCTTCTCTAAGGAGCAAGCTCTAGCTGTGTCACAATATGAACAAGGGAGCTGAAAATAATAATCCTCTAAAGTAAAGGTTAACGATTCCAGTTCTAGCCATAAAGTAAAGGTTAACGATTCCAGTTCTAGCCATAACGACACAGGAAAAAGGGAGCCATTTCAGAAGTGACTTGAGTATGCCTGGGGATCTTGCTTTTACAAACTACCTAGCCCCTGCTCCCCACACCTGCCCCTGCTATCAGGAGGCCCCAGGCACAGAAGAGAGGATGTCGTGCATCTCAGAGGTCTTGAGATAGGAAAAGATGGAGAACCGTAATGTCTAACATGCTGCAGTTTTTCAGGTGAGGCCCCTAATGACACCACAGCGTACATCCATTTCTCTATTGTCCTTATTTAATACTGAACAAATAACATGTTACACAAAAGTCCCGAGCAAGAGGGACTTAATTGGAGTAGGTGATTACCTTCGTCACTCATTAAGAGGCTGTCTCTTCAGGAGGATGCCTGAATCACTGCCAAGTTGAGTTGCTTAGAAAGGAGTCTGTGATAAAAACAAGTATGAAGATAATTATCTAAAGCAAGTGGTTTTAACTTATTAAAAAACCTACATTTGGGGAATACTCTCACAACCATAATTTATACTCCCTAAAAACCTGGAGATTTAGCCTAATTCTCTTCTAACACATAAAATACTGCATGTATCTACTCTCTTTGAAGGAAACTGTGTTCTCCTCGTTACTACTGAAATAAAATTCTCCCTGCCACAGCCTCCTAAATCTCAGTCCTTATTTTTATTAGCTAGTCTCACACTTCGCAGCCACCTGTAAGACGCATCCCTAACCAGTTGATTTCTCTATCCTGTCTTCCACTTTTATGCACCCTTTTTTCAACACTCCCATTTATGTTTTTATGTTTAGCTGCCATGCTGGTCAACAAATTGGCTGTAGTAGATGGCATTTTTCTTTTGAGTTTAGTCTTTCTTTCCCTAATTTTAGGCTAAGTATTTTTAATGATTATGCAACACATAACTCACTGTGAAAACTTGTTACAAAAAAGTATTTTTTAATGAAAGGGAAAAGCTAATTTTACCAGGTAGAAATCACTACTAAAATTTGGTCGTTTTTCCTGTCTGTCCTTTTTCTACGTATGTCTCTTAAATTTTTATTTTGAAATAATTTTAGACTTACAGAAAAGATGCAAAAATAGTACAGACAGTTGTATATACTCTTCACCCAGCTTCTCCTACTGTTAACATCTTCCATTATACTATAGTATAATTATCAAAATCTTCTATGTATATTTTGACAAGATCTATAGACCATTTTTATCTCACATATCGTCATTTTTCTCCAATTTTCTCAGTAATGTCCTTTACATAATTTTTCTCTCATCCAGATCCAAGATCACACATTACATGTAGTTGGCATATCTTGTTAGTCCCCTTTATCTGGAACAATTCTTCACACTTTTCTTTTCATGACAATTTTCCAGAAGTACCAGAGTAGTTATTTTGAAGAATATGCCTTTGGGTCTGTCTAATCTGTTTCCACATGGTTAGATTCCGGTTATGCATTTTGGGCAAGACTACTACATAAACCGTGTTTTAACTTTCTCAATGCATCACATCAGGAATCAAATCTGTGTTTCTGTCACAGGTGATATCAACTTTGAGCACCCTGTAAGGTGGTGTCAGTCAGGTTTCCCCTCTATAGACTACCATTTCTTACTTTGCAATTATGTAATCTCTGCGGAGGTATTCTGATTACTTATATTATATATTTTATATATATTACATATATATATATATGCCATTCTTCTTCAGACTTTTATCATCCATTGATTATTCTTCTGAGTCAATTGTTTCCACAACGGTTCCAAAATAGTGATTTTTTTCTACTTCCCTTATTCCTTCTATGTCTATTAGTTGATGTAACCATTCTTTTCTCTTAAAGTTCTCCTTGATTCGTATTTGTATTCCCATAAGTATGTCCAAATTCAAGACATTTCAAGTTATTTTTAAATCTATTTTTTTAAATGTTATCACATTTTTAAAAATTTTACAGTCTCAATGTTACATGTTAAGAAGCCCAGAACTGACATTTCTTATTGCTCCATTTAACCCTTTTCCTACTTCATAAAACTTTGTTTGAAATTTCTAAGTCTTGCTTCAAACTTCTAATTATAATCCAAGACTAACCCTGCCTCATGACAGTGCTACCTAATTAGTCCTGGAAAATGTCTAACACCTATCCAAGAATCTTGTTAATATATCTCTGGTTTATACAAACTAATTCTCATTTTTATCACATTTCATTCATCACACGGCAGACAATAAGGAAGACTTAGCCCAATCCTATAATTTAAGGACCAGGAACCTTCTATTCCACTAGTTCAATTTTGTGTTCGGACAAGAATCAAAATGTAACCCTCAGAAAATGGATTGATTCAATAACCTCAGTGGGAAAAAAAGTGTTTAGGATGTTAACTCTCTGAAATTCAATAATCTTTTAAAATGTGTTTACTATTAAGCAACTAAACAATTAAAGGCTCATTCGTATTTCTATAATGGGTTTGTCAAGCCCTGCCATGTTCCCCATCTTTTGCAACCTTCCCCTCCCAAAAGCTATGGCTGAAATCTTAGTCCCAGCCTGGTTTCTAGAAGCAATCCTGATTTTAGACAGGTGAAATTTAGCCAGCCTCTCTACAACTGACATCAAATTAAACATGCTCTTTTTTCTTAACTTTTACTTTACATCCAGAGGTTCGGCTCTTGACTTCTTGACCAAATTTCCCCATCTTGAACCAGCAATTGTCCTTCCCTGTCGAGCAACCCCCTGCCTAGATCTTTAAGTATCAGTGTAACTGAAAGTTCTCCACCATCTTGCTCTTCCTTCTTGTTCATATAGCTCTGCCACCACATGTTGAATTACTCTCTCTCACTTCCAACACCTGTGGTCTTTCGCATTTATTCAACAAACATTTATGAAGTACCTCTTCTATGTCAAATACTTTGCTAAACACATGTGCAGATAGTAGTGCTTTAAGAAAAGGGTGTACTTTAACTCCCGAACTTAAGGAACTGTATTCCTCTGAGGGCAACAAACAGTAAGAGCGTTCACAAAGAAACAAGCATGTGATTACAAGGTATAAAAATATAAGGAAACAAATAGGAAATAATGGAGTTTAATCAGGGAAAGCATCTCTGAGAAATTAACACTGAGGATGAAAGGGTACTAGCCACGAAAAGCACTGGAAAGAGCATTTCAGGCCAAAGTATAACAAGTGTGAATACCCTAAAAAGTTTAGTGAGCTGGAGGAGCTAAATGGAAGCCAGTGGGGCTGGAATATATGGAGGGAAAAGGAAAAATGCTTACCTGAGAAAGGAGAGGGAGATCATGCAAACCCTTGTGGGCCATGGAAAAGATTTTAGATTATAATATAATATAATTCTAATGAGAAGCTATTGAAGGCTTCTAAGTAGGAAAACCACATGATTTTCATTTTTAAAAGATTACTCTGGCAAGTTGGAAACAGGCTTTCAAATAAAAACATGTACACATTCATAGCACCATCTTTCATAATAGTCAAAGTGGAAGCAACCTAAATGTCCATCAAAAATGAATGAATAAACAATATATAATATATCCATACAAGGGAATATTATTCAGCCATAAAAAAATGAAGCACCAATACATGTTACATCATGGATGAACCTTGAAAACATTATGCCTAGTGAAAGAAGCCAGACACAAAAGGTCATAAATGTACAATCCTATTTATATGAAATGTCTAGAATAGGCAAATTCATAGAAACAGAAACTAGACCAGTGGTTTCCATAACTGCACTAGAACAGTGACAGTAGCGATGGTGGAAAGGGGAAAGATCCACTGCATATTTTGGAAGTAAAATTGACAGGATTTGCTGATGTCAGGAACCAAGGTGGAGAGAGGGAGGCACAGAAGACAGGAAGAAGGGAGAGAGGGACCTAGAAGTATTCAGAAGCATCAGACCTAGAGGATGAACACGTTTTAAGAAGAAATCAAGGGGCGCCTGAGTGGCTCAGTCGTTAAGCGTCTGCCTTCGGCTCAGGTCATGATCCCAGGGTCCTGGGATCGAGCCCCGCATCAGGCTCCCTGCTCCGCGGGAAGCCTGCTTCTCCCTCTCCCACTCCTCTGCTTGTGTTCCTGCTCTCGCTATCTCATTCTGTTAAATAAATAAATAAATAAAAATCTTAAAAAAAAAAAAAAAAAGAAGAAATCAAGACCTCAACTTTGGACCTGGTAACCCTGAGATGCCCCCACCCCCATCTGGACTACCCTATGTTAAGAAATGTTTACTTTCTAGTATATTACTTTAACTTTTCTAGACTTCAGTTTCTTCATCTATAAAACAGGAATACTAATGGTATTTACCTTAGATGGTTGTTCTGAGAATTAAATTATGTAATTGATATAAAGTTCTTAGCACAATTTCTAACACATAATAAATCTTCAATCATTGTTAGAGATTACTATTATTGTTATAATCTTTGTCCTGACTACTATACTTATTCTGTATGCTGCGTCTCTGTTCCTCCTTCTAGCACCTGCAGAAGCTTGGCCTGCTCTGGTTTTGAACAATCTCAGACTCTCCCAATCTGCTCTGTCTTGCTGCAGCTGAGGCTATAATTGGCCATTTTCGGAGACATATTGAGAGAGGGACCTGACTGACTGAAAACCATATTCAGATCCCTTAGCCAGATAAGTACAGTCCTATGGTGGAGAAGGCACACTAGGCTCAAATAAGGGCATAACAATTTCCTTATTAAAAGCACCCAACGCATTTTCTTCTAATTTTATTCTTCCTTGGCATCTTCCTGTCCTTAATTTTATTTTCCAAGCTTCCTTTCCCACAGGAAATAAAATGTGCTGACAAACTGACATGAGTATTCTAGACTACTTGTTAGTTAATTTCTTCATAGAGACTTGTAAATTGATGTTCTGGTTTATAATCAGACCCTTGTAAGTTTTGCTAGAAGGAATCAATTTGCCTGGGCCTATTAACCTCTGGGTGACCACATAATAACCCAGTTTCTGAACCTGAAACTGTGTGTCAGACTCTGGGCAATGAGAGTCACTCCGACACGTACACTGTAACACCAGGCTGAAACAGCCATCCAGATTTAAGAATACAATATTTCACAGAGTACTGGTAAATATACAATGAATTAATATATATTAAAGTGCCTGGCACATGTTAGGCTCTCAATAAACATTACGTTTTATTTATTTATTTTTAAAGATTTTATTTACTTATTTGACAGAGAGAGACACAGCGAGAGAGGGAACACAAGCAGGGGGAGTGGGAGAGGGAGAAGCAGGCTTCCCGAGGAGCAGGGAGCCCGATGCGGGGCTCGATCCCAGGACCCTGGGATCATGACCCGAGCTGAAGGCAGACGCTTAACGACTGAGCCACCCAGGCACCCCTATGTTTTTATTTTTTATATGCAATATATTACATATTTTTTATATGCAAACTATAGGCAATCCAGTAGGAGGGAAAATCCAAGTTTGAAAAATTTCCAGATGAACTGAAATGAAACCAAATTTTTTTTTTTCCCACTTCATCCCAATCTAACCCTAAATCTCCCCCTTCTAATTTCCTTTTTCGTGTTTTCTTATTTGTGTAACTACTTCTGCAACTGGCTGTTTTCATAGTTTATCACTCGGTAATGCTTGGAGGCTTAATGCCAATAAAAGCCATATCTAAAATAATCTTATATATTCTGAGGAATAATTTACTCATAAGCTCTGTTATCATGGGCAAGTCACTTAGCCTCTATATATGACTGTGTCTCATTAATCAGTAACTGTGCCATGTCTAATATTCATAAATTATATTCACTACTGAATCCTCAGCACTTAGCACAAAATAGGTGTGATTGACATTTATGTCGATATTGGATGGATGGCTGTTAAGACTATATTTTGTTCAAAAATCTGATAAATATGCCCATTTTTTACAATAAAGAAGATAGAAATCAGGCATTAATTACCCATAAAAGTTTAAAGTTCTTGTTTAAAGAAAAATTATTGACAAAAAAATCCATTGACTGATGGTAAAGAACAGACCCTCATGTAGGGTTTCTGTGTGCCAACCTCAATACCATTATGATGGGTGAGTGAGCGAGGGAGTGGATTGACGAATCAGTCAATAAGCAAAATACTTTATACAAATTACATACAGAAGTACACTTTAAAAATATACTTTTTTAATGCATAAATTTCCTGAGCAGCTTTTTTCATTTGGGTTTTTTTCCCCATCTCAGAATGCCAAGAAAACCTTGCTCACGATAGCTATCCTTCTGGAGTTTCTGTCACTTTTAGGAAATGATGACACAATTCAGTATTGATTATAATAACAGGATGTAAGAGGAGCTTCCAACTCTTCGATTTTGTAGTGGCATATTTACTTTCCAGAAATTAGCTCTCTATCTCACCTGTTCCACATTTGTGACTGTGAAGTAATTATAAATAACTTTCCCATCCCTTTCACTTTTGTTAATAAACAATTTAAAGAATGTAGGGGATTTTTTATTTAAATTCAGTTAGCCAACATATAGTACATCATTAGTTTCTGATGTAGTGTTCAATGATTCATCAGTTGTGTATAGCACCCTGTGCTCATCACATCACATGCCCTCCTTAATGCCCATCGCCCCCCCACCTACCTCTCCTTCCGTAACCCTGTTTTTCCCAGAGTCAAGAGCCTCTCATGGTTTGTCTCCCTCTCTGATTTCTTCCCATTCAGTTTTCCCTCCCTTCCCCTCTGATCTTATGTGCTATTTCTTATATTCCACAGATGAGTGAAACTGTCTTTCTCTGATTGACTTATTAAACTTAGCATAATCCCCTCCAGTTCCAACCACATCTATGTAAATGGTAGGTATTCATCCTTTCTGCTGAGTAATATTCCACTGTATATACGTAGGAGATTTTTAAAAACTCAATTTAAATCTATTACTGCTGGTATATAGCAAAAGAAAAAAAAAAAAAAACAGGACAACAGTTTGAAAATTAGCATACCAAGTCAAGAATGAGAAAACACGCTTGCAGAAGAAGTTTTATTGTCTTTTCTAATAAACCTCATGTTTCCAGGAAAAGTATTAGAACTATATTTCTGTTTTCTTTTTTCTTGTATCCATAATCACTGTAGCCCAAATAAAATCATATTTTCTAGACCTCAGTTCCCCTCAGTTCAATTTAATTCAATTTAACAAACATTATTGACTACCTGCTGGGGACCAGCCACTGTACCAGGTTCTGAGGAGTCAAAGATTAATAAGGCATATTTTCTAAATCATGAAGTTCACAGCTTAATTAGTACACTGTTTTTGTTGTTGTTGTTTGTTTTTCAAAGCTTCTGTTCCATTCTAATTTCAACCAGAATTGCTCTCCGTTTACCAGTTCTGTGTTTTAGGGGTTGATATAAGATATTACTGCTCTGGAGTGCCTGGGTGGCTCAGTTGGTTAAGCGACTGCCTTCGGCTCAGGTCATGATCCTGGAGTCCCAGGATCGAGTCCCGCATCGGGCTCCCTGCTCGGCAGGGAGTCTGCTTCTCCTTCTGACCCTCCCCCCTCTTGTGCTCTCTCGCTCTCATTCTTTCTCTCAAATAAATAAATAAAATCTTTAAAAAAAAAAAAGATATTACTGCTCTGAGATGTTTAAAAAATCACTGGTCTAGAGGAAGCAACAGACATTTAAATAAATACAATACAGTGTTCTACAAGTAAGAATTGTATTTTCTCAGCCTGGGTTCCCCAGAATACAGAGCCTAAGACAAAGGAGTATGATTTAGGGAATAAGAGTTAGGAAAGAGGGAGCAAACCAGAGAAGGACGGGAGTCAGAAAAAGATTCATTATTGAGTTGACTAGCTACCCATACAGATGGCTGGATACTCAGTCTTATAGAACACCCTGATAACCTCCTGGGGGGGGTGGGGGGCGGGCAGCATTTATACATTACTCTGCTCTTCACTAGTCAAGGTTGTTCCTCAGGGCATTAACTCCCCACCACTCCTGGGTTGCACATGCATGAGTACTGAGCAAAATCCCAGAGGTGTCCCATGCAACTTCACCATCAAGTAAAGAATCCATGGGGGATGCCAGGGGAGGTGGGGGGGGGGACCAGTGAGAGGTAAAATTGCACAAGCCTGAAGCAGGGCACTGTCAGACTGTTCCTGCATAAAGATGGACAGCATCTTCACAGAAATTGTCACTGCAGTCATGGGCTGGAATAAAAGGGCTAAGAAAATTTTAAGTGGTGCACAAGAAGCATCTGAATAAGCATAAGGCACAGAAGTAGAGCAGAGCAGAGAATGATTAATTCTGCCTGGAAAGAGAGGGGCCAGGAAAAGTTTCACAGGCATACAATTCCTCAGAAAAATTCTTCCAATGGCAAAAGGGGATAGGATTCCAAACAGAAGGAACAATATATATAAGACACAGAGGTTTGAAACAGCAAGCTGTGCTTGAAGAATTTTAAGAAAAATCAGTATTCCCGGAGGTAAAGCGGCAGCAAAAGTCGTTAGAGATATGGACAAGGCCCAAAACATAATGGATTTGATAAGCCATGTTAAGAGTTTAAATTTTGTAACAGAAAAGAATGAACAACAGTCATTTGAGTGGTTTTAAATGAAAAAGTGAATATGAGAGAGGGTATAAATAGAATAATAATAATTAACATTTTACATTTGTGAAATGAGAAGTGGGATATGTGAAAAGGAAGTAGGAAATATGAAAAGGTAGAATATTACCCTTAAATAGACTATGCCATGTTAAGGATACATACTGTAAGCCCTAAAACAAGGATTTAAAAAATAATAATAAGGGTGCCTGGTGGTTGGTTAAGCATCTGACTCTTGATTTTGGCTCACGTTGTGATCTCATGGTTGTGAGATCGAGCACCACATCGGGCCTGCATTGGGCGTGGAGTCTGCTTAAGATTCTCTGTCTCCCTCTGCCCCTCTGCCCTCTAAAATAATAACAATAATAATAATAAAATGTATAGCTAAGAAGCCAATAGAGGAAATAAAATGGGACATTAAAAATTCAATTAACCCCAAGAAGTCATAAAAGAAGAAAACACAGAAGAAACAGAATGAAAAAAAAATAGCAATTCTAGTATAGTATAATTAAATTAATTATAGTATAATAAACCCAATTATTCCAATAATTATAGTAAATGTAAATGGACTAAACATCCCCAATTAAAAGGACAAATCAATGCAATATGGTTGAACCTCACAAACATTATGCTGGGTGAAAGAAATGAACCAAAAGAGTACATGCTGAATAATTTAAATTATATGAAAGTTTAAATCAGACAAAAACATTACATATTGATAGATATTAGATCAGTGGTTGCCTAGAACAAAAGTTAGTGCAAGAGACTGGCCATTTGAGTCAGTCTTATATAGTCAAAGGTACAAAAGTGAACTTTTTGCGGAGATAAAATGTTCTATATCAAATGGTTTGATAGTTATATAGGTCTATACATTTTTCAAAGTCACTGATTTGTATACTTAGAATGGATGAGTATTATTGTATATAACTTATACCTAAACAAAGATTTTTTTAAAATAGCAAACAAACATCTCTCAAGTTTCTGACTTGAATAAATCAGTAAGTGGTGATAATGGAGACAGTAGAGGGGGAAGAAAAAGTTTGGGCTTCACCTAAGAAGGCTGTTTATATGGACTGTCAATTTGCAGCTACACCACTCACTATGCAAGAGGCTGGAAGAGCAGGGAGGGATAAGACACAGTTCCCCAATCCTGAAGGGTAAGCACGAGTCTAATGGAGGATATATGGAAATAACTTAGTTTAATATACTATGAGATATGTTCCACTAGATTTATGAACAAAGTATTCTGAGAAAGATGCTTAATATATCAAAACAGTTAAAAAAAAATACTACAAATTTCTCATCAACAGTGAAAACCAAACGTTTGTATATCCACACAATGGAATATTATTCAACAATTTTTAAAAAACTATTGAACGTGTAAAAACATGGATGAATTTCAAAATAACTATGTTGAATGAAAAGAAGCCAGACCCATCTTCCTCAAAAAAGATGACATACTGTATGATTCCATTCATATAAAACTCCAGAAAATGAAAACTAATCTTTAGTGACAGGAAGCAGATGAGAGGTGGTCTTAGGGAGAGGGGGATGAGAACTGATGGAATGGAGAGATTACAAAGGGAAATGAAGTCATTGCACCTGTTCATTATCTTAATGGTGGTGACAGTCTGAAACCTTTTCTGACCCCTCTCCTTCCAGGCAGAATGAATCATACTCTATCCTGTTCTACTTCTGTGCCTTATATTGGTTTCACAGGTAATATATGTCAACACTTATCAAATTGACTACTTTAAATATGTGCAGTTTACTGTAGTCAATTATATCTCAACAAAACTATGATAAAAAAACACTAAAAACAATCTTGGGAGAGGAGATAGATAAAATGTTATAGCTATACCAAGTAGCATATGATCTGTATTTACGGCATACATTTCTAACACTAAATATAATGAAAAAATATTCAAGTTGGAATAGTGATATTGGCTAATGCTTATTGAGTGTTTACACTGAGCCAGACACTTTGCTATGTCTCTCACTTCATCCTCACATCAATCCTATGAAGTAGATAGTATTAATGTCCCCAAGTTATAAATGAGGAAACTGAAGACACAGAATTAGGGATGTGTTCAACTGTGACTAGCAGAAAAACCAACTTCAACGGCTTAGAAAGAAATGGTTGCTGCTGTTACTAAAAACAAATACAAACAAAAATACCAAGTTGGGGGGCACCTGGCTGGCTGAGTCGGTTAAGCATCTGCCTCCAGCCCAGGTCATGATCTCAGGGTCCTGGGATTGAGCCCCACATGGGGCTCCCCACTCCCTCTGCTGCTCCCCCTGCTTGTGCACAAGCTCCTCTCTCTATCATATACATAAATAAAATCTTTAAAAAAAAATACCAAGAGGGCTGGAGGTAGGCAATGCAGGTTTGTTTTCTCTACTAAGCCATGTGGCCAAAGATAAGAAGGCTCTCTGTCTTTCTGCTCCTGCATGGGGGGCACACTAATTGCCTCATAGTTACATAGTAACTGCTGCACCTTCAGGCATCACAGGACTCCAGGCAGAAAGAATGGAGAAAGAGTGACACTAGCTCAGTCTCCTAGCTTTCCCAGGGGCCTCACCCAGCAAGCTTTTGCTTATATACAGTTGGCCAGAATTATGTCACAGGGCCACCCCTAACCGGAAGGTGGCTAGGCAGAAGAGGATTGTAGATGTAGGCCAGAGGAGCAAACCAGTGCTTTCTGCCACAATTACTAATAGGCGGAGTCAGGATTTGATCTTGATTTATTTCCCAAACCTGGGCTATTAACCATGATGCTATATGAATCAAGTTTTCCATAAATTCTTCCAAAAGGCATCTTAATATGCCAAACGAGGGGAAGAAATTTAATCCTGAGACACATGGACTTGATACACTTTGAGTGCTACAGGGAACATGTAGGTATTTGTTAAGTGACAGATTACTTTCTTGTCTTTTGCGAGAGCAAGCATGATTAAGGAAAACGCAGAAGAGAAAGGAAGGAGTGAATATGACAGAGGGGATTGGTGGGAAATGGCCTCCAGCCACTCCAGCCACTCCAAGCTTGCTGGGTGAGGCCACTGGGAAGCTACTACAGCTTAACTTCGCACATTTTCTACCTCACAACTTTGCCTCTTTTTTTTTAAGATTGTATTTATTTAAGAGAGAGAGAGAGAACACAAGCAGGGGGAGCGGCAGGTGGAGGGAGAGGGAGAAGCAGGCTCCCCACTGAGCGGGGAGCCCGACATGGGACTCGATCCCAGGACCCTGGGATCATGACCTGAGCTGAAGGCAGATGCTTAACCGACTGAGCCACCCAGGGTTCCCCCAATAGCTTTGCCTCTTGTGTTGCCCTGTGACACAGTACCAGTTCCTGAATGTTTCATATCTAGAAAGTTCTCTGATGTTCTGTCAGGGTAATTTTTACAAGCGTTAAAGTTCTACAAGTAATCTGGGTGTGAAGAGGCAAGATAGGCAGAACATCATATCTAAGAAAATGAATTTTTTTAATGAGGAAAGAGAAAGAACATGGTTCATGTTTAGAAGGCTTAAATGTTTCCACAATGACTGAAATCCAAGCAACACTGTATTCATTTCTAACTATGATAGCAAGCCTGGACACATTTGTTATGTACACTGTGAGTACCCAGTATTCTGCTCAGTTGGAATGGATGTCATTCATTTGCTCAAGAATTCAGTAGACGTGAAAAGCATTTTTTCAAGTACAAAATATGAGTGTTGCTTTTTATGAATCTATTAATATATACTATTTGGTCAGTGAGTCAAACATTAAGAATTCACTTTTTCAGTCTAAATTATTAAAGCTTATATATTATATATTAGCTCATTCCAAAAACATATGGAAAAATTCAGCAAACATCTATTAGTAAGCACCTACTATGGGCCATGCATTGTGTTAGGTTCAGAAATAAAATAAAGCATAGTCCCTGCCCTCAAAAAAAAAAAAAAATCACAATCTAATAATGACAGCTTGATACATGCTGTAGTAGGTGTATGTAACTGGCACAGCAAATGTCCCTCTAATTCTGAATCCTGTTACCTTCACATTTTTCATTTTTGATATTTCTTTAGAAGTAACAACAGCAAGATAGTTGAGCAAGAACCTCAAGTAATAATAAAAGCACTGTGGAGTTT
The DNA here is from genome assembly GCF_054177405.1 of Leptonychotes weddellii. Classification (NCBI taxonomy): domain Eukaryota; kingdom Metazoa; phylum Chordata; class Mammalia; order Carnivora; family Phocidae; genus Leptonychotes; species Leptonychotes weddellii. Next base: position 57,384,669 of record NC_138372.1, read on the forward strand.
ACACCTGAGAGATCTTAAAAACTTGCTATCTAAAACTTCTAACATTTGATAAAATGTAACACAAATTTTCAAATTACTTTGCCAAAGATCAAGTGTGTGGGTTACAGAGACATATCAGTTCTTTTCTGTTGGAGATTTCAGATTGCTGCCCAGAAATTACATTGTACTAAAACCAATAGAAATGGTTATTCAAAACAGGCACAGTTTCCTGCCCTTTGTCATCTCTGAGCATGTCAGTTGCACACTGCTGACCTGCTATTCCACTCGGAGAAAAGGAAACACTCACATATAAATACTGCCTTAATACGTTAGTTGGTTAGCCGCTTTTTAAAAAGAAAAAAAAAATAAAGATCATATTCAGAAAAATCCCAAAAATAAAGATCATATTCAGAAAATCCTGAAACTTTCATATAGAGCTATAGGACATGAGCTGTATATAATTTTCTTCTATTATGATCAACAATTTTGTGATATTTTGATGTAAGTCTTGAGACCTCAATATTGAGTCACTATCATAAAACCAACACTGTCTGATCTGAGAAACACATATTCACGTGGAACCAAACTCACCCAAAGGGAAGAATAGTTGAGTGATCTCAGTCACACATTTTCACCCCAAAATCAACAAAAAATAAAATACCTTCTCCCTTTCTTCTCTCCCTCCATCTCTTCATCTTCCTCCAACCCCTCCTTCTCCTCTTTGTCCTTCTTCTTGTTCTTCTTCTTCTTATATTAGTATTACTTGTTGAATTCTTATTATTAATTAAAACTCATAATCTCACTGACATAATCTCACTTGACTTTGAGAGTCAAGGTTCTCAAAGGGATCAGGGAGTCAGTATATAAATGTTAAGTGCTTACTGACCATCTGCCAATTCAGGCAAGAGTACCTACCATGGGATAGATGTGTAGACACTGACTTCCTCACAAGAAGCCAGCTATCTACTGAAAAGAAGTCTTACAAACACAACACCATGAGGAAATAAGACTGTATTATTCTTAAAGTGTTAAATTGAACTGTACAGAGTATTAGAAACTAGAATAAATAAATAGCTCCTAGTAAGTATTAATTGTCTGGCTCAAACAAGAGTAATAGGAAATAATAATGGGCAGTCAAGGAAAATAAAGCAGAACTGGAATAGGGTTTTTAAATGATGGACAAAATATGAATCAGAAATCAAAATATGAATCTAAATGCTAGGAATCACATAAGCCAAAGCACAAGCTGGAAACACACACAGGTTGTAGGAGTTATCTGGGTCACAGAAAAGATAGCACTGGCTTTCACGGTCAGTTAGCACCAAGCACTGGGTATGATACTGTTGGACAGTTAAGTTAGGAGCACTGAGTATTATATGGAGAAGTACGAATCTGAGCTAATGAACAATAGGAAATGACTAGATGTTATAAAGAAGGAATGAGTGGTCAATATACAGATGAAGACACCTAGGCACCTAGGCTCAAGTCTCAAGTTTGAGGGGAAAGCTGTAAGCAAAATGTTAAAGCCTTGATGGGCATGAGAGAGTAACCAGTATGTCAGTAAATTATAGTTAACAGAAGAGACAGGGAGTGATTTCCAGAAAGCATGCAACTCAAATGAGATTTCTGGGATCTATGATACAAGGAACCTGTGAGAATGAGCAGCACCCACTCCAGGAAGCTCCATGGGAAATTGTCCTTGTGGAAGAATTAGTTTCCTGAAACAGCAGGGAAATGGTAGAGCAAACATTCTATGGAGTGAGGAATTGGAGAAGTTGGTCATGGGATCTAATTAAAATTAAATGACTAATTTAGATAAAGTGCATGACACATAAATGATTTAATGACACATCCAGGGCCAGTGTTAAACCTCACCCCCACTATCTTACAGGGAAGAGAATCTTCTTAGTACTCTTAAAAATACTACCTCATTTCATTTCCCATCCATACTTCTACTGAGTGGCTTAATCAGGCCTCTTCAAATCACAGTACTTTCATAAACATTTAGCTCCTTATCACAAAACATCCTCTGAAATGTAATGAAATTATTCATGATTATTTATGATGTAACTTCAGAGAAGTTGCCTATCCCTGGATTCACCCGTGCTGAGCACTTTGTATAGTGCCTAGCATAAAGTAGGTGCCTACTGACTACACATTCCAATGTTTATTACATGAAATCAAAAGCACAAGCAAAAAAAGAAAAACTAGATAAATTGGATTTAATCTATTTTTTTAAAGATTATTTATTTATTTGTCAGAGAGAGAGCAGGAGCAGGGGGAGTGGCAGGCAGAGGGAGAAGCAGGCTCCCCGCTGAGCAAGAAGCCTGAAGTGGGATTCGATCCCAGGACCCTGGGATCATGACCCCAGCCGAAGGCAGACACTTAACCGGCTGAGCCACCCAGGTGCCCCCTTTTTCTTTTTTTTTTTAGAGAGCAGCAAGAGGGAAGGCCAGAAGGAGAGGGGGACAATCCTAAGCAGGCTTCAAGCCCAGCACAGAGCCTGACGCGGGGCTCAATCTCAGGAATGAAATGTTCTACTGTCATTCTAGTTCAGATACTATCTTTAATACTATTTAGAAAAAATATTTTTATATAATATTTTAAATGTTAGCCAAGAGGATTAGTTAAGAATAATTGAACAAATGCTGTTTGATGAATTGTGTGTATATATTTAATTTAGAGCATATCTATAAATAGATGCAGATATAGATATAAATAATTTAGAGCATGGTTGTATATACGGGTCTGAAGGAATTTTAAAGTCTCCCCTAACAGGACAAGCCAGAGTCATGGTCTTTGTTTCAAATGTAAGAGAAATGGTTATATTTATGTGAACTCATCATCCTATACCATATAATAACTGAAAATAACATAACTGTTTCATTATATTATTTATCAAGGCATTTGACCATTTCAGTTTTCATACAGATGTTTGAATACTATACAAATAGCATATGATTTCTAACTGTTTCTTTTTCTTTTTTTTTTTTTTTTGAGTAAAGCGATAGAAGTTTATTAAGTGAAGATACAGAAAAGCTCTCAAGAGTGAGAGGGGTGCCTACAGGTTTGCCAAAAAGGGCCTTTAGGGTTGGTCTTTTATAGAAAGCTAACCAGGGAACTTAAATCCTTTTAACATCTCCATTGATAACACCTTCAATGGCTTACTTCCTTTTTAGGGGCTGGTTATTCTTTGTTGGTCACAGGTGATTATCATAAAAACACCCACTCCACATGCCTAGGGCAGGGTGGTCCTCCACCCTCCAACTCTGTTTCAAATCAAATCATAAGAACTCTCTTTGAAAAATTTGATTGGAAAATATTCAGATTAGTAATAGAGAACATAAGGCAAAAATCTGAATTATACTGCTCAAATTTAGAATCTGTACCCCACAATATATAGAAAAAAAAAAAAGACTGGTTTATACCCGTCTCTACATATTTAAATGGTGTAAAGTTATATTTAAAGATTCTTGCCATCAAAGACATCATAATACTATCTAAATACATGCTGGCTCCTTGTTATAAGTTGTAATGTGCCAGTTATCAATCCTGACCCAGGAGCAGCATGGGAAGTATTGTAATCAACTCACCCTAGACCCAAAGAAGTACTGATGGCCTCTACAAGAAAATTAGACCTGTTTTTCTTCTGGGGAGAATTAATTTCAAATTAGGTATTCTAATTTTATGCTGAAGTGGTCCACTGGTGTGGGAGGATTGAGAGTAAATTTTATTTTCAAGCATCAATAGGCACTATCGGAAGCTTATCAGTTTGGCTATAAGGATTTTGTGAATCCTCACCTTCCTCTCATAATAACCCCAGGGGAATTTCCGTATCTACAATTGACCTGGAACCGTTAGTTTTGAGAATGAGAGAATAAATTATTAGAAATGATTTATAAATTGTTGCCCACTACAAACATTTATCTGAAATCTCTACTCCAGGTTAAATCTTAATGAGGTAACCTACCCATCAGCATCACTAAGCCAGCCCATTTTCCCAGACCATAACTGGTGAGAGCATCTTTCCATCTATTTCCATCTGAATAGTCTCACATTAAATTATGCCAAAAAAACAAGCATTCACATTATTGAAAGGATGCAAAACACTGATTAGTTCATCCTCAAAATGTTTAACAAGATCTCAGCAGGAGATTAAGGGAAATCTAGAGAGAACAATCAAGCTCATGCTAAATAGGAAAATTCATCTAGTCTTACAAAATAGCCATTCATGTACAAAGTTACAACAGCAATAATTATGGCCATTGTTGTACCTTGATGTATGGGAAAAAAACTCAGAACTAAAATTTATATCAGAGTGTTTCGTAGGAATTGGGATCGTTCTGTAAATGGGTGCAACTTTATATTAGTGTTTGCCCATAACAAGGTCCAGCACTTTTGATATTAGAAGTTGGCAGAACTATCCTTCCAGATGGTCATATCCATTTGCATTTTTACTACACACATTTCCTTCTCCTTCACTCAAGGCAGTAGAGTGGAAAGGTGTCAGATACAGGTTCAAGTCCCAGCTTTGCATTTACTACTTTGCAAATCATTTTACTTCTTTGACTCTCAGTTTCCTTCTCCATAAAATGAGGGTAATGATTCCTACCTCTAGGAGCTATTATGAGGATAAAATAACACAATTTATCCAAAGTGCTTGGCACTGGAGAGCTACTAAATAAATGAGATGCTTTCCCTACTTGGTATGGAGAGAGCTTTATAAGTAGTAAAGTAGCATTTGAGACACAAACTTTTGAAATTTTGTGCAATTCAATTTTTCTTCCAAAACTTAATATTGAAGGTGTTATTTTTCACACTGATACATTATTCAAATGTAAAAAAAGAAAAAGAAAAACATCGCTATCTTTAAATAGCATGCATTCCACTTCAGGCTATCTGTGCATGACAATGATCCGGGAACATTATTGCAGTAATGAGGCACTTTTGAAATCAGTGTTTGGGGCCTGTGAGAACTAGGAGAAAACAGAATGTCACAGAAGTTACTGACTCAGTGTCTGAAGATTAGAACACCAACTCATACAAAATTAAAAGGGGCAGAAGTTACTCCAGTTATTCCTAGTTATATTAGGATAAAAATACATGTGATAGTCACCTCGAGTCTACTTGTAACAACTAAAGTTCTTCTACGAGATTCAGAAATCATTTGATAGAATCAAATAATCAATAAAAATGTCTTTATTTTTCAAAGGTCTGAGGCTGAGTCTTTGGAAAAAAGGTCAATGCCAGGAATAGTTAAAGCAGTTTTTCTCACTGTAATTTTAAGCAGTCATACAAAATAGCACTGGTGCAAAGCCCTAACACCAGCGTGAAAATAAATTGTGCTGCTAAAAGGTAAATATTTTATCATCTCTAACAACCTTTTTATTAAAACTTTTGTGAAAAGGTAGCTAGACTTTTTTAAATAACTCAAAGATGTATACACATGTGAATATGTAAATTATGTTAAGTTAGTTTGATACAATGCAGAACACAGCATAAAAGATTTCATTCGAAAGTTGAACTGACAATGCATTTCTTTAATAAGAGCCATAAAACTTAAAGAGATGGCCCTTACATGTTCTGAAAGTAACAAATAATGACAGCTAACATTTATTTAATATTTAAGATATTATAGGTCCCTCACTTAATCTCAACAATTTTATGGTGTGGGTATTTTTAAGAACCATAGTCTACTGTTGAGAGGATTAAAGCAAAACAGGCTAATTAACCTGTCCAAAATCATGTATTTGTAAGTGAAAGATCTGGATTTCAAAGTCTGACTCCAGAACCCACACTTCAGCTACTATGTTATGTTGTCCCATCTTTACCTCATATTTTCACTGGCCAAGTACTGGATGGGAATGTTGATTGGAAGCAAAGACGGGTACTCAAATCTACATGGTGCCTTCTTTCAGGTTCCCTTAGCCTAATGATCATACGATCTTGGAACTGGGTAAGTTAAGGCAGAGTCACACAACTTCTCCAAGTATTCAGGCATTCCTGGTTCCTTCAGGATGTTGCACATTTTTCCAAAGCTAAATGTGGAACAGAAAAGATGCTACCTTCTTAAACATAGCTCTGCACCCTATATATGACAACCTTAGAAGCTTCCCAGAAGATGTACCTTCTGCCTGCCCTAGTATTCGAAAATTTCTCATAGCATGCAACTCTTAATCTTAGGGTTGTGAGTTCAAGCCCTATGTTGAGCTTGGAGCCTACTTAATAAATAAATAAATAAATAAATAAATAAATATTTAAAAAGATCCTTTCTCATAATTTGCTAAGCAGAAATATCTGACAGTAACTAAGCAGCAAGATATTCTATTACAGTAGATTATAAGGAATGATATATTTGTTAAAAGAATAGGTGAAATCAGGGGCGCCTGGGTGGCTCAGTCAGTTGAATGTCAGACTCTTTAATTTCTGCTTGGTCATGATCTCAGAATCTTGGAATCAAGCCCCCCCAGGGGCTCTGTGCTGATTGGGGAGTCTGCTTGTCCCTCTCCCTCCCCCTCTACCACTCCCCTTCTGCTCCTCCCCCACTTGCGCTCACTATCTATCTATCTATCTATCTATCTATCTATCTATCTATCTATCCACCTATCTAAATAAATGAATAAAATCTTTAAAAAAAAAATAGGTGAAATTAGAAGAAAGGTGTTCTTAGAGTACCCAAGGACTTTTGAGGAATTGCTCATTCCAAAATCCTAAGAGAAGAGCTGAATTCCTAGAGGGTAGTCTGCTTCCATGTTGTTGGATATAAGAAGAAAGGAAAAGAATCTTCAGAGTAAATTACTGATAGGTAAAATGAAAACTAGAAGAGTGTGATAACACTTCTGCCAGTTGCTAACAGAAAAAGTAGGGAGAGGTAACCTTGAAGGTACAAGTGAACTAAAACAAATACTTACAGTTTAGGGTCTAAAAGAGCAACTAATAGGCTAATAATTCCAAATGCAGCTTAATAAGTTTGGGGAAGGGAAGCAAAAGCTGGGATTGGGGATGATTTAAGCTTTCCCACTTCTCTGAGACTGTTTAATGAATTTTATTCCATACAGATATTCAAGGGAGAAGAAAAATAGAACACAGGCTACTTATTATTGGTGGAGCAATGTGTCTGAAATAGTAGCTCATAACTTATCAATATGTAGCTAAAGCTACCCTATAGCTGCAATAATGAGCACATCTTTTCAGCATATAATTAAATACATGTAGCTAGACAGAGGGTGTCCTTCCCCACTAGTAACACTAATTTATGGATTGATGCCTAAGAAATTGACATTGTGGGAAAGCAGTGGATTCTGTTTTGTACTTTTTCTGTATACAGGAAGACTTCACATGGAAATCAGCAAAATAACTGTTGTGACTACAGCAGTAAATAAGTTTAAATAGAAACTCAAATGTTCAATTTAAAGGCTCTAAGAGTCTTTCACTTAAGCTCAAGACTTTATTTAATCGGTGAAGAATATATTACTTTCTACTTTTAAAAATTGTTCTCATTGAAACCCCTTTAGAGGACAGGTACCAACAAAAAAACTTTTTTCCAAAATAAACCCAAAGCTTAACCTTCAATTGGTTTATACAATTCCTCACCAACTCTTCTGGAGGGCATAAACGGTTAGAAATAGTAACAGGGTAAATGGAAGGTAAAGCAGATAGAGCTCTTGCCAATCAGCTATCCAGCTCACCTTCTACATTCTAACTGGTCCAGATACGGGTCTTTCTCTCTTTTGCTCTCTCTACCATCTACCATCCTTACCACTTTGAGAGATTCCTAAGAGCTTGATCTCTTCCTTTGACTTTTTCCTTGCTTTCCCATTCTCCATGCTTCTATCTTCTTTTTCTCCCTTTGGCAATTCAGCTTTCACCTCCATATTTCTCAAATTAGCCCTTAGTTCTTCATCTTACAGTCCCCCACAATAATGCAGACTGAAAAATCAGCACCCATCTGCAACAGCCTCTTCCTCACCTCCATTCAATCTATTCCTCACAAGAATAAAACATCCTGTATCACAACATTCTCCCTTAAAAGATATTTTTAATTTCCCTTCACAGACGAATCTGATGGCTCCCATTTGTTTCCCATATCATATCCAAACTCCTAATTATATAAATCATTTATCACCAATCTCCAGCAATATTCATATGAGCATATCCCTACAATTTTAATTAACTATATATATCTCTACACACACATATATGCATGTGTGTTTATATGTACTCATGTTTGTTTTACATGCTTTTGTCCTCTTCTCATAGATGGAAGGTTTCTCTTGAGTCAACCATTCCTCTTCACATGCATCTTGAAGAGGATTTGTGTTCATTCTGTTTTCTCCCCTAGGAATGCCCAGCCCCATCAGTCTTTTTTTTTCTTTCTTTCTTTTTAAATAAAATCTCTACCCGCAACACAGGGCTCCAACTCATGACCCCAAGATCAAGAGTCTCATGCTCTCCCAACTGAGCCAGCCAGGTGCCCCCCATCATTCTGTTTTCAAATCAATTTCCTCTTTACCGAATTCAAATATCACCTCTCCCTAAAGTCATCTCTGATCACACGTATGCAAGTAACTTCTCATGCCTGCTAAACCCCATGATATGTACATCTTAACCTCTCTTAACGACACTTAAAACATTCTGTATGGATTATCTCCTCAGTAGAACACAAGCTCCCTGTAGGTAGAATTCATGTCAAATTTATTGTTTTACCCTCCATGAATAATGCCTGGTCCATAGTAAATGTTCAATGTAATAGTAGTTAATTGGATTCAGATTCAATATAAAAAATAAGTACTCAAAGTTATCTGCTCTTCTGGATTTCATTAAAATTACAATAACCATTTAAAAAACTAACCTACAGTATCTCCATCTGGGTTCCTCAGAGCAGACTCTAGATAAGGATTTGAATCAAGAATTTATGTGAGAGGTAATCCCAGGAAATTTAGGGAGAGGGAAAATGAGTCATGGAATAGAGAAGAGCCAACAAAGTGTTCATTATCAAACAAGAGATTAGAACCTGTGTCTCAATCCTGCTAGGCAACTCTGGAGCCAGGATAGAACATGCACCTTAGAGTTATCCCAGCAGTAGTGTGAGGGAGCTGTGGAATTTACTCATCAATTCTTGTTAGATATCAGTTGAGGGATGGTGGGAAAAGACACTCTCTGGCTCCTCCAGCCTGCCCCATGGGCAGGCAGAACAAACTCCTATAGCCAGATAGAACCCTCTAAGAGTTGAAGGTGCTGACAGTTGAAAATGGGATAGATGCTGGGAAACTAGAAGTGAAGAGGAGATATGGGTACCAACAGCATCTACCACACACAGTAACAAAAAGAATGGTGAGGGGCCATAAGTGGGCATGAATTTTCAACAGATTCTTGGAAGACAGAAAGCAGATGGAAGGCTAGTGACTGAGAAAGAAACACAGCCCAGAATACACAGGGAGAAACGTTTAAGCTCAGGAAAAGTGGGGAGGAAGGCTCAGTTTGGGGCTCAATCCACTTTATGGAATTTGAGAATGAAACAAAGGGCTGAAAACAGGAATCAACTGTCTGTTTTGCAAGGAGTGGAAAACTATAGCTTGCCATCTGTTTTTGTATATCCAGTGAGCTAAGATAGTTTTTACATTTTTAAAATGTTGCTTAAAATAAAAAGACTATTTGACAGAAACTGTATGTAGTCCATAAAGTCTAAAAAATATTACCACCAGGTCCTTACAGAAAACATTTACTGACCCTCAGTTTATAAACAGTCAATAGACACATAAGCCCTTCCCCCACCCCAGGAATTAAGACTGCTCGAAGTCAGACACTTAACCCTGCACAAAAATTCTGAGCTATCTTCTCTGATCATTTTACCTCCTGAGTGCCCTTCTTCAAGACGTTAACTTGAGGATATAAGCCAGAAAGAAAACATACTATCCAAGAAAGAGAGAATGCTATTCAGGAGAGAAAGAAAGTAAGTCTCAGGACCACTGCTTAGGAAAGACCCTAGAGAGGAGTCAATACAGACTGGACTCAAGGGATGCAGTGTCCCAGAAGGGAGGTTTAAAAAGAGGGAACTGAGGGTGCCTGAGTGGCTCAGTCGGTTAAGCGACTGCCTTCGGCTCAGGTCATGATCCTGGAGTCCCGGGATCGAGTCCCGCATCGGGCTCCCTGCTCGGCAGGGAGTCTGCTTCTCCCTCTGACCCTCCTCCCTCTCATGCTCTCTGTCTCTCATGCTCTCTGTCTCAAATAAATAAATAAAATCTTTAAAAAAAAAAAAAAAGAGGGAACTGAATGGATTGAGAACTCTGAAAAAGGTAAGGATTGATAAAGTCTATTGGTAGAATGTTTAAATAGTTCATTCCCTGGGATTCGAAACAAGGAACATTCTCCACTGAGTGGCAGAGAAGTCCCAACATTAGACTCATAGGGAAGGAAGTGTAATACCAACGGACTATGTGTGACTCTGCAGTAAATAATATTTATCTGGTCATATTAATGAAAATGTTATTTATTGACTTGACAGATTGGGAAGTAGAAGGTGAAAAGAAATGGGAGAATTCATTATAGTGTGTTCATCTTTATAAAGTGGGTAGTTAAGAGCACTGTCCACATTTAATGGAATAAGAAATGAAGATTTAATTATGTTTTTCAAGTACCAAAGGTGATCTGTATGGAAACAGACTACTGATTATTATACGTACAAAAAGGACAATGAGGAGGCAAAGAGCAGTTCAGTCCTAATCTAGCATATCATGAAGAAAACAAAATTTATAAAAATTAAATAAATCAATAAATAGTGATATGTGTAGCTATCTTACAAAACACATTTCTTCATATATATATATATATATATATAGCCACAATATCCAGTCAGCCCCTTCCCTACCCCCAGAGGTGACTAGCTTTAAACAGTTTCTGTTTTGACTCTTCTAGTAGCTACCACTGTATCTCTGAGATATTGTAGCTTTTTATAAATTCTTCTGTATTGTTGGACTTTCTTTAATCACATGAATTTATTATTTCAATAAAATCTAATGTTTGTCAATGTATAGAGAAATGAGAATATTTCTCAGAGTGTTCCCCTCGCAGGTAATGTAAAATGAATTTGCTTAAATGTTGCTGAGTCTCATTCTGACAACTAAAGGTGACACAAGATGAGTGGCCCCACCCCAAACAAGCCCTAAGGCCACAAAATGATGCAGGTTTATTTTGTGAAACAAACAGAGGCCGCCCTAATAAATATCATGTAAATTAGCACAAAACAAAATGAAATGGATTGTTAATTCAAGCAATGAAGCCAGGAAAAAAGTTTCCTTCCGCTTCCTATGAGAATACTTGCTGCTTTGAGAAATATGTCCATGTTTTCACCATACTGAGGTTCAAATAGAGTACTTGCATCTTCTACCTAGGTTCAATATTTACGGTAAAGATAATTATGCACCCCAGGCTCTGGTGCACCCAAAGCATCAGCAAACATGGTAAATCTAGAGAATGTCAGCAAAAGTCTCAACTCATTTCAGTCTCAGCTGAATAAGCTTCATGAGGTGGCATTTGGAAAAAGCTAACTAGCAAAGAAAGCAGAATACGTCAAAACCAGCACCCTGAATTGCACCTAGGAGTAGACAGTGGAACTAGAGGACAAGAACAATGTTCTCCCCGTGTCTCATCCTAGTAAGAAATCAGGCTTCACTCATTTTCTGAGTTGCATTTTCAAAAGCTGTTCCAGGTGGACTGCATTGCAGCAAACTAATCTCAAGAAGCCTGGACAGAAAATATACAATTGATATTGTTTAGTAAGTGATCTAAATGGTGCCACTTGGCTTTGGTGTACCTGATTTAAGCAAGAATATTCTAATAGTAAGTTATTATCTGTGACTAAACTTGAGAACTTTTCTTTTTCTGTACAACCTGAAATTTATGCAGTTTTAAATAACAGATAAACAGATAAATCTTGATGAAATATTGAAAATAGTAAATATTCCTGATAATAAACTATGACCCAGCAGTGCTGATAAAGCAAACTGCTTAATAACATAAGAGCAGAAACAGATCTGGCTCTTAAGCAAAACTGTGGAATAAGTAACCTTCAGTGACCCATCTCTACTGGAGACCCTCACTCCTACAAACATCCCATAATCCAACACCTGTACCCTTCAAGATCAGCCCAATGTTGATACTTTATAAAACACATCTCACGTAGATGTGGCTCTGTCCTCTCCCAGACCCAGGAATTAGCAGAAACATTAGCCCATATTGTGGGAATCTAAGTAATACAAGCAAATTACTTAAACAATAAAAGATACAGAAGGAGGGGCGCCTGGTTGGCACAGTCGGTTAAGTATCTGACTCTTAATTTTGGTTCAGGTAGTGATCTCAGGGTTGTGAGATGGAACCCCACATCCACTCCATGTTCAGCACAGAGTCTGCTTGAGTTTCTCTCTCCCGCTGCTCTCTAAAATAAATAAATAAATCTTAAAAAAAAAAAAAAAAGATACAGAAGGAGAAGGACTGATTATGCTTTTATGAATATTTATATACAACATGCCTGAGAAGTAATAAGAGTCAAACACAAAATGCAGCCCTACACATGCCTTTGGGATAATAAACAAGGACAATGAAAAATGAAGGCAGTCTTAGGGAAGGAGACTGGGAAAAGTGTAGTCCAGGGAAGAGGGATGTTATCACTCCCGTTTTCTAGAGAAAATCTGTGACATATTAATATGCTTATTAAAGTTTATACAAGTAGAAAATCCAAAAAGCATATTCTTTTCCTAAAACTACTTCATTTCTGCACCCAACACATTTTTAATAATTAATCAAGCTTAACTCCAAGCCATACATTGCTTCAATACAGTATAAGATTAAATTCCCTCAATAAATTACATTGTTTCACTAAGTGCTTCCAGCCACATGTATTTTTATTTGTAGGTATGAAATATGATGAGTTTAGACTTCAATGCTTTGGTTTAATCATGCAGTAACACAGCATACAATGTAGGAAAGAAAAAGTTTAGCTTTTTATAATATTGTACTTATTCTGAAGGGACCAACTGCCAAGTGACAAATGATTCATATTATTGACTATGCACTACATTTGTATTGATTTGGTGAATGTATTGCTGAATAGTTAATGGCATGTCAGCCATTCATTTACAAATACATATTTCCAGGGATATCATGCCAAGATATAAAACATTTCCTAAGAGCTAGTACAAAACTTAGCCTAGGGGCGCCTGGGTGGCTCAGATGGTTAAGCGTCTGCCTTCGGTTCAGGTCATGATCTCAGGGTCCTGGGATCGAGCCCCGCATCGGGCTCCCTGCTTGGCGGGGAGCCTGCTTCTCCCTCTCCCTCTACTGTTCTCCCTGCTTGTGCTCTCTCGCTCTCTCTGTCAAATAAATAAATAAAATCTTTAAAAAAAAAAAAAAACTTAGCCTAGATCATAAGTAATCCTTTAAAAACTAAAATTTTTCAACTCCACAATTTTTGTACAAATTATATATAGTATAGTCCACATTAATGCTATCCTACTTAATACAGAGGGTATATATTAAAATTGTAATAATTTGTTTTGCTGAATTACGCACAATGCAACACAAGTTATCTGGGTTGGGCTTGTATGGGGAGATTAATTTACAAAAGGTTACCTAAACAGCTGCCATGTGGTGAGTTGAACAATGATGAGTAGAACAACACTGGGCCAAATGAAGCCATAAGGATATACTAGCCCTGAACAATGCCATTGGCTATGGACTTCGAGGAAATCAGAATGTTGGGTCAACCAACGTTCAAGAAGTAATCAGGAACCACGGGGCCTTCTCTGAAGCTAAGATCCTGGAAAGCTTAAGATTAAGAGGCATGATACAAACAGTGCCACAGTTATTTAGAGTTATGTAGGATGGAAAACTCTCCCGCTCCAGCTAAACAGATATAGAGAACTAGCTCTCTGGGATAAAGGTGAAGAGAGACAGAGATAGACATAGACACAGACACAGAGAAAACCACTTAAATTTTTATAAATGGTGCTTTAAAAAGAGCCATCTATACTGCCAGATGCCCTGGATCTCTTGGGTGGTAGGACTTTTCCATGTAATGATTTTATATAACTCAATATGATGATACTCATTTCTAAATTCCTTAGATGTAGACACCTCAGTGTTTAAAATCAAGAGCTGTAGTCTCAGATTGCCTGGGTTTGAATCCTACCCCTGTTACTTCCTGAGTGAATAAAGAGAAGTTAACCTTTCTAGACTGCCACTTTGTCTGCAGAAAAGGGACAAAAATACTAACTACCTCATAGAATTGTAGTAGTGAGGATTCATCTCTACTTGGATATCTAACAAGCATCTCAGATTCACTATGTCCAACATGAATCCCTGATCTTCCCCTTCCAAACTTGCTCTTTCCTGGGTCTTCACATCTCCACTGTAATTTTCTTTTTCCTTTGTGCAGGGCAAAAGCCTTGAGTCATAAATGATTCTTCTTTTCCTCTCAAACACCACATCCTATTGGCTCTACCTTCCAAACACATCCAGAATCCAGCCACTTCTCACTACACTCCACATTACAGAATTCCATTCCAAGAACCATAATCTCTGCTTAGACTACTCTAACAGCTTCCTAATTGACTTCCTCTTCTGATTTTTGCTCCCCACAGTCTATTCTCAACACGTAGTTAGAGGAATCCTGTTAGAATGTAAGTCAGGTTGTGTCCCTTTGCTGCTCAAACCTTTCATATATCCCCCAAAATAAAAGACCAAGCCAGGGTACCTCCAGTTGGGCGCTGGCCTCTTGGTTTCAGCTCAGGCTGTGATCTCAGGGTCATGAAATAGAGCTCCGTGCTCAGTGCAGAGTCTGCTTATATTTCTCTCTTCCCTCCCTCTGCCCCCTCCCTCCCTCTAAAATAAACAAATCCTTAAAAATAAATAAATAAATAAAAGCCCAAGTCTACATGATCAGTTCCCTCATTTCTCCTTAACTTCATCTCCTATTAGTCTCCTCCTGGCTTTCTCTGTTCCTGCTGCATGGGCTTCTCTGATAAACCGGGAATGAATGTACAAAACTACTCCCACCTCCGGCCTTTGCACCTGTTCAAGTCTTTGCTCAAATATCATGGTCTTAATGAGGGCTTCCCTGACTAAACTTTTTAAAATTAAGGAACTCCCACATTCACTTACACACCCTTTCTTCCTTTACTCCTTTTTTTTTTTTAACCACAAAAATTATCACCATGGAACACATGCTGTTTTACTTATTAATTTTAATTATTATGTGCCTTCTCCCACTACAATATAAATTCCCAGAGAGCAGAGGTTTTTTTTTTATTATCTAGTATGTATCTCCCAGAGTCTAAACTAATACCCATCACACCCATCACAGAGATGTTTCACAATAAATATTTATTAAATAATTGAATTTAATAAGTTAATAAGTATAAAACATTTAAAAATGTGTCTGACACATACTAAGTAATAATAAGTATTAGCTATTGTTTACTCAGTGTATTTATTTATGTAATGACTTCTAGTTTTTTAAGTCTCCTCAGTATATACTTTGATCATAATTATTTTAGCTTCAAAGCACTTTATTGTTCCTTAATGTTTTGCTTTTTTTTGTCTTCAATATGCAATTAATCTAACATTAAAAACTCGTGATCATAAAGGTCCAAAGACATTCCCTACAAGGATGATCGGTTAAAAACTAGTTTCTAATAGCCATTAAATACATATTTTAACCCTTTTAAACGGTCTCTAAATACATTTTCCCTAACTATATTTTAAGTAAGGAGAATTACAAAAATTCTTAGTGATATATAATTTTTATATATTTCTCTATTCATTTTCTATGATTTCTTACGGATTATGAGCTGAATGAGTTTAAACAATTAGTTAAAAGAATTTTACACAAGCCCTGAAATAAATTTTTAGATTTTATTTATTTATCTGAAAGAGAGAGAGAGAGAATGAGAGAGAGAACACGAAAGGAGAGAGGGTCAGAGGCAGAAGCGGACCCCCCGCTGAGCAGGGAGCCCGATGCGGGACTCGATCCCAGGACTCCAGGATCATGAGCTGAGCCGAAGGCAGTCGCTTAACCAACTGAGCCACCCAGGCGCCCCTGCTTCTTTTTAAATTCCATACAAAACAGGATCATAAGTCAAAAATATGAACAGTTCTCAGGTGGCTGTTTGGAATCCAACACAGCTAGAGCTCTCTTAATTAGCACCTCTCCGTATCAATAGCACAATGACAGCAAATGTTCATAGTATTTATTCTGACTCACTATTAGAAAACCTTGATTGTTTTGCATAACTCTGGTGGTATAGGCATTTTGTTGTAATATAATTTTTGCCAAATCAGTTACTAATTTATAATATATATAGGTGCCTAGCTGGCTCAGTCGGTAGAGCATGTGACTTTTGATCTCAGGGTTGCAAGTTCAAGCCCCAGAAAAGAAAAAAGAAATCCCCTGACTTATAATATATATATATAATAATCTTTAATTAACCCAAGATTTTATTTATCAAATGCCTCATTCTCCTACCTAGCCAATAATATAGGTATATTGTACCATATACATTTTTACAAAGTACCTTAAGTTTCCAAAAAAAAAATCTATGTTTCCAAATTTCAGCATCTGAAATATAAAAACATTAACATACAAAATCTACCCTGTGAGCTGAAATGGTACATATTATCATAAATATTCTAATCAATAACAGTATTCTTGATTAAAAACTGGGATCTCTGGGCTTTAAATGCTCATTATCAACCAAAGAATTAAAATCTGCTGTTTAAATCCTGAAGGTAGGGATTTCAGTCAGGAAATAAAATGGACTCTGAATTATGACCATTAATTTACCAGGAAAGAGTTGGCTGTAATCAGGAAAGTGTCACACTGGGAAAACTACTGAAAATAATTCAGAATGAAGGGAAATGCCTTGATGAATCAGCTAGATTTGGCCAAAATATATAAATTTAAGTTAGAAGCTTTAGAATAAGAATAAATTCTAAGGCCCAAGCAAAATATTTTAAAAAGATCTCCTTCACTCCTTTCCCAACACTAATATATTCCCTTTCATCATGAATTCTAAATGGATGCCGTTCTTTTCATGGACCCAGTGAATTTAAGAGATGACTTTCCTACTAATTACACCTCTTGTGAAGAGTCATATATAGTGGGTTAAGACCTTGGAATGTCTTTGAAATGACAGATGAAAATAGTTTTCTCAATAGATAGGGTTTGGAGAAGCAAGAACAAACATATATAAAAGAACAAATCCAAAGTGACTCTAGACTGTCCTTTAACAAAGAGAAAATTTGGGGAAGCCAAAATTCAATTACCTACACTAATAAAAGTAGTCAGCCTATCTCAAACTGCCAACCAGGTGGGGGGGGTGGGGAGGAATTCAGAGAGGTAACACAAAAGGCTAGCTTTTAAAATCTCAAGTCAAGCTTTTGTATGTTAATATTTCAGCTTGTAAAGAGTGAGTATTGCATTTGGCATGTTTAGTTTTAACTGTTTGAAAATTGGAAGCAATCTGGTGAGCATGTCTCTACGGTTGTACGCGCATTACATAAGCATCTATTGATAAAACTTTAAAAGCAGAGTCTTATTCAGGCACTTCCTAAAATAAAAAACACAACAACAACAACAAAACTACCTACAGCATAGAGTAAAAAGATTGTATTTCTAGGGTCAAAAGATGCAAATCTAAGTCCCAGATATACTACTTTTATTATGAGATGAAAAAAATAAAATGGCAAAATCTGAAGTCAAGCTTTAAAGAATATTTATGGACAGTTGTAGGATCTATGAGCCTACACAATAAGAAGCAAAATTTGCAGCATCCTGAACAATAAATTACCATCCTGTAAAACAGAGAGGGTGAGTTTCTCACATGACTGGCTCTAAAACTTGCAATTTGAGAGTCAGATGCAAGTATTTGTGTTTTCTTATGTTGTCTCAACTATATAGTTTACAGTCCATGGAGAAGAAACAGGGTAAACACTAGATAACCAGGCTTATTAGCAGAAAGGACCATGACACCCTAGAGTTACTCTGCTCAAGGATTCGTTGGACCTAGAGAGAATAATGCGTTAGGATCAGTAACTTAGAATACTTCAGAGAATATTTTTTTTAATCAAAATCTAAAATACAGGATTAGTGCCTATAGGGAGAAAAAATTTTTCTCAGATACCTACTATCTGTGATGCCTAGCTCTAAGTACATGTCAAAAAGTTAGAAATATCCTAAGGCAATGAAAGTTTTAAAAACAAATGGTATTATTCAATTTTGCCATTTAAAACTCAGACAGGCCAGACCCTGAAGGCTGATGAAAACAGACACATTCAACATATAATGACTCCAATGATTTAATTCTCTCATTACCTAAAGAGACCATTAGCATTAGTAGACAGAGGCTTAAAACAGAAATTGGAAAGGAACCTAGCACTTTATATTACAATATATGATCAAGTTTTTCAAAAACCAAAGTTCATTGTCCAAAAATTGGTCATGAGATCTGTTAAAATTGTCCCATGGTATATCTTGGCTTTAAAGAAATGATGGAGTTAGCTAAATGAACTGGCCTATATTCAAAAGGCTTGAGTCATTTTGGTCCACTAGCATAAAATAATAAAAATGCCAACTAGTTAATACCACTATTAGGACCAACAATTTAAAAGCTGCATTGTCAGCAATGAAGAATGTAATTTCAGAATTTATAATGAAAACTCTCCTCTAATAACTCATAAAAATGATGTATATGGGTATACGATCGTTCGGGAAAGGTAGACAGTATTCCAAAAATAGTATTTGAGCTCCATTTACATACAAAAGCATATTTGGAGCTGACAAATTATTTTCGGCCATAACTCATTAAAAAGTCACACACACACACACACACACACACACACACGCACCCCAAAAACGTATAGATTTTTTCAGCCTCTCATTTAAATGAAGCTTTCCTATATATTAGCTTTCTCAATTGTTTATAATTCAGAAAGTAGAATCCTCTTCCATCTTTTTTCTTTTCCTAACAAGTTATCTGTTAAAAAAAGCAGGACCTTCATTATCCATTATTGCATGAACTAGATGGAGCAGCAATCAAGAAAGAGCTTCATTTTTCTCTCATCACTTCATCCAAACACTCTCTGTCAGGTCTCCCCTCCTCTACTCTTGACAGCATCTCTTTCAGATATCTTTTCATAACAGTTTTGCTATCAGGTATTTTTAAAAAGATCAGTCTGGTCTAAATCAAAGCATTAATCTCATAGAAGATTTGGAGCTTCTCCCTTCCCTCCAACTCAGAAATGACTCCTGGTGTGTGGGAAGAGAAGCAGTAGGAAGATAAGGAGGAGGGCTCTGTTCTGTTCTTTTATGCTCCTTTCTTCCTTCCTCACCCCACCACCATCCTTGCCCCATTCATTTCTGGATCCTGGGAGATGCAGCATCAAAAACCAAAGTCTTGTTTACAGTTATCATTTCGCTATTTAAGGCACTCTGCATGATTGTCTTCCAAATATCGGATCTCACAAGACACATCTGTGGAGTTTTGGGAGATCTCAACACGGTTATATGGTCTACCTGTTTCCTGCAACAGTAAACTCTTCAACTGACCTGTTACATCCAGCCCTTCTCAGCTTTGCCACAGAAAGCAGCCCTCTTTGATGGGGTTCACTTGGCTCACAGGAATTACAATATTAGTGCAGTTTGAGGAACTGCTGACCCCTTCCTCCTGGCCCTGCTGTCAAAGGTAGCTCTACTTAGTTTCCTATCTTTAGTCTTCCCCAGAGGAGAAGCAGGGAGCTGTTATGATCATACTTTGCTCTGAATTATGGGGGTCCACATGTCAGATTCTTTCAAAAAAATGCTCACACTCTGCTAAGGTAGAGGCATAGGAAAAGACCTCTAGTCTCCACCATTTTGCAAACATGCAGCCAGGACCTGAAAGGCCAATCCACCATTTCATAGATAACTCTAAATTTTTTTTTAAGATTTTATTTATTTATTTGACAGGGAGAGAGAGAGCACAAGCGGGGGTGGGGGAGAACCGCAGAGGGAAAGGGAGAAGCAGGCTCCCCACTGAGCTGGAAGCCCCAACATGGGGCTCGATCCCAGGACCCTGAGAGATCATGCCCTGAGCTGAAGGCAGATGCTTAACCGACTGAGCCACACAAGTGCCCCCCCATAACTCTAACTTTTATAAGCAGTACTCTTGCGCTCCCCAACACTTGCCTTGGAGCTGAGGGAAACAGCTCCCTTCCCTCCCTGTAAGAGAAGAAAAAGAAATGCTATATTGTTTTCAATTCCTATGAATTCCCTTCCAAGGATCTTAAATGAATCTCTCTTCCCAATAGACCAGAGACAGATGACAGGATTGGTGATCTGACCCACTTTCAGTAATTCCTGTGGGGCTGTGTCTAACCCTCTTTTTTGAAGTATGGAGGTAACTGTCACCCAGTCCTAAGCTTTGAGTTCTCAAATATTTAAAACAACAGAACATCTCCCATTCCTTACGTTGTTACAGATGTAAAGTGATTTTTGAATAAAACTCCTATAATGCTATGACTTCTGAATTGCCACCCAACTATCTCAAAAGGAGAAATCCAAAATAAGGGGCTGAAGCCCTCACTCTAAATGGCTCTGTTCCTTTAGAAACTGTCCTTTTATTGAACTGTTTTGTGATTCAGCCCAGGTGGAAAGGGCATAAGGCAAAGGTAATTAAAAGGTCGATAGAAACAGCAGCACATTATCCTAATTGCATTCTTCCTGGTGTAAATAAACCCATCTGCTTCAGTTGCTACATTTGCAAACTAGTCCAGGTACCATATCAACTAGAATATAAAATCCGTACCATAATAAAATTGACAAATGTATTCTGCATAAGCAATGAATTAGGATACTCTCAGTATATCTATTAGCAAATTTAAAAAGCTAGAGTCCTCATATTTAGAAGATGGATATTTCACAAATGTTTTCTTTAAGATTTGGGAAAATAAAATCCAACTATAGATACTGTGTTAGTTTTATTTTGTTTATAATTTCTAAGTAAACTGAATGATCAGGAAGGTAAACTATCTTGTAAATGTCATGTAACTAGCTTCCTTATTCTAATTTTATACATAAAAATGCAATTAAGTAGAATTGAGGAAAAGCTGAAATCCAGAGTCAGAAAATCCGGATTCACACTCTTGGCCCTGGGACATACTGGCTTTGTAATTTTAGGCAGATCACTTACTCTCACTCAGCCTTGGTTTCCAACTTGTAATAGCCATGATAACAACACTGGGATGCTTTGTCATGGAACTGTAAATCACTTTGCAAATATTAGCTTTCTCTATCTTAAAAAAATATTTTTTTTCTGGTAGATCACATAAGAAGAATTTACTTGAATGATTAGGAGCATGGTCCTTGAAGTCAGGCAGTCTCAGCAATCATTCAATGTCAATAGGTATTTGCTGAGCAAATAATGAAATATTTGTTCAGCCTCATCCTATGTTAGAACCCTAGTCAAATTGTATATCATCTCCAAACCTCAATTTTCATGTATGTAAAATATAAAAATAAGAATACCTATTTCGGTGATTCTCAATCACAGTACAAATGAGGAACTCTAGTCTCTGACTCAGTAGGTCTGAGGCAAGATCCGGACAAATAGTACTTGTGTGCTTCACGGGTATTTGGAAGCTAACCCAGAAGTGAGAGCCACTAGAAGAAGAGAGCTTCCTCTCAGAGCTATTGTGAAGATTAAATGAGATGATGTATAAAGATACTGAGCACGTGCTTAATTCATATAAGTATATAGAGCATATCCTGCTTTTAAAAGCATTATTTTATGCATATTTATAAAAAACATGTTATGTAACATATAAGAGAGAATCAGTGAATTATTAAAGCAGTGGTTCTCAAACTTCAGCATGATTCTAGTAGGAAGTCAGGGAAGGTGTAAGAACAGCTTGCTGGGCCCTATCCCCAGAGTTTCCAATTCAGTAAGCTTGAGGTGGGGTCCAAGAATTTGCATTTCTAGCTAGTTCCCAGATGCAGCTAATGCTGTTGTTCCAAGTAATGACACTTTGAGAAAACACTGCATTAGAGAAACATTAATCACATCCAAAAATTATGTAATATAAAATAAAAACAATAGACAGGACATACAGTATCAAAATTTTATAGTTTAGACATCAGCGAGGTTAATTTTGTTTGATGATTTGGAATATAGTCTTATATGATGACACCTTTCTCAATGAAACCTCAACTGACTCCCTAGAGTGAATGGGAAGGTCATATCTTTGCTGTCTTGTATCAATTTGCCAAGTATCATTGCACTTAGCTTTGTACGGAAATGAACTGGTAAAACATTACTTTTTCCCTTTAGTAGAAAGCAAGCTCCTTGGAAGTAGAGATCAGGTCATACTTATCTATGTACCCTCAGAGCCCAGCACAGTGCCTGCAGATATTCAATAAAATGCTTAATGAATGAAAACTCAACTTGGAATATAGTAATTTTGTGATTATTCTTTTTTATTGTAGTCTCATGGTAATTCCACGGGAAAGTGTAGAAGTATATAGGCAACCATCTCCCTGTCATATATCTTTCATTAGAGCAGAAGTTCTCAAAGGAGATAAACTCTCCTACCTCCCTCCTAAACAAAAATTTGGCTTTAACCAAAGAAATAATATCAATAGCAACAATTTGCAAGCATATAACAGTTTGTTTTACCAATAGATTTTATAACCTGAGGCCTCAAAGTCACAAAGTTAGTTAGTGGTAGATTAGAAAAAAAAAATAGTCTCAATCTGAGCCAAACACTCTTGAAGACTTTCTTCTTTACTCTTGGCCACCTGGTCTACCATCTAATCCAAGCTCATCAGTAGTTGCTTCACCTCTGATAGCTCACTTTCTGTACTGAGGCAAGATGTCCTGTGTCAGGAGAGCCCTTCCCTTCAGATGGTGTTTTGATAATTAACTTATTTTTATGATTTTTTTTTCATTCAGGTATGTGGCTCAGCTCTTCTTTTTAGGCTAGGCTTGTTTTAAACATTAATTCAAATGCTAGTTAGACACAACTGCAACATAGCCTGATTGAAAGACAATGAAACAGCATCCTTAATAGTCAAGAGCAAGAAAAACAGACAGCTGTGACCTTCCCCTTTTCCTTTTTAAAAAGAGCTCTGAATGTCATTCCAAAGACTCTGCTACTGAAACAACCAACTGCAATCAACACAATCTCTTGGAGTTTTTACTGCCTCTGGCACTCCCAGGTTTGCAGGTTCTCACTCCCTTCCTTTTTTGTTACCTTGCTATAGAATACATGTTGACAATCAGGCATATGGCAGCATAATAGGATTTCAGGCAAGCCAGTGTGGAAAACTTAATGTAAACATAGTCAGATGTGGGTACAAATAGGGCAGAGGAAGGGGAGAATGAAAAAACAGGCTGACGTGGAGGCAAGCTGGGGGAGCACCTTTGCTCTAAGAAAAAGCTAGCTTTGACTACGATTCTAATTTTCTGTAGTTCTCCCATTTCCAGGAAGAAAGAAGTAGGGGAAGGCAGGAAGGAAGGAAGGAAGGAAGGAGGGAGAAGGAAGCAGCAGAGAGAAATCGAGGAAGGAGCAAAAGAAAAAGGGGAATGAAAAGAGCATTTATTGAATACCTATTACACACAACATGATGCTATACACTTTGCCCTTTGTTATGTTCTTTAATCCTCACAATAGTCCTGTGAGATAAGTATTATTGCCTTCATTTTTCACATAAGGAAAGTGAAGTTCAACAAGGTTAAATAACTTGCTCAAAATCCTATAGCTGGAATTTGAACACATATCTGTCTGACCCCAAAGTCCAGAAAGAAAGAAGGCAGGTAGGCTCTGAGAAATGTTCAAAATATTAAGAAAAACCATTTCCAGGGGCGCCTGGATGATGCAGTTGGTTGAGTGTCAGACTCCTGGTTTCAGCTCGGGTCATGATTTCAGGGTCGTGGAATCAAACCCCGAATCAGGCTCCTCGTTCAGCAGGGAGCCTTCTTGGGATTCTCTCTCCCTCCCCCTCTGCCCCACCCCCCATCTCTCTCTCTCTCTCAAATAAATAAATCTTAAAAAAAAAAAAAAAAAGAAAGAAAGAAAGAAAAGAAAAAAATCATTTTGGGAATATGTGACCAGGCATAATAGGAAACTAAATTGAGATGTGGGATTGTTCTTTCTAGAATAAGATATCTGACCCCCATATCTACTCCATAATGTTTTTATTTAAAAAAATATATTCATTTATTTCCTCAACAAGTAATTGTGAAGCACTAAGTGTGAGTAAGGCACTTTGCTAGTAGCCATCAAAGGTACACCTGTGAACAAGGCATGAAATTTATGTTCTAGTAGGGAAGAAAAATAAGCATACATACAGTTAAACTGGTTTGATAAATGCTATAACAAGTGAAAGCCCAAGGAGGTATGGAAAGACTTAAAGCAGGAGTAAGTAGAATTAAAGCACCTTTCTTCTACTTTCCTGTACCATGTGTATGTGTGTGCACACACACACAAAACTCTAATTCCAGGCCATAAATGAAAGACCTCTCTTGCTCCATCTGCCATGTCATCTATAGACAATAGAGCCAATTCCAGAGCACGTGGTGAAAGCAACACTGAACTAAAAGTCATTTTAATCTAGACTTGCCCAAGTTCTGGCTGTGTAACTTGGGAAAGTAATTTTAACCTCTCTGAGCCTAAGTTTATTTATCCAAAAAGAAGTTAAGCTAACCCATTTGTAAAATCTTCCATTTTTAACACACCCTGCAGTTTTAACACTAATGACTTCTAACTATATATCATAGCTTGCTAATCAGAAATTTGTTGAAAACTATCTTAAAACTTTAGACTTTAATATTGATGAGTATTTCAAGGTACATTATTTTAAAAATGTGCTGAAACCTAGTCACATGAATTTCACAATCAATATTAAAGAAGGTAAGAAAAACTGACATCACAAATGGAAATACATCAGCTTTTGAAAAATTGAAATGAAAAATGAAGTTCTAAAAGGGAAAAAAAAGACCATGTTTAAATATAGACAAGAGTCTCTAAGTCAGATCCAAATGTCATTAGTGTCTTCAAATGAAAAGAAATGTTAAAAGAATTCTCCTCATTTGTATCATAATATCTGACTATCTGCAGAGTAGAAAAATAGTAAGATTAAAAGTTGGGAAAGCTGAACATCAGTATTAATAATATTTCATTTGTAGGTCAACCTTTTTTAAAAGTGTCCATATGTCATATGTAAACTGACATTCAAAATTATAATGAAATCATCAAGTGATATGTAAATTGATAGTAAGCAACAAAAATTCTTTGGTAAAGGTGCTTATCTTTACAAATGGGGAAAATAGGGGCGCCTAGGTGGCTCAGTCATTAAGCGTCTGCCTTCAGCTGGGGTCATGATCCCATGGTCCTGGGATCCAGCCCCCCACGGAGCCCTGCACGGAGCCCCATATTGGGCTCCCTGCTCAGCGGGGAGTCTGCTTCTCCCTCTCCCACTCCCCCTGCTTGTGTTCCCTTTCTTGCTGTCTCTCTTTCTCTGTCTCTCTCTCTGTCAAATAAATAAATAAAATCTTTTTTAAAAATGGGGAAAATAATATCTACAAATTTTCTCTCCCTCCTGAAGATTAATGAATTAACAATTAAAAATATTGTATACCTTGGAAGAATGCTAATAATGCAACAGAGGTAGGCAGGGCATAAGGCACCTTTTTCTTTTAAATCATTTTAATAAGAAAAGAAAGATTAAAATCACAATGTTAAATAATAACAACCTGCATATCAAGTTAGTTTTTCAAGATATAATATTTAGCTCCAGATTTTAGTGAAACATATAAGGTTAAACACAAATATATAAATTAATTTGATAATCCTTAAAATCATACTTGGTATTAAATAGCTACAGTTTTTAATGAAAGCATTTTCAATAAATTACTTTTTGTTAACCAAAACTAACCCAAAATAAGAAAATAATTATACTAAAGGAAGGAAGGAAGGAAGGGAGGGAGGGAGGATGAGAGGGAGGGAGGGAGGGAAGAGAAAAAAATATCTCTCCAGGTATTTCAGAAATAATTCCAGAGTAATGATATTTAAAGACTCCAAATGTGGAAAAGTCATTTATAAGAACCTAACTGAAGAGTATCTCTAGGTGACAGTGATATATCCTCTGGAAAAGACACTGCCTAAGGGCAGCCTTTCATGCCTTGTTCACCACCCTCATCCCATTGTCTATATTTTTAAATCAGAATTTTCCTGTCTAAACATACCAGACTTCAGTGCTTCAAAAACATCTCAAAGGCCCTGACCCAGAAGTTATTTATTCCCTGTAGATCACGAAACCAACTTTTTCTGCAATAAAAATCTTCAGATGAGTTGAACAGTTCCCTATTTGAAGTCTTAAAGAAATAAAAACAGTAGGGGCACCTGGGTGGCTCAATCATTAAGCATCTGCCTTTGGCTCAGGTCATGATCCTGGGGTCCTGGGATGGAGCCCCACATCGGGCTCCCTGCTCAGCAGGGTGTCTTCTTCTCCACCTCTCCCTCTGCCCCTCCCCCTGCTCATGCTCTCTCTCTCTCAAATAAATAAATAAAATCTTAAAAAAAAAAAAAAAGAAAAGCAGTAACAGCTCCTGATTATCCAGAAATAGATTCACATAATGGATTATTCAGACATGGTCTGAGGGAGTCTTCCTACTATGGGAAGAAGCAACACCTGCTCTGAGCTCTATCTCTGGGTCTCAGTTTAGTGGCAGGCATGAGTACTGTATCCCATTCACTGCAAAAGAACTACATCCTAAAATTCACTCACATATTCATTCAACTAATTATTATTGAACACTAAGTTTTAGGCACCAAGATAAAGATTTAGTAGTCTCTACTTTAAGACATTTACAGTTTAATTTCATTTTCATGTGAAAATGTACTGTCAATAAAGGAAGAATAGAACAAAAAGAAAAATGAATATAAAAACCTTCGGAATCCTACTTAAAGGAAGATGATTTAACGTCACTTTCTTCTGTGTCTTTTTTCTTAGAACTCAAGCTATTATTAAATATCAGACCTTGGAATAACTTTCTAGCTAACTTTCTGATAATTTTTAACATTATTACAAGATAATACTGTTAAAATTTGGAGCTAACATCAGATTTTGTACTATCCAATCAGTACAATTCCCTAGATATATTAATAACATATTCACTTTCCCTTTAATGGGCCACATTAACTTTTAGACTCAGACACTACTGAGTCTCTTTAAAGAGATAATTCAACACAGTAAATGCACACACACATACACACACAGGGACAGATGTTTATTAAACCATTGTATTTGCAGAGAAAACCTGGAAAATTCAGTTAATTATGTTGGTTATGTTAAAACAATGCAATTGATTATCATTAAACCATTAACATTATAAAGAATATAGAAAAATATGTATGTTTGATTTATTCATTGTTATAGTCATTTAGTATCTGTGACATGCCCAGAGTTATACCAGACATTTTGGATTACAGGATAAATATCACACACTCAGGACCCTCAAGGAGCTCATAGCCTAGTAGTGGGCATCTGTGGAGGGCCCTAGAGAAGTGGATAGCAAATAGGCACATGCAAACCCCAAGCAGTGCGAGGCAGCAGTCCTTTGTTGCAATCCAGTAAAACGCAGGTCCAAATCGGGGCACATGACAACCTACACAAAGCCAGGTTTGATCCAAAAGAACTAAGTCAGGATACAGAAAGACTGAAAGCAGCCCTAGGAAAGAGCAGAACGCTTCTCGACCACCAGCTTGGGAATAAGGTGCTGTTCTCTCAGGCACCAAGCACAGACTGGCTGGCCTGAAACCGCCTGATAGTGTCACCAGAACAGTGGGAGGCAGGGGTTAGCTACAGTGTCGGTGCCGTTTGGACCCTGCGATGTTAAGGCACTGACTGATTTTGTCAGATTTTTTGGTTCCTTTTGCTTCAGGGAAGTGGCAGAACTGAAGACCCACAGAAGGACTAAGACAGGAGACGGACTCAACATTTTAAATCATCTAGCAGCACTAATAGAAGCATGTGCAAGTCCAGGAGCCCCAAAGAGTAAGTGCTGAACTGGGCCTGTAGGAGAGGGGCAGGGCGGGAGTGCCAGAGGGGAAGATGGGGAAAGTTTCACAGAGAATTTAGGGACATTCATGTTGAGGCTTGAAAGATAAAAAGGGATTTTCAGCATGACCAAAAAATCCAGTATCACAAAGACAGAGAAGCATAAAAGAATGTGTGTGGTCCTCAGTGTGAGAATGGTAGGATGTGGGAAGTGGTGGGAGATGAAGCAGAAAAGGTAATCATGGGTCAGATCCTAGAGAGCCTTGTATGCCTTGCTGTAGAATTTTGATTTTTACACTGGGGTGGAAATGGAGAGCCATTATTGGATTTTAAGGTTGTGAAGTGATCAGATTTGCCTTGTAATAGTATTATATTTGCAATAGAGTGAAAAAAATTAACTGGAGATGATGTAAGTCTAATGCAAGAAGACCCGTTAGTGTCTTAGGTGGTTCAATCCATACTAGAAATGATGAGTGCTCAATTATACCTCTGAATTAGAGAAAAGTAGATACTTAGGATCGACAGTAGTGACTGACTGGATCAGGGCCGAGCAGAGGCATGGAAAAAGAATCAAGGATATCTTCAGATTCTCAACTTGTGAAACCAGGTGGATAAAGATGCCATAAAATAAAATCACAGTTCTATGGAGAACTATACATGAACAAAGACTAGATGCAAAAAAAAAAAAAAAAAATTGGAGTTAGGACGGTAGGGTGATTTGCTTCCCAAAACCTTTTGAGTGTTCTATTGTATGTACAAAATTGTTTGGGGCTACATCTAGGTTTAAATGCAGGCTCTGCAAATTACTAGTTTATAACTGAATAGATTAGTTAACTTCTATGGGTGTAGTCTCAGCCAATATTAATTTGTTTATAATTCCTCTTGTTTCAAAGAAGATTTAAAATAGTTTCTAGAAATATCTACAATTCAACAAAACAAAGTATATAGAGACAATGAGAAACAAAATAAATCCACAAATGCATGATTTGCAAGTCTTGAGCAAAATCTCAGACTCAGTTCTGAGCTTCCTAGCTGTCCACCCATAATGGGAGACACCATGAGTTCTGTTTATCCATTGTTAGCTAGTGACATTTCTGAGAAACTTCTCCATCGGTACTCATAACACAGATACTTTGTGAAATAGTGATCAGCACAAGAAATAACATCTGGGAACTTAAGATGATGTCAAGTATCTCAATATCAGTCAGTGTTACAACAGCTAAGCACAAATCAGCAAAAGTACTTCTATGTGGGCCAAAATAGCACAAGCTGGGTAAGGAGCTATTTCAGGGTCTGGCTGATTCCAAGAAAAAGTTTTAGCATATCTAAAGGAATCAAAAGACTGCATGTTTATTCAGGAAATCTTTCATAAAGAGCCCTCCCATAAAGTTGCTCAAGAACACAATCTCACCACCTTCCCCTCCCCAGCGACTTGATTATTGAACCACTAGTCTAACAATGGCAATTCTTGAGACTTTTCTGCTTTGATACATTAAAAAACCCACTTTTCAGAATACAAGATGCAGCATAAGACCTCATTAAAGAGGACCAACTACTACAAGAAAGGAAGTCTAGACTCACAAAAACTCTAAATACTCAAAAGATACTTCAATCCTTTTCAAATAAGCAGTTAGCTTTAAAAATGCACATTAGAATTCCTCAAAGACTGCTTTAGTAAGTTGTTTCTAATTTATATGATTGTCTACAATTTAATGCTGCCAAACACTTGAAAATTGTGTTTCCCAAATAGGTTAAATAGTTTAATGTCTTTCTTGACCCATATAAACTTGTGTATAATCTATTAATTTGCTTACTCTTCATCATACTTAGGGCATTAATTCAGAATCAGGCAGTGAGAATTTACAGAGGTTAAAACATAAAGAGTCTTAACCTTAGAATTAGGCATGTGAAGCATATGTCATTCTTTTGTCTTTGTGTTGTTTCTGTAGATTACTAAATAAAAGTTTAGTGTGTGGGAAGTGTGATAATTATTCAGTACAGAGTTTCCATAAAGTTTTACGAAGTATACATTTCAATGTAAGACTTTCTTAGTGGTTAAGAAGGATGAGGGAAGAGGTAGATTCCAATGCTATTCTTTATAACTTCAAGTCTGCCCTACCCCGTACAGCTAAGATACCTCTGGATACATTTATTTATGACTAAAGATTTTTTTTTTTAACAACATAATGGTTCTTCTTTAGTCACTGATACTCTTGCACTGCAGTAAAGGTGTTACATCAGCAGAATCAATGTCATTGCCATGGGAAAAGAATGTGATGACACTCTTGTGCAGCCAAACAAAAGAACTGTAAATAAGAGGCTGAGAACAGTGAATAAGAAGAAAAAAGAGCTTAATTCAAACTGAAAAATACTGTTAATACTTGAATTTTGAAGTATAAATGTCCATTAATTAGTTTTTACAGTATTGTTTTCATTTTATGACTTTTGATATTTCTTAACTAATATTTACAAAATGTACATGATCATAGGCTAACTTTAAAATGACTTTTGAAAAATAAAATAAAATAAAATGACTTCCGAGTTTTTGTAAGGCAAACCTGGAGTGATAATAAATTTTTAATAAAATTTTACTGTCAATTTCAAAATCTTATTTTTTTTGTCTTTGGATTTGAACACTGAAACACAAGCCAATGATCTATGAAATTTACACACAAAAAACCCCGTCCTTTAAGTTCTTAAAATGCAAAAATTTTAAATTACTTCTTATATAACTGGATTTTGAAAAAAATTTTGCACTGAATATGGCAATTCCTTTTTTAATTCTTTTTATTTTTATTACTTTTTTAAATTCCAGTATAATTAACATATAGTGTTGTATTAGTTTTGTTTCTACAGGAAAATTGCTCAAGCACTTACAACCAGTCCTGACTTCGGTCAGAGTGTTCCTTACATGATAGGGTTAGTAAGAGTGCAGCTCTCTGATAAAGTCCTAATGGCCAAAAGAAGCCGCAGAAAAGTATTCTGGGGGGCTACTCGTCCTTTCACATTAAAGAGAGATAGAGCCAGAGCTTAACAAAGCATTGTGTTCTTGATCCTTTCTTTCACAAAATACTCAGACAGATGCAGAACGGGAGTCAGCAATGTGAAATTGTGGTTCCTCAACTGAACTAGTGATTTTTTACTGTGACTTTAATGTTCCTCTAATATCACAAGCCCTAATGAGAAACTGTGTAAGTGTATTAAAAAACCGTGATATGCAATGTCAACCAACAGACAGAAGGAGAAAGGAGGAGGCAATGAGAAAGCAAAGCAAAAAAAAGAAATGTTTTTATTTTGAACCCAAAGTATTTGTCAAAAAGTTGTGCCTCGTCTAAACAGAACAATGGGATAGGTAAAGCCAACTCTTTTGGATTCCTTTTTCAGAAGTAGCTTCTTCCTAGGGGCGCCTGGGTGGCTCACTCGTTAAGCGTCTGCCTTCCGCTCGGGTCATGATCCCTGGGATCGAGCCCCGCATCGGGCTCCCTGCTCCACCGGGACCCTGCTTCTCCCCCTCCCACTCCCCCTGCTTGTGTTCCCTCTCTCGCTCTCTCTCTGTCAAATAAATAAATAAAATCTTTAAAAAAAAAAAAAAGAAGAAGAAGAAGTAGCTTCCTGGCTTCTCTCTGGAAGAATGGAAAAATGATGGGGCTCATCAGAATTTCTCAACCTCAGCATGATTGACAATTCAAACCAGATCATTCTTTGCTGTGAGGAGTGTCCAGGGCATTATGAAATGTTTAGCAGTCTCCCTGGTCTCTGCCCACTAGCTCCCAATAGCACTACCACAATCGTGACCCCGCAAGACTGCCTCCAAACACTGCAGAAGTGCCTCTGGTCAAGAACTACAGTATTTTTAAATTTTTCCTTAGTTCCTTTGAGCTTTCCACCTGAGAGAATAGACTACTACACCCAGAAACATGATGTCTGGTAAACCTTTCTTTCCTGGCAACTTCCTCCTCTTGTGGTATATTTTATTAAATATTTTGCCCAGAGGTCCATTTATATACCTCTTTTAGTGCTATCTTTAATATTTTTAAAGATACTATATTTAAAGAAATAAAGATAAAAGAAACGTAACTCAGTGATAGAAAGTCATTCTACACGAATTCTTCCTTACCTCCCCAGGAAACTGTCATAAAAAGCAGCCAAAAAGTAAAACAGTAAAAGGGAGGTTAAAGACCACCTCAAAAAAGCAAAGAGTAACACACAACAAGGAACGAAACCCATTATTTCTCCCATCTCAAAAAAATCCAATTCTCTTCTCTACAGCTCCTCCCACTCCCAGCTACACAGCACCTTTTCTCAGCACTTTTTCTTTGCTCGATTTGCAACAACACCCTTCAAAAGACTGAACTAAACTGTCTCTAATCCTCCTCCCATCTCTCTTAACCTAGTCCCTTCAGACCATCACGGCCACCACTACAATTAAAGCACCCTTGTCAGGGTTTGCAGTCACCTTCACATTAATAAATCCAGCGGCCATTTCTAAGCCCTCACCCTCACCTTTCAGCAGCATTTAACCCAGCTGATTATTCCTCTCTTCCTTCACACGCTTTCTCCCTTAGCTCCAGGACCCCACACTCTCTTGATTTCCCCCTTCCTCATTAGTTATTCTTTTTTTTTAAGATGTTATTTATTTATTTGACACAGAGAGACAGAGAGAGCACAAACAGGGGAAGCGGCAGGTAGAGGCAGAAAGAGAAGCAGGCTCCCCACTGGGCAAGGAGCCTCATGCAGGGCTCAGTCCCAGGATCCTGGGATCAGGTCCTGGGATCATGACCCAAGCTGAAGGACTAGTTATTCTTTTTCAATCTCCTTTACTGGTTTCCTCCTCTTCTCCCCTTCCTTTTAATAACACAGAAATCCTGGGTTCAGGTCATTTATCTCAATCTGCACTCACTTCCTGGTGAGTCATCCAGTCCATGGTCTTAAATACCACCTTTGTGCTGATGACTCCCAAACCGCCTCTCTCCCAGACTCCAGATTCATATATCCAACTTCCTACTTGTCACCTCCACTTGAATATCAAATAAATGTTTCAAACCCAAATATGTCTAGAAGTGAACTGCTGATCCTTCACCCTAAACTTGCCCCATCCACAATTTTCTAATACCATTGATGCAACTCTATCTGATTAGTCGCTCAGGCCAAAAACTGTGCAGTCATCCATAACACCTATCTTTCTCTCACCCTCCACACACTGTTAGTTCAGAAAACCAGATTAGCTTCACCTTCAAAATGCATTCAGTATCCTTCCATTTCTCATGTCCTTCATGGCTTTCATCCTAATGGATGCCACCAGCACCTCTCAACTGAAATACTGCAAACACCTTACTGGTCTTCCAGTTTCTCTCCTTGCACCTATAGGATATTCTCAACACAGCAGCCACAACAATTCTTTTAAGATGTAAGTCATGGGACACCTGGGTGGCACAGTTGATTGGACGGCAGAGTCTTGGTTTGGGCTCAGATCATGATCTTGGTGTCCTGAGATTGAACCCCACAGCGGCAGCGGGATCCCTGCTGGGCATGGAGCCTGCTTAAGAGTCTCTCTTCCCCTCCCTCTGCCCCTCCCCCTCGTGTGCTCTCTCTCTAAAATAAATAAATAAATCTTAAAAAAAATAAAATAAAATGTAAGTCTTATCATATTTCTCTTCTGTTAAAAACCTGCAGTGGTGCCCATTTCATTCAAGGTTAAAGTCAAAGTCCTTTATTTTACTTTATTAATAAGCTAGTGATTTTTTTAAGTAATCTCTATGCCCAATGTGGGGCTCGAACTCACAACCCCAAGATCAAGAGGGCTCCACTGACTGAACCAACCAGGCACCCTCAAGATAAAGTCCTTTAAATTGTCTAAAGGGCCTAAAGGAATCTGGTCCTCCCTCATCTTCCTGGCCCCCTTTCCTATTTCTATTCTCCTTTCTAATTCCACTCAGCCTCCTCTCTGTTTATCAAACATTCCAGGTAGACTCCAACCATTGGGTCTTTGCACTGGCTTTTCTCTTTCTGGAAGGTTATTCCCCTGCCATTAATAACTACTTAACCTTCTCCAATATTACCTTTCAATTAGGTCTACCATAACCATCCTATTACTACCTACAGCTGACCCTCTCCTTCATCCCATTACCAGTGTTCCAAATCCCCCTCACCGGGCTCTATTTTTTTTCACAGCACTTTTCAATTTTTAATATCAATGATTTGTTTATTATATTTACTACTCATGTCTGTCTTCCCTATCTAGAATGGAAACCTCAAAAAGGTCCATTTTCTTCTCTGGTAAGTCCCTCAGAATTGTACTTCACACAGAGTAAGTGTTCAGCTAATATTTGTCAAATGAATGAGTGAAATAAATTGGACTAATACCCCACCCTGAAATAGAAGGATCTTCTTTTTTTTTTTTTCTTTATCCTTTTTCTCACTTTCCTGCACATCAAAGCACTAGTTGGGCTGGGGGGGAGAAGGGAGTCTTTGGTAGGAAGGAATAGATAAATACATCTGGAGAGGTTTTTACTGAAAGATTTTAGGTTTTAAGGGACTTTCTTTCTTTTCAGTTTCAGCTATGACGTCTCGGGCCATTTGGGGGATTTTAGGACTTCCATGTTCTCTTTGCCACTCTGATTTTTAGTTCAGTGGGGCTTCTAGTTGGAAGGTACCTTCTAAATTAAGAGAAACAAAGGGGCTAGGGATGAGGATCAAAAAAATGGAAAGGAAACAGGCTGCTAAAAGAAACTCCAGGAAAACAGGAAAGGAGAACTTTAGGTTTTCAGTCCAATTTACTAAAGTAGGAAAGAGGGCTAAAATTCAAGGCCAGTACGAAGATTAGTAAGGAAATTTGTGAACTAGAATGTTCCTTATATTCCCAGGAGACTGAAAGTGGCAGAAAGGGTTCAAGATAACTGTATAAATAAGTAAATTAATCCCATTGTAGTGGAGGGTTTTTTAAAAAAATATTCTTCCACATGCATCTCCCCTCATATTTACATACCACAGAGAGTGTCTCTATCTCCCAAGATAGAGATGCAAAAATAATAAATTACAGATATATTCATTATCTAATGCTACGCAACAAATTACCCCAAAATTTAGTGGCCTAACCCAACAATAACATCCAGAAGCAGCTTGGTTGGGCAGTTCTGGGTTAGGGTTTCTCATGAAGTTTAATCAGATGTTGACTGAGGCAATGGACAACTGAAGGCTTAACTGGGCTGGAGGATCTGTTTGCAAGGTAGATCACTCATATGGCTGGCAAGTTGCTGCTGGTTCTTAGCCTGAGGCCTCAGGTCCTTCCCACGTGGGCCTCTCTACAGGGATATTTGAATGTTTTCACAATATGGCAGCTGGTTTTCCCCAAAGTAAGCAAGATAAGAAAACAAAGGTTACACAAGAGCAAGGCAGAAGCCACAATGCCTTTTGTACAATGTAGCCTTCTACTATACTTTGCTGGTCACACAGGTCAGCCCAGATTCAGTGTGAGAGGGGAGAATGTAAGGGTGTGAATACCAGTAGACAAAGGACATTGAAGCCATCTTGAAGGCTGGCTACCACAACAGTCAAATGGCTTGTCACATGAACAGCAAAATAATCTCAATTCGTCTTAGAGTTGACTTGGATGCATCTTTTCCTGCTTCAAAAAGTGTGATCATTTGTTCACCTTGTTTTGCCTCCCCATCTCCAGAGAGCCCTAAAACCATTGTATAATATCACCTTAGCATCTGTGAGCACATTTCTTTGTTAATAATGTATTTTTAATTTTAAAAGTGGATTGCAAACAATAAAGTTGTGACACTTCTAAGGAAAGTATAAGAAGATATATCATCCTCTTGATTCAGCAGGAAAAAAAGGTGATGATTTACCTTTCTACGTTAGACTTAATAAACCTTGACAGAAATGAACAGATATTTAAAATATTGGATGTAGACAAAGTAAAAAGAGTCACTGGACTTAACCTTCTAACTCTATCCACAGTACACAATTTACTCTTAGACCTCAGGAAAGCACCTAATGTCTTTGTATCTCAATTTCCACATATGTAAAATGCAAAAAATATCCATTCACATGTATAAAGAGTGAAGTGTGAATATAAATTAGGAACTGAGCTCTATTATATATATGTAAATGTATATAATGTACGGAGATATAGATCTAAATAGATATAGATCTGCACTTACACAGAATATGTTTTTAGAAAGAGTAAACTTGGGGCACCTGGGTGGTTCAGTTGGTTAAGCATCTGACTTCGGCTCAGGTCATGATCTCGGGGCCCTGCATCAAGCCCTGAGTGGAGCCCTGCATCAAGCCCCATGTCCAGCCCAACCTTGAGCCCCACCTCCTCAGGGTCCGCACTCAGTGGGGGTCAGCTTCTCCCTCTCCCTCTGCCCCTCCCCTCGGCTCACGCTCACAAGCTCGCTCTCTTGCTCTCTCTCTCTCTCCTCAAATAAATAAATGAAAAATCCTTAAAAAAAGAGTAAACTTGGCCAAATTTAAAATATATACATCTTGACTTTAAATTATATACATGTATACATGTATATATAACATAATATATACATGTATACATATATACATGTACACACACATATATATACATACAATCAAGATATAAATCTTGGCTTATATAGAATATGTATTTACAAATAATAATCTTGACCAAATTCCTTACAAACACTATTCCTATGTGGCAGCATCACTCACCTCTTTATCATTCCTCTAATAACTCTATGAACACTGAGCATTCCTCCTAACTCTAACATACTATGACTCTCAATAGTATGAAAAAGAGCTGATGTCACAAACACATTGTGTTACAGTATCACTAAGGGCCAGATCCATTCTTAGTTACATAATCCCTGAGGTCCTACCAGCCTTGCTAGCCTCAAAAGAGAGCCTTGGAGTACAAAGAAAGAGAGGGAGGGAACTAAACAAAGCCCTGACATGACAAAAATTCTTAGTATATTCTCAGTATTAATCCTTGGCAAAGAAGCAGGCAGTTTGGAGGTGGAAGAAGGCAGTGGAGAGCTTTAAAATAATTATTATTTATATCTTCCCTAAATACCATGGCACTTTCTAGTCACAAATACTTAGGGAGCAGAA
The DNA here is from genome assembly GCF_054177405.1 of Leptonychotes weddellii. Classification (NCBI taxonomy): domain Eukaryota; kingdom Metazoa; phylum Chordata; class Mammalia; order Carnivora; family Phocidae; genus Leptonychotes; species Leptonychotes weddellii. Next base: position 57,421,825 of record NC_138372.1, read on the forward strand.
AATCATCCAAAACACCCCATTCCCCCCCACCCCCTGCCAATATCTCCACAGTAAGATCAGAGACCCAAGAGCATTCTTTCCTTCCTAACTGGCTGTCAAGCAGTTCCCTCCAACAAATGGCAGTTTTTATCATTAATTCTTTCATGCAGCTTTCATCTGTGAGGTCTGTAATCCACAAGAACAACCTAATAATGATTAAGTAAAATCAAAGTGATCTTTTAAAAGCCTGTATGCTTTGTTATAAATGCTTCACAAGTAAAAGATCAGTCAAAAGCATAAAGGTACCCTGAATTGAACTTCCTTTGTGCTTGAATTAGAGTGTTTCTTTTGGAATACTCTCACATCAGGCTTCCGCTTCTCTTAGCAAAATCATGGATTGGCTGATATTGTCTTAGAGGCTTTCCTATGTCCCCTTTCCCACCATCACTCTTCTTTCAGGGACTCCTTTCTGTTACCTAGGAGTCCCTCCTGCTGCTTTCCGCATTCCGCCTACCACACACTCATGGTCCAGACTCTTCATTTATAATTCTCCTTTCTAACGTTACAGTATGTATTTCCAAAGACTCAATTTCTTTGAGAGTTTTTCTAGGTGGCCAACTAACCCAATAATCTTTACCACAATGTTGAATTAGTACTCATTCTCTTTAGAATTGGTTTTCAGACAGAAACTTCTAGAAATTCTATCAACATCTCAGCCCAAAATATTGTAGGTATTTTGGTAAGCAGTAGGAGAGGACACTTGAATATAACTGGGCCTTTTAGAAAAGTGAAGTCCATTGGGTTGCTTTACTTGGCCTAAGGAGTTGATGTATATGTAGGGGCTCTGGGCAGAACCTCCCCCCCACACACATGTGCCACTTTGGCATATGGATTAATTTGAGCTGAAGGCACTTGAAACCCTGTGGGCTCAAAAGAAACTTTGTCCTTCCCTTAACCACACAGAAGAACCTAAATTGGGGGTCTTTCCCAGAATAAGGGTTATTAACAGAGATAAGTTTTATCTGAGTGACCCATCTGTATGGCACGGCAAACATCGAATTACCAAACATCTACTCTCCTTATTGCCCTGTGAAATGCATTCCTTTCCTCTGAAATTTCAGACCCCTAACTCCTTCTCTTAGTTCAGAGTGACATATATACTCATTTTGCCTGTCTTTGGAATTTCCTTATCTATGTGGAATCCCCATATGTACCTTATGAAATTTGATTTTCTCCTGTTAATCTGTTTCATGTCAATTTGTTTCATTTTTTAAAAAATATTTTACTTTTTTTTTAAAGATTTTATTTATTTATTTGAGAGAGAGAGAATGAGAGAGAGCGAGTACATGAGAGGGGGGAGGGTCAGAGGGAGAAGCAGACTCCCCACTGAGCAGGGAGCCCGATGCGGGACTCGATCCCGGTACTCCAGGACCATGACCTGAGCCGAAGGCAGTCGCTTAACCAACTGAGCCACCCAGGCGCCCAAAAATATTTTACTTTTAAGTAAACTCTACACCCAACATGGGGCTTGAAACCACAACCTTGAGATCAAGAGTTGCACGCTCTACCACCTGAGCCAGCCAGGTGCCCCCATGTCAATTATTTCTTAGTCCTGCTAGAAGGACCTCTGAGGGAACAGGAATTCTTCCTCCCCAACATATGAAAGCTGTTCTCTCTGAAATCATCCTCAAGGATAAGAAAGTAACCCCAAACATCTAATGAGTATCCATCCAGTTGGCTTCCCGCTGCACCTAAAATAAAATCTATACTCCTGTTTAGGGTCAAAAAGATCTGGCCTCTCGCTACCTGTCTCTACCTCATACACCACACTCCAGCCAAACTGGCCTCTCTTTCAAACTTGAAAATGCCAAGCTGCAACATCATTCCTGCCTTAAGACCTGCATTGCTATGTTCCAGTTCTTGGCATGCAAATTACTCTTCATTTGGTTCCCACCTCAAATGTCACCTCTTCAGACAATCTAAAGTAATCCTACAGTCACCCTCTAGCACATCATCCTATTTTATTTTATTTTTTTTTCCACAATAAGTGTACTCTTTAATCCCCATCTTCTATTTCCCCTATCCCCCCATGCACCTCCCCTCTGGTAACCATCAGTTTGTTCTCTATAGTTAAGAGTCTGTTTTCTGGTTTGTCTCTCTTTCTTTTTCTTTTCCTTTGCTTGTTTGTCCTATTTTATTTTCTTCATGGTATCATACCTGTGAATTTTTTCGTTCATGTGTTTGTTTACCTGCTGCTTCTAGGCCCCCTACTAATGTACTTACTCTTCGTTGTCTGTCATGTTCATCACTGTGTCCCTCATGTTTTGCACAGAACCTGATATGTGTTCAGTGCTCAATAAATATGTGCTGAATGAATGCATGAAGATGAATCCAAGCATAACTTAATCTTTAAATTTAAATAATTGAGAAATCCTGTACTAATATTGGAAGGGGGGACAGTGGTTAATATCACCATAACTAATGTAACTAACTTGTGTTTATAAGACTTTTATTGATCATGGACCACAGCATTTTTTCAATAAAATATTATAAATATTAGATTGATAAATATTCCACTTGCCATTATGAAAAGCTGTCCTTTTGATGAGGTATCACAAATGAATGCCAGTATTCCTTGAGAAATACTGCCAACTCATCCTATTCTTCTGTCAGTGTTAAGAAACTACATTTCCCTTTGGCCAATTTCTAGTTGTTCTAGGTATGTAGTATCTATTGCTAGGACTTCAGAAGCCAATGAGCAACTTGCTTGTCACATGCTCCAACAAATGGTCTCTTCCCCATGCAGTGTATCTAAGCAGAGAAGCAGCTCTCCTAAGATGATAACCAATACAGCATAGAATATTGTTAAACCTATGGCTTATTATCCTGCAAAGTTTACCCCAGCAGGCTGCCAAAAGGAAAAAAAAAAAAAGGCCTAGCAATTTGGTTTTCTACCAGGCAGTCCCCATTTAGCTAGTTGTAGCTTAGAAGCAGATGTCTGAGAGCAAGCAGTTCAGCAAGCCTGCAGTCAGATGCTTTTGTAGAGCTTTTTTCTTAAAAGGAAAAATTGAGGCAGGTCAATGGATTACAACTTCCTGGGCTTGCTTTTGTTATCTATAAAGTATCACCACTAAACCTGCTTTGCTAAAGTGAAACTCCAAGGCTTAAAAAAGCATCTTTCCTTCTAAAAATTAAATAAACTGGTTTAAAAAAAAAAAATTCAACATTAGTAGAGAGGGGAAAAAATACCCACAAGTCAGTAAGAGCTAAATAACATACTTTTCCCTTTAAGGAAAACATGTAGCATAAGAAAACCTTATTTTTAAAAAACTGCAATGAAATTTCTTGAAACCACACATCTTAGGAAAGTTTGATTATTAATTCTTCCAGAGGAACTGTTAACACTTAAATGACAAAACTCTATTAACCACTGTTCTTCAATTATTTCACTATCAAATTAAATTTAAGAAAATACACACAATCCTATCTTGGCATCCAAAACAAAAATTTCTTGGTGTTTTTTGGGGGGTTGGGGAGACTAAAGAGGAGGTGTCTTTTTCATCAAACCTCTTATACTGGTTCACTTCTCATTAATTTGGTCTCGTGTGTGTGTGTGTGTGTGTGTGTGTGTGTGCATGTGCGAGCGCGTGCGCGCTTCTGCCCAGGTTAATTTTAAGAGTAAGGTTGTCTCTAAGCATGTACTGTAAAACTGTAAAATTTTTTCCACTCTTCATGGACCATTTACAATCTGCAAGGTTTGGGGTGGATATGAAATGTATTCCTGCCAATGGATAGCCACATCAACAGTGCTGAAAACCAATCCTTCTGTTTTGCTCATTGGGCCATATGGTCCCATGAAAAAGGAGCTAAACAAAAGTGCAACTAATGCACCTTGTCAATCTGGGTTTAGAGTAATTATCTGATACAATGGTAAAGAAACTGCAGATAAATATATTCTCTCATTCTTCAGTCGTCTACCGCTATAAACATATACTAATTCATTGGAAGAACAAAAAATCAGGTCTAAGGCCTTTTCTATTTTACAGGAACTAGATTTTAAAGAAAATACATTGCAATAAAATTATGTATATATTATATATATATAATATATATATAATATATATATATAACAGTTTCAACCAAAATACCGGTGTTTTGTAGTAACGTCGTCCAAAAGATTAAGGATCATGGTTTAAAACCCTTTCCAGTAAGTGATTTGAGTACCCCAGAGCAATTAACAAGCAAGCTGAAGCACCAAGATAAAGTTGTGTCCCCCTAGTGACCTCTAGAGTGGAGCTAAGCTCCCACAAGCAGGACTGGGGGAAAAAGCAAGAAGCATGTCAAAGCCGAGCGCGCTGCTGTAACCTAGCCGTTATATTCAATAATGTACCGGTTCCCATCTCAGAGGGCTGGTCCTGTTTTATATAACCTTAACGCCAATAAGTCTCCGCCTCCTGGCCAAGAGGCCCATTGGGTCGAAATCCAACTTCAAGCACCTTCTCTTCCTCCTCCCGAAGTTGCTGAGTTCCGGCACCCCACCCCCAGGCGCACAGCCATCCTCCACGTGCGCGGTAAGGAACGGACTTGCACCTCTCTGCAGTGCTGCACACAACCTCTCCGCCACTGCCGGTTCCCCAGCGAGAGCGCGGGAGCGGGAGGGAGCCGGCGACCTGCGACTTCTACGAGTCCCCGCTTCAGGCGCCTGGGGCCGGTACACCAGCTCCCAGGGCGCAGCGCTCTGCGAATCCTGGGGACGCACCCCTCCGCCCCGCCCCCCTTCTGCCCCGCCAAGCCCGATGCTGCCCACGAGGCTCCCTCCCGAGTGCAGCCCTGGACCACCCCAGCAACAAGCTCTTCCTTGTCCTTTCTGCCATCGCTTCTCCTCCCCTGAACTTTCCAACTTTGGAACCCCCGGTTGCAAAGGAGCAACAGGGGGAGACTGCTCGGCCAGAGTCACTGCCCGCCTACCCAGGTCGGGAAGGGGGAAATGGAGCCTGCAGGGACTCGGCTGGTAGCAACTCCTCTTGACCACTGGGCAAAAGGAGAGGCAGACAGCTATTACCGCCTCAGGATGGAGGTTGGGAAAATGGATGCAGAATTTGTCACCCTAGGGATGAAGGGGCGGTGGGAGGGGGGAGCTTGGGAGGAGGGAATAGGAGAGACCAAGGAAAAAACTCACTCTCTCTGGCACACACACGCGCGCGCGCACACACACGCACACATGCAGCCTGTTTTCTAAAAGGACGAGACGCTACGAGCCAGGAGTCTCTTTTCTCCCCACCGCCCTCAGGGGGGAACGCGCAACAGATACCCAAGCTCTCCGAGTAGGAAAGGGGTGGGGTGAGAGAAAGAATCTCCAGGTTTCCGCAGGTTAGAAAAACGGGACAAACTCCTGTCAGAGTCTCCCTGGAGGCAAAGGGAGTTAGGTGCAGCAGCGCTGAGGTCCCTCCACCTCCTCGAGAAGGCAAACTCTTCCCCTGCAGGCAACCTTCCACCTGGCGGAGTCTGGATGTAAACAGGCAGGACCGAGGGGCGGACCGCGGGTGGGAGGTGGGATGGGCCGAGATGAGAACAGAGCGGAACTCACCCTTGCTGCTGGGGGGCTCTCTCTTCTTGGCCATCTTCTGCCCCCGCCCCTCCCCCAGACCCCCCGCGCGTTTCCTCCGGGTGCCGCCCAGCTCCCGAAGCCCGCTCGGCGGTTTCCAGGGCGAGCTCTCGCCGCGGCTCCCCGCTCAGCAAGCTCTTTGTTGCTGTGATGGCATCTGCGAGGCGACGGCAGCGGCGGCGGCGGCGGCGGCCGCCCGCCTGCGCGCTCGGCTCGGCTCGGCTCGGCGGGCGCTGGCTCCGCCGCCCCTCCGCTCTCGGCCGCGCAGCGCTGCGAGCCTCGCGCTCGCGCCGCTGTGGCCGCTGTGGCTGCGGCGGCGACTGTTGATGCTGCTGTGCCGCTCCAGCTGCTGGAGGGGGCAGCGCAGGGTCCCCGGCGCGCCCGCCCAGAGCTGACCTCCCCCTTGCCCACACTCCCTCCCTCCCCCACTCCCCCACGCCGGTGTCCCGTCTGAGCCGCCAGCTCCAATCCAACCAGTGACGGCGCCGTCATCTAGCAGCCGCTGCTGGGGAAGGCGGCGGCGGCGGCGGCGGTGGGGGGCTGCTGGGGGAAGCTGGGAGCCCTTGGCTCTCTGGGGCCAGGAAGTGGAAAGCCTGGCAGCCCGACTCTGGTGAAGCCCGCATTCTGCCTGCCTGCCTTTCTCCGGGTCTCCGAAACCCCCTCCCCGGCGGCAGGACGCGGTGTGGGGGGCGGGGGGGGGGGCCGCGAAAGACACCCGTCCCCATAGGCCAACAAGAACTCTCGCCAACTGCAAGAGAACGAGCACGGGCACTAGCGACCCGGCCCAGCCACCGACCTCCCAAAAGCCTCCTCGGGGCACCAATTCCGAACGAGCCTCGGAGCACGCGGATGCCTCTGCCGCTCCAGAACCAAGAAGGGAAGAGGAAAACTGGAAGCTAATGGAGAGGGAAAATTTAATTCCAGAGGCAGCCCACCTCCAGACACTTGGAAGAACGACCTAGTTCACGCCCTAAACCTCTTTGTAACGAGAACTCAAGACAGTTCCCTTGGGGCTGTGGGAATAGAGGGAAGAAAACTTCAAGCTCTCAGATGTTGGAGGGCCTGGGATGGGGGGTGGGGTGATTTCTAGGCCTCAGGTACAAATTTTGTCCCGGCGGCCGCATTCTTTCTCTCCCTGACTGGGGGTTTGGGAAGTTTTCCTTTTCCTGGAGGAGCTGTTCTCCTCTGGCGTGCTGATCAGAGAAGGACTCTCACCAGTGTCCCAGGATTGCAAGGGCATGCAAAAGTTTAAGACACGTCTGAGAATGTAAAGATAGTAACCAGGCTTTGAAAGAAGGGCGGAAGGGGTAGAATGGGGAGGGGGTTACCGGTGTGGAAAAGAATACAAAATCTTTTTTTTTTCCTTTAGAGGAGCTGAGTTTTCCCTTAAACCTACTTACTAATTCACAGTCATCTTAACACTTCTCCTTTCCTTTCCCTCCCTACATTTCCAACCTAATCTGATTATCGAAATATCCAGTGATTCCATTCAGTACCACTAGTCAGAAGTTGCGCCAGCATCAGTGGTGTATAGCAGAAAGAACACTGGAGTCCAAAACCCTGGTTTTGAGTTCTGGCTTTGGAACTTCATGGCTCTGAAAACTTGCAGAAATCCTCTATTCTTCTGTTTTCTGCTTTGTAAAATATCATCTCAAAGATTCCTTCCAGCTCTAATAAATGTCCTGTGATTTTTTGTATCGCAAAATCATAACACATTTTTTGCACTCTTTCTGAATTTAACTTTACATCATGTATTGAAGTAAGTAATCTGAAGAACATGTGAAATACCCAATCCCTCTCACAACAAAGGCATGCATTGGATATAAAACACAAATAGCAAGCTTATTTTAATTAGCAAAATAGGCCCAGTCTCTGATTTAATTCAAAACTAGTCTGTCGGGGTACCTGGCTGGCTCAGTCAGCAGAGCATGCTATCCTTGATGTCAAGGGTAGTGAGTTTGAGTCCCACCTTGGGGGTAGAGTTTCCTTTAAAAAAAAAAAACAAAACTACTTTGTCATCTCTTCAAACTCTTAAGGTGTGCAAATATTAGGCTTGTAAATATTCTTAGTCCATTGTATGTGTTCATATTTTATCACTAAGTACTAATTATTGCCTTCATTAGAATAATATCATTTATTAATTACTTTTACATCCTTTATTTCATTTAATCCCAACCACACACCTGTGAGTTTAGATTGCAGGTCCTGTCTTCCATGTTTTATAGGTAAGAAAATGAGATTCATGAAGTTTCATTGACTTGTACACAGCTCCAGGACTTTGATGCAGCTCTTCTAACTCAGTACCAGGCTCTTCCCATGATACCAGCCTATGAAATAAAATCTTTCTGCTTCAGATCAGGGAGAGGTTCCTTTTTTCTATTTACTCCTTCCATGGTGTCAATACTATTCTCGGCAGAGGGCACTCAAAGATTTAGTTGACAAATTATGTCTATTTTTTTACATATGGATATAATTAATATGTTTTTACACTTGTAGCACTTCAAGGTGTTTTTACATGCATTTTCTCAGTTGAAAGTCACAACTATCATGGGAGATCATCAAGAGGTTTATTCAACCCCACCGAACAGATGAGGAAACAGACTCAGGGACTTTAGAGTCACAACACCTTCCAGGCCACGTGTTACCCGATTAGCCTGCACTGGATATTTGTGTTTAACAGTTGCAAATGGAATGCCTATTAAAATACATGACACAAGCCGTCTAAATATGTATACTGTACTTGAGTGAAGGGTAAGGATTGTGCAACAGTCCCAGGTTACCTTGTAGGAATGGAAACCTAGAGATGTCAGGATTTTGATTTTTCAGTAGGAGTCAGGAATCCAGATTTCCAGTTAAAATATCTTTGTTGATGTTGGTTAACACATAAAACAAAACAAAACATGGCAGTCCTAATGGGCCACATTTGCCAGTAATACTGCAGCCTACGGGTTGTGTCTCTGTGTCTGTTTTTACCATCTCATCAATTGAGTTTTATCATCAGAGAGAGATAGAACTGAATCCTTGGGTATAATTCTGATTCTGATGGTATCTACATGTCCTCAGAACTAGAGATTATCAAGATTTTGAATCCAATCAATCATGATTTCTAAAGAGAGATTTCCAGAGATTGGTGTTTCTAAATTTCTGGCTGTTCTTGGAGCCACCAATAAGAATCAGTACAAATAAATAATTTTTAAGTCACATGTGATTCTGCTGGGCACAAGGAAACTTACACATTTTATTTGATGATGATGAAGATGATGATGATGAAAAGAAGGACAAAATTGGCCTAATCTCTATTTCCCTTACAGAAATATTCTGAATGAATCCTTTCAAAAAATAGCTACAGTGCTAAAATGGCAACTTTAGTTAAATGTAGTATAATCATTCTCCTTAGATCATTCTAGCCCTGTCAAGACTCCCTATAGAGTAAAAGATAATCGGAATAGAGGAAAGGAATACATGTTCCTCATGTGAAAGTAGCAAGTGAGCTCAACAGGGAAAATGAACTTGCCATACATATTATACTAAAGATCAAAATGAAAATATATTTCATACTATACAAAGCATAATTGTCACTAATTGTATGTTACTGCAATTGCAGTAAAAAGGTTGAAAAATATAACCATCAGAAGAGTGTTTCTTGCTGAAATATTCTATTCTGAATGCCTAACTATAAATTAACTACTATAGTTGAGGGGAAATGAAAAGGGGGAAAAAAAAGCCCCAATGATTTTAATCATTTTAATACCAAATGATGTCAAAAGATCTGAACTCACTCCACTTTTGAAAAAAATCTTGCATTTTTAAAATTGATGTGCAAAAAGAAAAAATAATACCTCAGCTGAGGTTTTAAGGGAACCTACAATCTGTGACTAGAACTAAAAAAAGGTTAAAAAAAAAAAAAAGGATGGTGGGAAGAGAATGGGATAGTCAACAAGTGCATTAAAAAAAAAAGTCCTGGGGCACCTGGGTGGCTCAGTTCGTTAAGCCGCTGCCTTCGGCTCAGGTCATGATCCCGGGGTCCTGGGATCAAGACCCATGCGGGCTCCCTGCTCTGCGGGAAGCCTGCTTCTCCCTCTCCCACTCCCCCTGCTTGTGTTCCCTCTCTCGCTGTGTCTCTCTCTGTCAAATAAATAAATAAAATCTTTGAAGAAAAAAAAGACATGTCTCTAAAGGGAAGGGAAACAAAAGCAAAACTGAACTTTTGGGACTTCATCAAGATAAAAAGCTTCTGCACGGCAAAGGAAACAGTCAACAAAACTAAGAGGCAACCCACGGAATGGGAGAAGATATTTGCAAATGACATTACAGATAAAGGGCTGGTATCCAAGATCTGTAAAGAACTTCTCAAACTCAACACCCAAAAAACAAATAATCCAGTCAAGAAATGGGCAGAAGACATGAACAGACACTTCTCCAAAGAAGACATACAAATGGCTAACAGACACATGAAAAAATGTTCAACATCACTAGCCATCAGGGAAATATAAATCAAAACCACAATGAGATACCACCTTACACCAGTTAGAATGGCAAAAATTAACAAGACAGGAAACAAGTGTTGGCGAGGATGTGGAGAAAGGGGAACCCTCTTACTTTCTTGGTGGGAATGCAAGCTGCTACAGCCATTCTGGAAAACAGTATGAAGGTTCTTCAAGACGTTAAAAATAGAACTACCCTATGACCCAGCAATTGCACTACAAGGTATTTCAAAGATACAGATGTAGTGAAAAGAAGCAGCACATGCACTCCAATATTCATAGCAGCAACGTCCACAATAGCCAAACTGTGGAAGGAGCCGAGATGCCCTTCAACAGACGAATGGATAAAGAAGATGTGGTTCATATATACAATGGAATATTACTCAGCCATCAGAAAGGACGAATACACACCATTTGCATCAACATGGATGGAACTGGAGGGGATTATTCTAAGTGAAATAAGTCAAGCAGAGAAAGACAATTATCATATGGTTTCACTCATGTGTGGAACATAAGGAATAGCACGGAGAACCACAGGGAAAGGGAGGGAAAACTGAATGGAATGCTCACTTTTTCAAGGTTTTTCCCCCTCTCATTCTTTCTCTTATCCCTCTCATCTTTTGAGATCTGGGCACAAAAGTTTATAATATTTTAGCAATAGCAGACTGGAGGTGTTGTCCGGTCTATGTTGTCCTCTCCATGCATGCATATGATGTCTAGCTGATGCATAGCTCGCCTCACCTGTGCTCTGGGCATTGGACTATATGTTCACTGCGACCACTGCTAAAGAGACCAGGAGTCTGATCTCTTGGCATAAGCAATGCATGGTGATTGCTCTCAAGAAACATGGCCATCTCCTCCTGCAGCCCAGGCTGTCTACATTGATTTTCACTGCTGATGATGCTGCTGATGATGCTGCTGATCTTCTGAGACTTCTCAATATCCTCCATCTGGACCTCAACTTGGAGTTGCCTATTCATAGTTGCCACTGTGATATACCCTTGAACAGAGATCTCTACTGAGATCTCCTCTGCTATGACTTTCTGGCAAATATGTTAATGCTTTATACCATTTATATCTCTGAATTACCCTTTATAACTCTAAATTACTCTTTATATCTCTGCAGAATTGCTCAAGAACCTCTAGATTTTTTTCTGCAATGTGCACCAGCTGTAAGAAACCAGCTACTGTTCTGCCTAATATACCATGCCATTTTTTTGTTTGTTTCTGTGGCTATCCCATGTTAGTAAAGGGCTTCTTTTGGAGGCTTCTAACCTCTTCACCAGTGGTGCTCCCCTGTTTCCCCCAAAACTATCAACCCACTGAGTTCCACTGTGAGTAAAGGACATTGTCTCATCTCTTCCTGCCTTGTCTCTCACACACACCCCTTAACTCTTTTTCTAGCACATTCTACTTTTCATATGGTGGGACTTCCTTGGATAGTATCCTCCATCCTTTCTCCATAATGGCTTATTGTAAAACTCTATTTTCAAATAACTAAACTTTCCTTTTGGTTTGGTAAAGGGACACTTTTGGAATTCAGATGCCTCTTTTACCTTTCAAAAAGCCTGGATTTCAAAATAATTGTTTCACAAGGGATTTGAGAAAGTTGGCTTTGAGTTTCAAAACTAAGCAAAGAGCCCTTTTCTCTAGCCCTTCCCAGAAGCAATGAATATAACGGATTCAGTGTGTAAGGAGCCACGGGGCACATGGTTTACAAAGAATTAAATATGCATTGGTTTCCTAGGTCAAAAACATTATCCTCATTAGGGTTACCGAAAGACATTAAATTGGGATTGGGGAACCTGGCTGGCTTAGATGTAGAACATGCTACTCTTGATTTTAGGGTCCTGAGTTTGAACCCAGTGTAGACATTACTTAAAAAACACATACACACATGCACACAAGAAAACAAAGTACATTGAATTGACAAATCTGGTCTAGTCACAACTTGTCTACTGATATGATTTGTGGACTTTGGATGACTAACATGATAAAAAAAAATCATAGCAGTAGCAATTACTGATATTCTGTTATGATGGCCAGTGATGCTGGGTCTTTCATTTCTTTTATTTTCAGTTCTCCTGTGCCAGTTCCCCAGTTACTATTCTAAGTCTTCACCATTCCCCTCTAGTCTCTGGCCCCAGCCTTTTTATGTGAAAAAATATGAACTCTTATAGTTTAAACTGCTGATGTGCCTGCTGAAATATACAGTTACTTTCCTAACTGATACAGGTGGGTATAGATGCAGTTTGTAGAGATGGTGGCAGAAAGTTGGAAAAGTTTCTAATGGCTTCTACTTTCTCTTGAAGTAGGAAATAAAGTCACCTGCTGAGTTTGAGGAAGTAAATAATGTATTTTGGAATCTAGTCAGAGTAGGGATAGTTGTGACAAAAAGAGGAGGCTGATCATCTCACTCTCCAGCTAAGATCACTGCAATACAGTTCTACTGCTTATAGAAAAATGTCCCAAATCCTCAACATGCCTACATGGGAATGAGCTGACCCATGACTATTTCCAGCCTCCTCCTCTTATGTCACTTTTCCCTTTGCTCTCTACACTCAGGCCATGCACAGAGTGGACTGCAAGAAAGTAATCCAAATATATAGTTTCAATGAATATTATTTTCTTTCTTCCCATGTACATCTCCTTAGCATGACTTCTAACCAAATCTTTTTGGCTTCCGGGAGCTTATTTTTCATTAGCTTGGCCCCGATTTTCTCTGTTACTAGCAATCCCACTACTGACTTATCTTCTTTTCTTTTCTCCTTGAAGCTTGATTGGTCTCTCTGCCTCTATTCTCTCATTTCTCTGATCCATGTTCACATTTACAGACGCCTTGGTCATCTTCTTATTACAGAGACCAAAGCACATTACTCTTCTACTCTGAAAGTTTATATAATACAGTCACAAGCTCCTTATGTCCTGCAAAGTTTTCCACTGTTTGACCTCTGCTTACCTTACCAGCTTCCTTTCTTCTAACTTTTGCCCTTAACACACTATGTTCTAGTCCAAACCAGACTCTTCAGAATTCTTTAAATATGTCAGGTATGTTCATATTTTCACTTTTATTCACATTGCTCCTTCTACAATTTTTTTTTTCACTTTCCATCTCTACCTGTTAAAGTCTGATTCATCCTTAAAGCCCTGGAATATATGATATTCACTGCAATCTTCTGCTAAGAAGTAGTTGCTCCTTTTCTTCATTACATAGCATGTTGTTTGTGTCTTTATCATTAATATTTATTTTATCTCATATCTTAGTAAATTGTGTGGATGTCTATCTCCCTATTGACTAGATGGTTGACATTTTGTCTTAGCCATTATAATGAGAACTTAGCTCCTAATTTACTTTTAAGTAGCTCTTTGGTTAGAGCAGTGACGGGTGGTACTGAAAGATAGGGTAATTTGGGATTAGGTCAGGGAGCCCCTGAATGTCAAGTTATGAAGAAGAAAGGACATTAGTATATAATACATATTTAATGAATCCCTTTTCATTAATAGTGGTTAATAATCCAAATATCTTCCTTTTCATTCCACAGATTCTAACAAATTTTCACATCTACATAGGGAAGGACATTTTTTTCCTTTATTCTTTAGAATGTCATTCATTCATTCTATTTTTCTTGAGTGTCTGCTATGCTGAATAAGAGTGGTGAGAGTAGGCATTCTTGTCTTATTCCTGATCTTAGAGGAAAAGCTTTCAGCCTTTCAACACTGAGTATGATGTGAGCTGTGGGTTTGTCATAGATGGCATTTATTATGTTAAGGTATATTTCTTCTATGCCAAATTTGTTGAGGGTTTTTATCATGAAATGATGTTGTATTGTGTCAAATTTTTTTCAGCATCTATTGAGAAGATTATATTACTTTTATCTTCCATTCTATTAATATGGTATATTACATTTATTGATTTGCATATGTTGAACCATCCTTGCATCCCAGGGATAAATCCCCCTTGATTATTGTGTATGATCTTTTTAATGTGTTGTTGAATTTGGGTTGATCATATTTCATTGAGAATTTCATAGAGATATTGGTCTATAGTTTTCTTTTCTTATAGTATCTTTATATGGTTTTGTTATCAAGGGTAATTCTTGCCTTGTAAAAAGAGTTTGGGAGTACTTTGTCCTCTTCAATTTTTGGAAGAGTTTGAGGTTGGCATCAATTCTTTAAATATTTGGTAGAATTCACTAGTAAAGCCTTCTGTTCCTAGGCTTTTCTGCATTGAGAGTTTTTGGATTACTGATTCAATCTCCTTACTTGCTATTTGTCTGTTCAGATTTTCTATTTCTTCATGATTCAGTCTTAGTAGATAGTATGTTTCTAGTAATGTATCCATTTCTTCTAGGTTATCCAATTTGTTGGCATATAATTATCCGTAGTAGTCTCTTATGATGCTATGTAGCGCTGTGGTATCCTTTCATTTCTGATTTTGAGTCTTCTCTTCTTAGTTCAGCTTATCAATTTTGTGTATCTTTTTTTAAGATTTTATTTTTAAGTAATCTTTACACCCAACATGGGGTTTGAACTAACAACCCCAAAATCAAGGGTCACTTGCTCTACTCACTGAGCCAGCCAGGGGCCTTTTTATATATCTTTTCAAACAACCAGCTCTTAGTTTCATTAATCTTTTCAATTGTTTTTCTGGTCTCTATTTCATTTACTTCCACTCTGATCTCTGTTATTTTCTTCCTTCTGCTAACTTTAAGTTTAGTTTGTTCTTCCTTTTCTAGTTCCTGGAGGTATAAAATTATATTGTTTGTTGGAGATCTTTCTATTTTGTTAATATATGCAGTTATCACTATGAACTTTCCTTTCAGAACTGTCTTTGCATTGTCTATACGTTTGGGTGTGTTGTGTTTGCATTTTCATTTGTTTCAAGTTGTTGTTTTTTTTTTTTTAATTTCCCCTTTAATTTCTTCTTGGATGCATTGGTTGTTCAGGAGTGTGTTGTTTGGTTTTCACATGCTTGTAGATTTTCCAACTCTCCCTTGGTGATTTCTGCTTTCATACTATTGTGGTTGAAAAAGATACTTGGTATGATTTCAGTCTTCTTAAACTTGCAAAGACTTGTTTGGTGGCCTATCATATGGTTTATCCTGGAGAACATCCTCTGTGTACTTGCTGTATTCTGCTGCTGTTGGATGAAATGTTCTCTATATGTCTGTTAGGTCAATTTGGTCTAATATATGGTTGAAATCAATGTTCCCTTGCTGATTTTCTGCCTGGATGATCTATCCATTGCTGAAAGTAGGATACTGAACTCCCTTCTTATTATTGTATTGTTGTCCATTTCTCCCTTCAGATCTGTTAGTATTAGCTTAATACATCCAGGTGTTCCAATGTTAAATTGTATATATTTACCATTATTATATTTTTTGATGAATTGACCCCTTAACATTATATAATGATCTTCTTTCTCTCTTGTTACTATTTTTGGCCTAAAGTCTATTTTGTCTGATATAAATATAGCTACTCCCACTTCCTTTTGATTTCCACTTGCCTGAAATATCTTTTTCCATCCCTTCACTTTGAGCCTATGTCCTCAAATCTGAAGTGACTCTCTTGTAGTTTGCATTCAGCTGGTGGTGTTCTTTTGTCTATCCAGCCATTCTGTGCCTTTTGATTGGTGAATTCAATCCATTTACATTTATTTATTTATGATTATTAATTATTGATATGCAAGGACTTACTAATACCATATTATTAATTGCTTTCTAGTTGTTTTGTATTTTAATTATTTCTCTTTCCTCTCTTTCTTCATACCTTTGAGAATTGGTAATTTTCTATGGCGCAAAACTTCCCTTTATCTTTTGTTAATCTACTGTAGGTTTTTGCATTGTGGTTACCATGAAGCTTACATCATAAAACATCTTATAGATAAACAAATTCATTTTAAGCCAATAGCAACTTAACTTTGATTGCATACAAAGGTTCCACCCCTTAACTCCCTCTTTTATGTTTTTGATGTCACAATTTACCTCTTTTTATATTGTGCATTTGTTAAATTGTAGTGGCTATAGTTATTTTAATAATCATTTGTTTAACCTTTATACTAGAGTTAAATGGTTAACACATTCTCATATTACAGAATTAGAGTTTCTAAGTCTGACTGTATGTTTACCTTTACCAGTGTGTTTTATATTTTCATATGTTTTCATGTTACTAATCAGCATCTTTTCATTTCTGCTTGAAGAACTCCTTACAGCATTTCTTGCAAATCAGATCTAGTGGTAATGAACTCTCTCAGTGTTTTGTTCGTTTGTTTTTATTTGTTTTTTCCTAAAGAAGTTTTTATTTCTTCTTCATAGCTGAAGGATAACTTTGCCAAATATTCTTGGCTGGAAATTTTTTTCTTTTAAAACTTTTGAACATATAATTCCACTCTCTCCTGACCTATAGGGTTTCTGCTGAAAAATCCACTGATACCCTAATGGGGATTCTTTGTAAGTTACAATCTTTTTTTCTCGTTGCTTTTAGATTCTCTTTGTCTTTGATTTTTTTTTTTAAGAATTTTGTTTTCTTTTTTTTTAATTTTTTTAAAGATTTTATTTATTTATTTGACAGAGAGGGACAGCGAGAGAGGGAACACAAGCAGGGGGAGTGGGAGAGGGAGAAGCAGGCTTCCCGAGGAGCAGGGAGTCCGATGCGGGGCTCCATCCCAGGACCCCGGGATCATGACCCGAGCCGAAGGCAGACGCTTAACGACCGAGCCACCCAGGCACCCCTGTCTCTGATTTTTGACAGTTTCACATTTAATGTGTCTTGGAGAAGGTCATTTAACATTGAGGTAATGGAGTGATCTATTAGCTTAATGAACTGAGATGTCCAAATCTCTCCCCAGGTCTGGAAAATTCTCAGCTATTATTTCTTTAAATAGACTCTCTGCCCCATTCCCCCCTTTTCTCCTTCTGGAACTCCAGTTATTCTACTATGTATACATTGAAAGGTGTCTGATAGATCATGTAGGCTATCTTCACTCTTTTTCTTTTTTTTTTTTTTTCTTTGTTCTGTTCTGACTGGATTATTTCAAAGTTCTTATCCTTTAGAACATTGTTTCTATCATCTGTTTGATCTATTCTGCTGTATCTATTGTGTTTTCATTTCATTCACTGAATTTTTCAGTTCCGGAATTTCTGTTTGGTTCTTTTTTATGATTTCTATCTCTCTGTTAAATTTCTCATTTTGTTCATGAATTGTTTTCCCGGTTTCATTGAATTGACTTTCTGTGTTTTCTTGTATCTCACTGAGTTTCCTCAAAACAGCTATTTTGAAGTCTGTATCAGCTAAATTGCAACATTTCATGCCTTTGAATTTAGATATTATAGGGTTATTATTGTATTTTGGTGATGACATGATTCCTTGATCCCTCATTTTCCTTGGAGTTTTGCATTGCTGTTTTAGCGTTTGAACAGCAGACACCTCCTCAAATCTGTACCTACTATTTTCTGGTGGCAGATTTTTTGTGTTGGTTCACCTTATATCTGGTCATTTCTTCAGCCTCATATCGATACACCTGCTCCACACTTCTTGCTCCCTCTTGTGGCATAATTATGAAGATTATATGTTTTACCTGGCTCTTACAACTCACCAGGCTAACTACTGGAACCTCCCTTGTTTTTCAGAAGGTGAAGCTACAGCTCAAATCTGTGGTGTCCCCCTGGCCCATGGACACTGGCTTATTTTCTGAGGGGACTCCATTTACGGGAGCTTGGTCCCCATCCTGCACTCAGGAGGAGGCACAAAGTGCTGGCTGTGGGTTTAGCACTCAGGGCATTGGGGATGCATGTGGGTGAGTGGGGGTATCCTCGGGTAAGGTTCTCCCGGTGGCTCCTGGATAGGTTTCCTGCTGGAGTCCTGGATGCAGTCAGCAGAAACTGCATTCCTTTAATGCCCTTTTGATATTCTTATCTGTCTCTTTCCTGACCTCCCTCCCCCCATCAAGGAGGTCCTGCCTCAATACTCTGGGTGCTGCAGGAGAGAAATGGGCTTCTCCAGCAGTGTCCTGCACAGCTGAAGTAGCTGAACACACATTCATTGCTCTCGTTCCCCACCCCCACCCTCCCCCCACCCCCGGGGTAGGTCACTGTTGCTGGCTAGTTCAGCCCTACACTGTGTTGCCCTGGGGGAGGAGTGACACTGGCAAAGTTCCTCTTACCCTTTCTAATGTGTCCCATTTTGTATACTTTTTTGTTTGAATGGAATGCTAGAATCTTTCCTCCAGGGAAGGTTGAACTTCTATAAAGTCTCTCTTGTCCAATGGGTATCTCCCAAGTCAGGATTCTCCTGGTTTTCCTCAACCAGGCGAGAGAGTGGCTATGACCAGTTCACAAGGTCCTGCTGGTTCCACAGACCATACCAAGATCTGTTTGCCCATTACCTGATGCACAGGTGGGCAAGACACCTCCTGGGTACCTTGGTATATGGTGCTAGACCCCACAACTCTCACAGAGGTACTTTTGTTCATGGATGAATGCCGAATTAGTTATTTAAGGAGGGGGGCAGAAGGGAGAGATATCTTACGGTGCTGACATCACTGCCCTGCTTCTGAGTGTTTACTATGAACTGGAGGGGAACTTATAGTCCACCCAACTAAATTTCCCCAGTTTAAACATAAGGAATCTGAGGCCCAGCAAATGAAATGATTTGGTGTAGGTTTTACAACAGTATACGGCAAAAAAAAAAAAAAAGACTAGAAGCTAATCTAACCCAAAGTGTTAGTTTCCTAACCCAAAGCTTCCCAATTTTAATACAAAATTCTTACACTCTGAGTATGTGATAGATGAACTGATGGCACCTTAGAAATATATGAGGAAAAGAGCCCTGATTACCAAATTCAAAATTCTAAAATATGAAAGAGGTTCCTCTTTATCTCAGGTCCTCATTACTTTATATCTGATTATATAAAACCTTCTTAATGTGTTTCATTGCTTTCATAGTTCCCTCTCTGAAAATTCATATCTCTCTCAGACCTCATGCCAGCTCCCAAACCTAAAATGAATGTTCCATTTCATTAGCCACCTTTTCAAAAATCCTGACTGTTCTCCATTGATTATAGAATAGAATATTGATTACAGGATAAAAGACAGGTCTAGATTCAAATCATGACTCTTCCCTGCCACTTTCTTTGATAAGCTGCATTTCAAGCAAATCAAACATTATGACCTTTAATTTCTACAACTAATAAGTGGGAATAAGAGAGCTCAAGGTTTAGGGGCTCCTGGCTGGCTCATCCGGAGGAGCATGCGACTCTTGATCTCAGAGTCATGATTTTAAGCTCCACGTTGCATATAAAGATTACTAAAAAGATTTAAAAAAAATTTTTTTAAAGAGAGTTCAAGGTTTAGATATTAGATTTCAACCAAGTCTAAAAATCTCCCTTCCACATAACTTAATCATATGAATGGCAAATGGGGAAAAACATTTTAAAGCAGCAAAAACATATCAATAGCAATCAAATAAGGAGAAAAGTTGTATCATAACCTTAAAAAATTGGTGGCTATCAAGCAAGGAAAGACACAGGAGCTTCTAAGAATTTACTGAACAATGTTCAGAGCAGTATGGCAAGGCTCTTAACATCATCCTCCAAAGGAGCACTATATAGGGAAGATGCACAAGCACAATCCTGAAAATTCTAAAGCACCCTCCGACAACCTGCGCCACAACATGGGAAAGAGAGATTCAAATGAGATATGGGTAGCTCTTTGAAGAGAAAGAATTTTGCATGGGAGGAAAAGTCCCAACTACCTTTGTGTCCTCAGAAAAGGGAGCTATTAGGACCTTCTATTTTAGGATCTTCCAGCTGTGAGAAAAATGGACAGGATAACAGAACAAGTATAAACATCCAGAGTTCATTATCTCCAACAATAAATAGTGATTTAGCAGAAAGGAAGAAAAAAGAGAATAATTAGGACAAGAGTCTCTGAGGAAAAGAAAGTGGAGAAGAAGAATGCTCAATGCCTGAAGAGAAGTAACCTACACATGTATTATTGATATAGGGGCAAAACTCTCCATTTATTATTTATGTTTTCCCCAGGAAGAAAAAGCCAGGGTTGGGAGGAAGAGAAATTGCTGTTGGGGAGAAATAGGTGAATATAGAAAGCGAAAATTGGTGACATTGAAGTAGATAACCCAATAAACAAAAGTTTAGATTACTTGCTCTAAAGGAAGCAAAAACCCAGGGCTTGATGATCATTAGAGGGTATAATCCAAAGCTCAATGATATTTCTTAGTGCAATGAAGGCAAAAGTCAACAAATGGACTGAGTTTAACACAATACATTTAATAAACCCTGGCAAGCAGAGCCACAGGTCCTCCAACCTAAGCTGTATACAGCCACAGTTGAGCTCTTCCCTTCTCCCTGAACTTAAGGTAATAGAAAAGCAAGTGGAATTCACCGAAACTATAGCAGAGCAAACAGAAGGTGTTGCTCATACTCAATATGAAAAAGATAAAACGAGCACAACTTTGCAAATACATATCAGCGAAAATAAATAAATGTGAGAAAGGAGAATACAGGTGAAGAAACCAATCTATAAGTTAGCAGAGCCCCCCACACACACAAAATCCTGCAAGTGCTTCATGATATGGATGTCAAAGAGAACATAAAATCAGCTTTTAAAAAATAAGATGTGAAGCACTATTAAAGAAAAAAAGGGGGGGAATGCAAAGCTAAGAAAACAACCATAAAGAACTATTATAGAACTAAAAAAAAAAAATTAGAAAGCACAGAAACAGCTCTATCAAATACAATTTCAAACTCGAAGCCCATTCAAATTTAAATCCTCTATCCCCTAACCTATGTGGGATAGTGGGTCAAAATTAACCTCTTTCTCTTTCTGGTTACATCTCTCCAATTTGCCCGTCCCTGTTTCTGATATCTGGGGTGTAGGAGGGTAGGTGTTGAGCAAATGGGGCAGTTTTTCTGGCAGCTTCAGTTGTAATCCACCCCTCAGGGACCTCTAGGTGGCCGTGTACAAGTGTTGATTCTATAAGGTATCTTTGTGGCTCCCTCATGAATATCCTGTGGTTGCCTGGTCTGCCTCTTTCTTGTCTGGCTCGTAGATTTCTGGGACCCACCCTCTGTTCATGTTCCTCAGTCAGCACACCTGTTTAGAATCATTTCCACAGGGTCCTTATCAAGTCTGAAAAACATGCACATTTATCCAGCCATGGGAGGAAGTCCCAAAGCACTTGTGTGTTTTGCCACAAGACAGGGCAATTCCAGCCACCATCTCACCTCTAGAATATTCACTGGTAAGACCTTTAAGTCCCTAGAGACAAACATAAAGCTTTCCAAGTGGCTCCCTAGAAAAGCTTCCCCTTGACTTGAGAGGAGGGGGCACCTACCATATTCTGCCTTTTATTATTATTATTAGGCTATTTGTCAGATCAAGGACAGGTGAAAAGAACTTGACCTCTATACAAGGTTGCTTTTACTTCTATTTATTCCCAAAGTAGTAAATAAACTGCCATTGGTAAAAATAGAATAAGAAGAGGTCAATGGATGCAGCTCCCCATGCTTTATGTACATTCCACAGAAGCCCATCTGAAGTTCAGTGCAATTGGCAGCCTGCCAATTTTCCAGGTCAAAGGAGGATATGAACTCACTGTCTTTCACACCAGCTACATCAATACTCAGAAATAACTTAGAACACCAACAGAAAGCTGTAACTTTGCTAGGCAAGGAGCCATATTCTCTAGGCTCTGAAATTCTTGCTGTGTCTACACTGGGGTAATCTTCTCTGAGCAAGCTGTGCAGTACCTAGTTTCAATTTGTGTCTCTTTAGGGGATTGCTACCACGGAGAAACACATCCGCCTCCTTCCATATCAGAGGGGGTAGTGAGGTGAGTGAAATGCCATGCTCTGTCACCTCCTCTCTACAGAAATCTCTTTCTCTTCAACTTCAGCTTCATATATAGGCTAAAGCAGGCGGAACTACTTTAGGACCATGAACTTAGAAAGTTCTACGTGATTGGTTTGGTCGCTTTCTTTAGAATGAGAGGTACATATCATTTTGTTGTTAGCTTTTGGGGGCTCCAATAGAGCATCCAGTTATTTGTCTACCATATCCTGACTTATAGTATAACTTCCAGGGTATTTGTGACTTCCTTCGGGCAGAAACTGCACACATCTTTATTTTTTCTGCAGTGTGTAAGATGGCACCCTCTCACTCAAGACAGTTCATAAATGCTAGGCAAGTTGAATTTAACTTTAAAGAAAAACCAGATTTCCCCTTCCTTTATACCTATGCACATACTACCCCTTCTCACCCTCTTTAGTACTGGAACAAGGCTACCTTTTCCATGATAATTTCATGGAAATTCATTCCATTTCAGCTCCATTAATTTCTCCTTGTCTGTGAACTCCTCTAAAGCTTTGTTAATATGCTGTTTTATATCACTATTTAAATTTATATTTATGGGCGCCTGGGTGGCTCAGTTGGTTGAGCGACTGCCTTCGGCTCAGGTCATGATCCTGGAGTCCCAGGATCAAGTCCCGCATCGGGCTCCCTGCTCGGCAGGGAGTCTGCTTCTTCCTCTCACCCTCCTCCCTCTCGTGCTCTCTGTCTCTCATTCTCTCTCGCAAATAAATAAATAAAATCTTTAAAATAAATAAATTTATATTTACCTTGCCACTTCAGTAAGACCCTGAGCTCTTTAAGAATATAGGCCATCTTGTACTTACTTCTTTAGAGAAGTTCTTAGCATTCAATAAATATTGATACAAATATCATGTTAAATCAGATAAAAATCATCTCTCCCACACATATTTGAGAAGGAACAACTTCATTTTTTTGCTTGTGTTTTATATTACACTGAACTAATGAAATTCAGACAAGTATCACCATAGCATGTTAGAGCAAGGGGTCTTCAGGGATTATCACTTTTGCACAGTTTACCCCGTTTTAATGTAGCACTGCATTACGAATGCTGCCTCCCTTCACCCTCTGCTGACCATTCTAGTAACTGCATCTTCTTGAATCTCATTTCAGAATGAGTATCATTTCTCCAAGTTCCTAAAATTGGTTAAAGCCAGTTTTAACCAGTAAAGCCAGTACTACTTGTTCACACTCTAGGAAAATTGAAATTCTATTACCCAGGTAACATTCATTTAGGTACTTGGGTTCTGGAGCCAGAACGCCTGTGTTCCTAAGCCAGTTCTCCCACTCTGTAGCTTACACAACATCTCTGCCACCCAGCTTCCTGATCTGAAAATGAGAATAATAAGAATGATGACCTTATAAGGTTACTGTGAGCGTAAATGAATTAATGCCTGCAAAATACTTAGAATAGCACCTGAGAGGGCGCCTGGGTGGCTCAGTTGGTTAAGCGACTGCCTTCGGCTCAGGTCATGATCCCCGAGTCCCGGGATCGAGCCCCGCATCGGGCTCCCTGCTCCGCGGGAAGCCTACTTCTCCCTCTCCCACTCCCCCTGCTTGTGTTTCCTCTCTCGCTATATCTCGCTGTCAAATAAATAAAATTAAAAAAAAAAAAGATGGGGGCGCCTGGGTGGCTCAGTCGGTTAAGCGACTGCCTTCGGCTCAGGTCATGATCCCGGAGTCCCTGGATCGAGTCCTGCATCGGGCTCCCTGCTCGGCGGGGAGTCTGCTTCTCCCTCTGACCCTCCTTCCTCTCATGCTCTCTGTCTCTCATTCTCTCTCTCTCAAATAAATAAATAAAATCTTAAAAAAAAAAAATAGCACCTGAGAAATAGCAAGTCCTCATTATTCGTAGTTTGGTGGTGGTGGTATTGTGGTTAATAACTTCCACACCAATGACAAGATTTTTTTACTTGGTTCTTTCTAGTAGACTAAGCTCCTAGAAAAGACTGCTCTATTTATCTTTAAATCCTTAGCACTGTACACAGTGCCTGGCACATACTAATCCCTCAACAAAAGTTGGTTAAATGCAATTTATAAATAATATGATTATTAAGAATACAAGCTCTGGATTCAGACTACTTCAGTTCAAATTCTGGCTCTACCATTTCCTAGCTAACTTAACTTGGACTTCACTTTCCTGTACCATTATCATCTACATAAAATGATGGTGATTACAATCGCTACTTCCTAAGATTGTTGAAAGAATTAAATTATTATAAAAAAAAAAGAATTAAATTATTATATACCTGAAAAACACTTACAATAAGATCTGGCACATAGTAAACAATCAAATATATGTTAAATTATATTATTTGTAAAGATTTCCCAAAGCAATGTTTATAAAGTAATGTAAGTAGACACGTAAGAGCATCTGACAGACCTGAGTTTGAATCCCGTTGTAGGCAGGGAGCAGTAAGAGCACTTGGCTCGGGGACAGAGGTGCCAAACAGACCAGCCTCAGCCATTCGCTACTGGCAAAATCCAAATGCAGAGAGACAAGTGGTGGTGAAACGAGAAAGGAATTTATTTCAGTGAGTCCAACACTGGGAATACAGCAGACTAGCATCTCAAGGACTGCCTCCAAAATGTTGAAAATACTTCCAAGTTTATATAAGCAAAATGTGGGACACGCAGGTCAGCAGTGAAAGTTAGATTGATCATTGCCTTGGAGTCAGTCATGAAAGTTGCTGGCTTAGGGCAGCCCTTATTGCTTGAGGGGTATTTCTGTTCCCATCACGGGAGGTTTTGCCTCAGGGTCTTCCACCTGAGCCAAGAGATGAGCTGGAAAGAAGAACCCAACTAAAAAGTTTGAGGTCAAAAATGAGGCAGCTGAAGCCCTCTTTCAAAACCCCACTGTCAAAACACCATTCATTTCGAAGGAAGGAAAACGGACCACGGTCATTCCTTCTGTAGCTACTTCCTGCTGACCAGGGATGACATAGGGATTTTGCAATGGAAGTTTGACAGAGTGGGAGAATTTTGTTTCTTGTGTTCCCACTGCAGAGAACAGTAAGGGCATCTCCAAGCTAGGCTAAATAACGTGGGCTCCTGTTTGACAGATACGAAAAGCCAAACCAAAGGGAAGGAGAACAAGAAATACAGGGATGCTTAGCAAAGTATATTTACATTGGAAAGGAATCAAATTTAGCCAACAGCCAAAAGATCTAGAGCTAGGACGTGGGTAGCAGTGATGTGTTTGTTTAAAGCTTTCATGGCTTCGATTAAACATTTTTTTAATAATTTGGAATATACACAATGGAATACTACTCAGCCATCAAAAAGGATGAAATCTTGCCATTTGCAAGGACGTAGATAGAGCTAGAGAGTATTATGCTAAGCAAAATAAGTCAGTCTGAGAAAGCCAAATACCATATGATTTCAATCATATGTGGAATTTAAGAAATAAAACAGATGAACATGGGGGGGGTAAAAAGAGAGGTAAACTATAGACTCTTAACTATACAGAACAAACTGATGGTTACCACATGGGAGGTAGGTGGGGAGAGGGGCCAAATGGGTGATGGGTATTAAAGAGCTCACTTGTGATTGTGCACCAGATGTTGTATGTAAGTGATGAATCACTAAATTCTAAACCTGAAACTAATCAGACTGTATGTTAACTAACTGGAATTTAAATAAAAACTTGTAAAATAATATATGTGAAGAACCACATTGGGAAAAAAAAAAAAAGCACGAGTTCTTCCTTGAGCTGCTGTTATCATATTCAAGGCCTATATATATATATATATATATATATATATATACCACCTCTTTATCCATTCATCAAGTGATAGACATTTGGGCTCTTTCCATAATTTGGCTATGGTTGATAATGCTGCTATAAATATTGGGGTGCATGTATCCTTTCGAATCAGTATTTTTGTTATCTTTAGGGTAAATACCTCGTAGTGCAATTGCTGGGACATAGGGTAGTTCTAGTTTTAACTTTTTGAGGAACCTTTATACTGTTCTCCAGAGTGGCTGCACCAGTTTGCATTCCCATCAACAGTGCAAGAGGGTTCCCCTTTCTCTGCATCCTTGCCAACATCTGTTGTTTCTTGTGTTGTTGGGAAGATAAAAATCCCATACCAAGGAGATGAAACAGGGAAACTGGAGGGACCTTATGAAGGACTGCTTCTTTTGCTCCTTGTCCTGCCTCTATTCCTGCTAGGACCTACACCCAGCCTTACACATGCCTTATAGTATGTCCTCCTTGTAAAGGTCAAGGAATGACTGATTTCTTCAGTCTCCCAGCACAATAGAGTAATATCTAAGGAATGACTGAGCAAGGTCGTCATGTATGCTTTCCAGACCACTGATTCAGCAAGACCCCTGACTCCAGAGCATAAGTGACTTATGGAGGATATCTAAATACTTGCTTTTGTTTTAACCAGTTCCTGGATGTCTGAGAAGGCATGTACACCAGACCACAATCCTCAATAAAAACCCCAAACCCCGAGGAAAGAAGATTCTGACTCTTCTTTCCTTTCTGAGTCTCCAGACATTTTGTCTGTATCTGCACTCTCTATATTGTCAATAAACTCTGCTCTCACTCCCTCCCAGCTCATGTTTGATTTCTATCCTGCGCAAAGCCAACAACACTCTTGGCTGGTCCTGCAGGACCCCCTCTGAGTCTTTGGACCCAGCCAGCCTACTATCACTGAAGCTACCATTTATTAGAAATATGGTCTTAGGGATGCCTGGGTGGCTCAGTCGTTGGGCGTCTGCCTTCGGCTCAGGTCATGATCCCGGGGTCCTGGGATCGAGCCCCGCATCAGGCTCCCTGCTCATCGGGGAGCCTGCTTCTCTCTCTCCCTCTGCCTGCCTCTCTGCCTACTTGTGCTCTCTCTCTGTCAAATAAATAAATAAAATCTTTAAAAAAAAAAAAGAAATATGGTCTTGAACATGTTATGTTACCTCTAACACTTAAGCCCTGATCTAGAATTCAGATAATACTACCTCCTTTCCTAAATCTATTGTAAGGATTAAATGGAGTGTATACAATGAATGATTAACACTATCCCTGAGGTATTGTAATCATTTAACAAATGGTCAGCATTGTTTTGCTGATGTAGTTCTTGTTTTTGTGATTAATATCTTTGCCAATATGAAGTTTAAAATCTAGATAAGAAACTAAGAAATACATGAATCACTATAATGCAAAGTAAAAGTCACAGAAATTGGGGTGCCTGGGTGGTTCAGTGGATTAAGCGTCTTCCTTCGGCTCAGGTCATGATCCCAGGATCCTGGGATCAAGCCCTGCATTGGACTCCCTGATCAGCGGGGAGCCTGCTTCTCCCACTCCCACTCCCCGGCTTGTGTTCCCTCTCTCGCTGTGTCTCTCTCTGTCAAATAAATAAATAAAATATTTTTTAAAAAGTCACAGAAATTAAAAGTTAACAAAAGCTTTGGTAATTTATGAGAAGAGATCAATGTGGGCTGCAGTGATAGTTCCTAAAAGAGATAATATTTCCAAAGGGAAAATAGGGAACAGGTAGATATCCCAGGCAAAAGGGAGTATGACACGAGAGAAGGTGAACAAAGGCACAAAAGCAGGAAGCGTAAAGCTTATTTGGGCAGTAGAGAAAGAGAGGCACAATTGGTAGATTTATTACGAAGTTATTCACCAAACTACTGAGTGTTTGTAATGTTCTAATCTAGACCTGCACAGTCTAACGGGGGATCACTAGCCATATGGGCTGTTAAGTTCTTGAAATATGGTTAGTGCGACTAAGAAGCACAATTTTTAATTTACTATAATTTTAATTAATTAATAAAATGGAAAACGGAAAGGGCATCTGCCTGGCCCAGTTGGTAGAGCATGGGACTCTTGATCTTGGGGGTTGTGAGTTTGAGCCCTATTTTGGGTATAGAGATTACTTAAAAATAAAATCTTTTAAAAAAATTAAAAACTGAAGCATTCCATATAAGCCAGCAATTCCATTCCCAGATATATACCCCAAAAGACTGAAAACAAGAACGCAGATACTTGTACACAAATGTTTGTTACAACATTATTCTCAATAGCTAAAGCAACCCAAGTGTACTTGGAATGTGTTTATTTCAATATTTTATCAGCAAATGAATAGATATTGTCATGGAACAAGAATGTCTCATCCCCTTCACAGGAAGCAAGAACTCTTGTGCCCTTCAAGGTTCTTCTAGCTGGACTAAGAATCAAATCAACATGAGACAGACAAACAGGAGAAAATAAAATTTAATAGGCAAACAGTCCACAGAGTGTTTGGGACTCCACAGAGACATGAAAATTCCAAAGTCAAGCAAAATGAGGTACATATGTCATTCCGAACTAAGGAGAAGGGGTTACGGGTCTGGGATTTCAGAGAACAGGAATGCATTTCACAAGATAATAAAAAGAGCAGATGTTTGGTAATTAGATGTTTGCCCTACTATACAGATGGATCACTCAGATAAAATCTATCTCTGTTAATAACCCTTATTCTGGGAAAGACCCCTAATTTAGATTCTTTTGTGTGGTTAAGGGAGGGACAAAAGTTTCTTTTGAGCCTGCAGGGTTTCAAGTGCCTTCAGCTCAAATTAATCCACATGCCAAAGTGACACATTGTGGGGATGGGGTCTGTTCTGAACCCTTTCAGTATCAACAAATGAATAAACAAAATGTGGTATATACATGCAATGGAATATAAATCAGCTATAAAAAGAAATGGTTCAGATACAACATGAGCGAACCTTGAAAACATTAGGCTAAGTGAAATAAGCCAGACAGACACAAAGGAAAAATATTTGAGGATTCCCCCTTTATGAAATATCAAAAATAAAAAAATTCATAGAGACTGAAAGCAGATTAGGGTTGCCAGGAGCTAAAGGGAGTAATGAATGAGGAGTTACTGCTTAATAGGTACAGAGTTTCTGTGTGGGTGAAAAGAAAGTTTGGACATAGAGAGGGTTATGGCTGTACAACATTGTAAGTGTAATTAATGCCATTGAATTGCACCCTTAAAATGGTTAAAATAGCAAATTTTATGTTTTATACATTTTTTTTTTAAGATTTTGTTTATTTGACAGAGAGAGGACACAGCGAGAGAGGGAACACAAGCAGGGGGAGTGGGGGAGGGAGAAGCAGACTCCCCGCTGAGCAGGGAGCCCGATGCGGGGCTCGATCCCAGGACCCCGGGATCATGACCTGAGCCGAAGGCAGACGATTAACGACTGAGCCACCCAGGCGCCCCCACTTTATTACATTAAAAAATTAAACAGTGTAAAATATTTTTCTGTTAAACATATCTTTATTGTTTTGATGGCTCTACATTTCACTTTAACTGTCACATTGTATAAGATGTTATTATAAGCAGAAAAAGCTAGGGGTCCCTAAACAAAAAGGCAAGGCATGGCTTTCTTGACATAAGAAAAGTCTTTTTAGGCCCCCAGCTATTCTGTGGTCTATGCCTGACCAGCACTACTTGCACAAAGCCCATTTCTTGCAGAATTTCCTGGGATAAGTTGAAACTGCCAAAGAATAGACCACAGTTAGATAATGATTTTAAGGCCACAAAAGACTGTAAGAACAAGCAATCACTATCAGGCCAGGAGATAGCCTAATCATATCACCGACGATAAATCAGTGTTAAAACTCCCAGCACCGATTCAGAAGTAAAGATTGGCCTGACACACACTCTTGTGTTATCATTGCAGGATCTAAACCCCTTTGAGCACTCTACTGGGCCACCTAGAGTCAGAGAACTGATGATGCTGACCCTTATTGGCCTGTGACTTTGACCTGGAATTAGTCACCTGCAGATGACTTTTGCCCCAATTCCATGCTGTATTCCCCATTGTGCAAGCCCCTTCATGAATATGTATGCATCCTTACCTTAAAGCTTCCCTAATTTTGTTGTTGGGGAGACATTGCTTTGGGAAAGATCCCTGGTGTTTTCCTTTACTTGTTGCAAGTAAAACCCTTCCTTTTCCTATTTTTTGCCTTGGATGTGTCTTTTAGCTTGATACCAACTAAAAGGCGAACCCAGGTTCTGATAACACTCTCAACAGTAGAAAAAAAAAAAATCAATGAAATCAAATCACATTTGACATCAATCAAATGTCCAACAAATACTGTTTTCATAACTTATAACAGGATCTGAGCTCTTAAATTTGGCCAGTCATAAACTGGATTGGATTGCAAACACAAATGACATTTATATAGAAAGATAATAAAAGAATAATTATTTCAGTCATGAAAATTAGATTGGACAGTTTTAAGGAGACTAAAAATGAAAATGGTATTTTACAAAAAGTGGAAGATCTTCAATTAAGCCACCAAACAATTGGCTCTAGAATACAAGACCTCTCAAACAATATCAAAGACCAGTAAGTTCAAATATTGAAAAATTATAAACTTTTTTTTTTTGCTTTAGATTAGTCATACAAAATGAGACCCTGTATATCCATGCCAAAGAATGAAGCTGGACCCTTATCTCACACCATACACAAAAGTAACTCAAGATGGATCATAGACTTAAATGCAAGACATAAAAATATAAAACTCTTAGAAGAAAACATAAGAGTAAATTTTTATAACTCGGTTAGGCAAAGCCTTCTTAGATATGATAACAAACACATAAGCAACAAGAGAAAAACAGATAAATCAGACTTCAGCAAAATTAAAAACTTCTTTGCTTCAAAAGACACCATCACAAAAGAGAAAAAAATAACCCACAGAAAGGGAGAAAATATTTGCAAATAATATATCTAGTGAGGGACTTATAATATATAAAGAACTCTTATAATTAAATAATAAAAAGATAAAGAGCCAAATTTTAAAATGGGCAAAGGCTCTGAGTGGCCATTTTTCCAAAGAATATATACAAATGATCAATACGCACATGAAAAGATGCTTGACATGTTTAGTCACCAGGGAAATGCAAATCAAAACCATAATGAAATATCATTTCACATCCCCTAGAATGGTAATCATTAAAAGGACAGATTACAAGTGTTGGGGAGGATATAGAGAAATTAGACCCTTCATACATTGCATACATGGTGGGAATGTAAAATGATGCAGCTTCTTTGGAAAACAGTTTGAGAGCTCCTCAGATGTTAAACATAGTTACCATATGACCCCACAATTCCAGTCCTGGGTATATCCCCAAGAGAAATTAACATATACATCCATTTAAAAACATGTACATTGATGTTTATAATAGCATTATTTCTAATAGCTAAAAAGAAGCAACCCAAGTGTCCATCAACTGGTGAGTGCATAAATAAAATATGGTACATATCCATATACTAGAATATTCAACCATAAAAAGGAATGAAGTACTAATACATGTAACAACATGGATAAGCCTTGAAAACATGATGTTAACTGAAAGAAGCCAGTCAGAGAAGACCACGTGTTCTATTATTTCATTTATGTGAAATGAATAGATTAGGCAAATCTATAGAAACAAATTAGATGAATGGTTGCCAGGGCCTGGAAGGAGGTGAGAATGTGTAGTGACTGCTAATGAGTATGGAGTTTCTTTTTAGGATGATGAAACGCTCGAACATTAGGCAATTGCGATGGTTGCACAATTCTGCAAATTTACTAAAAACCATTACATTGTGCATTTTAAAAGTGTGAATGTGAAGGTACATGAATTATATCTCAATAAAGCCATAAAGGAAAAGAAAGAGAGAGAGAAGGGGAGGAAAAGAAAGGGGATGGAAGAGAGGAGGGTAGTGTAGAGAAGAAGAGAGAAAAGAAGATGAAAAAATGAGAAGAACAGGAGCTGCACATGTGGGTTTTCCCCTCAATAAGGAATAAAGAATAAAGGGAGGGATAGAGAGATTTGAACACAGCTTCAGAATGAAAGATAATACATCAATAGAAAAAAAAGAGAGGAGGGATTAAACAGACCATTGCCATGGATTATAAATTGAATCTAAATTTTTTTGGAGAGATGAAAGTAAAATACTACAATTCTTCCTACTGAATAATTTTATTACCATATGATGATTTCTATTATATAGCTGTGTAGAGATTGGGTCATGTAGGGCTCTGCCTTTTATTGAGTTTATATTATAACAGAGGTTTGTACCAAGAGAACACAGGAGAAAATACTTGATTTGACAAGCAGTTTTGGGAATTTCACCAAAGGTGACATCTGAGCTGCCTCTCACAGGATGACTAATAATCAGATGGGGATCCAAGAGGCAGGGTATTATATGTAGAGGGATCAGTTTATGGAGAGGCATGTTGGTATGAAAGAGCATGGCATAGAAGAGAAATATGAGGGCGAGGGGCAGCGAAGTCTCATGGGGTTAGGAAGTAAATGTTATTTTCTATTATGGAATGATGTTTTAAATTTATCCTATAAATAACAAGCCAGGGTAGGTGTAATTAATATTGGGGAGCTCGGTCCAGATTTCCTCTTCCAGGCCCATGCATCCATTCCCACACTGTTATGATATTAGCTCCTGATAGGTCTCAACTGCCCCTCTTTTGAAATTGCCTTAGCTGTGGGGAACTGCCTCACCCAATGACAGGCTCTTGCAGGGATATACACTCAACTCTCCTGCCTCAATTTGGGATAACTCTGAAGGACCATCCCAGCTCCAGAGCTTTCTGTAGAATTGGCTGAGATTTCCGTTCCAGCCACATTGAGTCAGCTTCTTCTGCCCAACACTATCTTCCTTACTTCCTTAGAAGTGTATTTCCTAAGCATGCTCCCCAATAAACAGTCTGCATACAATTCCCCAGTTCCAGAGAGCCCAATCCAAGATATGGTATACATTATGTGACATCAACAGTTAAAAGGTAACAAAGAGAAACCAACCAGGAAAGGAGACTTAAGAATATCAGTGTAAGAGAGAATGGAGAACAAGAAAAGAATAATAATGTCAAAGTCAATGGAAAAATCATTTTAAAGATTTTATTTATTTATTTGAGAGAGAGAGAATGAGAGACAGAGAGCATGAGAGGAAGAAGGGTCAGAGGGAGAAGCAGACTCCCTGCCGAGCAGGGAGCCCGATGTGGGACTCGATCCCGGGACTCCAGGATCATGACCTGAGCCGAAGGCAGTCGCTTAACCAACTGAGCCACCCAGGCGCCTGGAAAAATCATTTTAAAAGGAAGGAGTGGTCACCAGTGTTGAGTGTTACTGAAAATAATCAGACTTTTTACCTTCTCAATTGCCTTTCGAATTTTAAAGATTTTTTTTTTTAAAGATTTTATTTATTTATTTGTGAGACAGAGCACGAGCCTGCAAGAGCAAGAGCAGGGGGAGGGGCAGTGGGAGAGGGAAAAGCAAACTCCCCACCTAGCACCGAGCCCAATGAGCCCCAATGAGCCCCAGTGTGGGGTTCCATCTCCCAATCCTAAGATCACAACCTGAGCTGAAATCAAGACCTGAGCTGAAATCAAGAGTTGGATGCCCAACCAACTGAGCCAACCAGGCACTGTCCCCCCCTTTTGATTTTTAGATTGATGATTGGCTTTTATAGACAAGTCTTGATCATTTTTTTCCTCCTATAAAGTTAAAATATAAATAAGCCTGCTCCGGGGCGCCTGGGTGGCTCAGTCGTTAAGCGTCTGCCTACGGCTCAGGTCATGACCTCGGGTTCCTGGGATCAAGCCCCATATCGGGCTCCCTGCTTGGCGGAAAGCCTGCTTCTCCCTCTCCCACTCCCTCTGCTTGTGTTCCCTCTCTCGCTGTGTCTCTCTCTGTCAAATAAATAAAATCTTTAAAAAAAATTAAAAATAAATAAATAAATAAGCCTGCTCCTATAGAAATTAAAATTGATCATAAAGACAATGAAGAACTGAATTTAGAATTTAGGAAAAAGAATTATATTAAGAAAGTGTAAAGGAAATGAATTGGAGCTTAGTGTTTGGCATAGAATAAGCACTATGTGTATTAGCTTTATTTTTATTTATCTTTCCTAACAGTGTGTTCATCTTAGAGCATTTCCCACTTGACAGCATCGGTTGATGTTTTAAACCTGGGGAAAAAATGTGAACAGGTGGATGAGGATTATATATGGAAAACATTTCTCTTGATTTTCTTTTATTCATTGATTCACTTAACATGTACGGTGATTTTGAAAAATGATTCTAAAGTCAGAATGTCTGGATCTAAAACCCAGTACTGGCACTTACTAGTTGTGTAGCTAGGGACATATTTTATAATTGCTCTGAATTTCAGTTTCTTAACCTATAAAATCAGAATACTAAGAGTACCTATTTTGTAGGATTGTTGTGAAGAATACCTTACTTACACGTGAAAGAAATTCTGAACAGTGCCTGGTACATAGTAATAGCTCAATGAATATTTGTTAGAATTATTATTTATATACCTAATGAGCTTCAATGATGAATGCCAGGGACTCTGTTAGGTTCTGGCAGTATAAAATTAAATAGTGCTTACTTTTAAGGAAATGAGTATCTAGATGGAAAATAGATATGTAAATAATTATGATAATACAGAGTACTAAGTACTAATATAGTTAAGGAAAACTTGCTTTGAGATACAAACAAAAAGGGAATTTACAACACGATAAGGGTTTGGTTTTTTTTTCATTTTATTTCTAAGTAATCTCTAACCCCAATGTGGAGCTCCAACCCCAACCCTGAGATCAAGAGCCCCATGCTCCACCAACTAGCCAGCCAGGTGCTCCATGATAAGGCATTTAAACTTGATTCATAAGGGACTAGGAAACTTGGAAGGTTTCAAGCAAGGAAGCAGAATTTCTAGACCTATGTTTGGGAGAGATACCTCTAGAAGCAATGTAGAGAATACATTAAAGGAGAAGACATGAATTTTGTGATTATTGTAGTACAGAAGGCAAGAGAGGCTTACAGACCTAAACCAACACAGAGGAAATAGGAATGGAGAAGAAACGTGCTGGGGAGCACAACCAGGGCACCCACCTAATGACTGTTAGATGAGGCTGTAAAGGAGAAGTGTGAATCAACGAGGGTGACAAGGTCTCTAGATTTGGTGACATCTCAGATAATGGTACTATTAATCAAGAGTATAGAAGAAAAACATGCTTAGGGGAGAAGGTTCTGTAGTACTTACAGGTGTTTTCATTGAGGTGCTTATGGTGTATCTAGGCAAGTATTTGAAGTACAAGTTCAGAGATCAGAAAACCATTATGTATTTAAGATTTATCAATAGTGGGGTGCCTGGGTGGCTCAGTCGGTTAAGCATCTGCCTTTGGCTCAGGTCATGATCTCGAGGCCCTAGGATCAAGCCCCTATATCAGGCTCCCAGCTCAGCGGGGAGCCTGCTTCTCCCTCTCCCTCTGCCCCATGCCACCACCCACCCCCCACCCCTGCTTGTGCTCTCTATCTCAAATAAATAAATAAAACCTTTTAAAAAAAAGATTTATCAATAGTGTCTAAAATTGAGAGAGCAGATGAGACTGATCAAAAAAGAATTTGGTGGGGAAATTTATAAGAATTAAAACATGACAAGGTACACAGGCACGCCTTTAAATGGACTAGCCATTAGATCCTCTTGAATTAGTTTTTCCCAAAAAGACCTTAGGATGGTGTTGGCACTTTTATTCAAGGCATAGTGAATTACCTTTCTTCCATTATCTAGTACCACAGTGGTATACTTATAATTCAGTCTAAGTACTTGATATAGTCTTGCCAAATTATTGTACACACTATTGACCTTCCTTTTATGTTTATTACAATGATACTATAACAGCTAACACATTAGCAATTATTCTATTAACTCACTTATTACAATACTCTATGATGTAAATATGATTAAAAAATGAAACGTTCTTAAAGATATGACACCATATTTATTATCTTATTTCATCACAATATTAGAGGTCAATAGTTATAATTAAAGCAATTTTTATGTTGACAGGTATAATGACTATGATACCCACCATTGTTTCGAAACCACACAAGTGAAGCACAAAAGTACCTATGATTAAAACATAGCAAGTGGACTCTAGTTCTAATCATTACTTTATAAACTTGAAGAGTACTTGATGAGGAAGAAAGTACCAAAGTGGGTTCCTGAGAACTATAAAACTTTTAGCCAAAATTCACTCTATCAACAACTTATCAAACAAACATGCATGGAATATTGACATTGTGAAGATACTCATTAGACAGGATGATAAAGATGAATACAGAGAAGTCACATCAAATCAGCCTGACCTCAGAACCCAACCACTTCAACCTTTATGTCCATGGTATTTCTAATCTTTATCCTTATAATTACAAACAAGCCATTGTAATGTAATATAAGCTATAATATATACATAGAGACTTAATATGAAAACAAAATGAGGGATGCCTGGGCGGCTCATTCGTTTAGCGTCTGCCTTCGGCTCAGGTCATGATCCCAGGGTCCTGGGATCAAGCCCTGCATCCGGCTTCCTGCTCAGTGGGAAGTCTGCTTCTCCCTCTACCACTCCCCCTGCTTGTGTTCCCTCTCTCGCTGTGTATCTCTCTGTCAAATAAATAAATAAAAATTGAAAAAAAAAAAGAAAAAATGAAATAAACCCTGCAGACAGCAGGAAAACTTCAGAATTCTCCCCTGTGGACTTATGGTGCAGGAAATGGAGGCTTAACTAAGGTGGAAAAGCTGAAGAAAGATCTAACCTCTTTTACACAGAGACCGCAATCAAATGTACTCCACAACTGAAATCATAAGTTTTCTCAGATAACCTATAAGTAATGAATTTGCTTTCCCTAATATTAATCTTGCTATCCTGGTCCAGGGTACACTGTTCTTCTTTAGCTAGTTGTTAGCCTCTCAACTTGTCCAGGGACAACAAAGAAGATTCATTGTCCTACTGTTAGTTATGGTTCTTGTTTTAATAAACTCCACCTTATTTTTTTTTTTTCCCAATGACAACCAGTGTATGATTGATTATCTCCCTCGTACCTAAGTAAACTCAGCTGTTTGGTTTATTTTGTTTGTTTTCCAGCTTTTTTTTTGTTGTTGTTGCTGCTGTTGTTTTTTTGACAGATAGAGACACAGCGAGAGAGGGAACACAAGCAGGGGGAGTGGGAGAGGGAGAAGCAGGCCTCCCGCTAAGCAGGCCTCCTGCTGAGCAGGGAGCCCCATGTGGGGCTCGATCCCAGGACCCTGGGATCATGACCTGAGCCGAAGGCAGATGCTTAACCACTGAGCCACCCAGGCGCCCCTCCAGCTCTGTTTTTAAGCCAACTAAATGACTCAGAGCTATCAGAAGCCTACTCAGTCATCAGAAACATGCAGCCTAAGCAAGTACCTCATCCAGATCCCGCAAGTCCTATCTTATCTTTTCTCACTTCTCCTGTGAATGTTATTGCTCAGGGATCAAACTTGCTGGCTCTTGCATGCCTGAACCTGGGTCCGATTTTCGTCCAGAGCTGCTGTTAAAATAATGTTGGGCAGCTGTTTTCATGGTGGTCTCACAGTTATCAGGAGAGTGGGGCATTTGGTTGTTCCTTTATGTGTCTTGTTTGCTTGTCTGTCTTAGAGATTCTGCTATCTCCTGATACCTGTTTGCTACTGGATCATGAGGTAATCGTCAAACTTGGCTGCTCTGACACTCGGAGTTGAAAACTACCCGTTACATCCTATCTCCCTGATTTGTTAACTTTTCCAACTGCTGCTAGAACGTCATGTTGTTTGTCTTCTGTTCTATATTTTCTTTTGTCAGTTCTTTGTAGGTCTTTGTATTGAAAGAAAGAGAAAAGCCCTTTCCTTTCTTTAGAAAAGACAGATAGGTACATTATCTATTACTGTATAACAAACCACACAAAACTTAGTGGATTGAAACAACAATTTATTATTGCTCCACATTTTTGTCAAGGTTCTTCTGCTGATCTCACCAAGGTGCACTCATGCAGTTGCAATCATCTGTGACTTCAGCTGGGCCTGGATGGTCTAAGACAACTTCTCAATCATGTCTAGGGTCTCAGCAGGGACGACTGGACTCCTAGGCCAGCTGGGCCTCTCTCCGTGTGTTTCATGCTGGCTTCACACTGCGGCAGGAGTGTTCAGAGAGGGTGAGACTCAATGCACAAATGCTTATCAAGCCACTGCTTGTGTGGATTTGCTGATATCTATCAGGAACAATTCACACAGCCAAGTCCAGTGTCAATGTGGAAGAGATATGTAAGACATACAGAGAAGTGTGAATCAGAGGGATAAGATGAGGAAATTAGTCTTTTATAACACTCTGCTTATATTGGTAGCTCTTTCTGTAGCTGGACTGATTTCCTC
Organism: Leptonychotes weddellii; assembly: GCF_054177405.1. Classification (NCBI taxonomy): domain Eukaryota; kingdom Metazoa; phylum Chordata; class Mammalia; order Carnivora; family Phocidae; genus Leptonychotes; species Leptonychotes weddellii. The sequence continues at coordinate 57,459,995 of NC_138372.1, forward strand.
TCATTATCTCTCTCTTTTGGGAACTTTTCAAGATTAGTTGATGATAAAGATCTATTGCTTGTGCACACTATAGGGATATTCAGTACAAAATGACCTATCTTCAAAGGGAAGAAAACATGGAAAAATTAAAACTGGTTTTGTATAGCTTGTAAAATAGAGCTGGGCTTCTAAAATAGCTTTGCTTGTTGTGCATTCTAATTTTGTGAACAAGCTTGAATGTCATTGGAATGAGAATGACTGCTTCTGGCTTCTCTGGGGCACTGTGACATTCTGAGAAAACTCAAGGATTCAACGTGCATGGCTTTTGTTTTATTTTGTTTTGGTTCCTTCCTCTTGGAAAAGAAATAAGAAAGTCCCATGGAAATATACACAAATGAGCCAAGTAAAGATGTGAGGGAGAGCTTTGTGTAAACTACAATGAGGTGTTACAAAATCCCACAGTAGAACTTATAAGTTGACCCTGTCTGGAAGGTACCCTCCAAAAAGCACATAATAAAATATGAGGAAAAGCAACCTTACATTCTTCCAGAGTTCCCTTCCTTGCCCAGGGGTTTATAAGATTTGTCTACTAAATATGAAATATTTTCTAAACAAATGGCACATTTTTGTCTATTTCTCAAGAAAATTTTAAAATTTAATTATAAAGTCTTAAAATTTAAAGAAACTCCTGTTCTAGTTGACTTATAAAGACTAATAAAACATTCAATAATCTTTAGGAAGCAGACTAATGCTTTCAGTGTGCTGACAATTTATAAAAGCTTCAGAGGCTCGCTGATACTCTGTAACACAATGGAAGAGAAGAAGAGAGTATAAAGTAGAGGAGGAAGTGGAGAAGAAATTGGAGGAGAAGGAAGAGGAGGAGAAGGAGTTTCTTAACTGTAAATTAACAGTCTTGGTTACAAAGTTTCAAGAGAAGAGCCAGAGAAATACCAGTGGTTATCAGGCTGGAAAACAGTGGGGAGAAAATTATTTTATAAAACAGTACCTTTAGGGGTGCCCGGGTGGCTCAGTCGTTAAGCATCTGCCTTCGGCTCGGGTCATGGTCCCAGGGTCCTGGGATCGATCAAGCCCCGCATCGGGCTCCTTGCTCGGCGGGAAGCCTGCTTCTCCCTCTCCCACTCCCCCTGCTTGTGTTCCCTCTCTCTCGCTGTGTCTCTCTCTGTCAAATAAATAAATAAAATCTTAAAAAAAAAAAAAAACAGTACCTTTAAACAAATGTTTTAAAGCTTAAATAGTCGTATAAGTACAGGGGAGATAATTTAAGGGTAAGTTTAGGTTATATTTCTATCAAGGTGAATCTTTGGACAAATTAATGCGTTTTGTAATTTGGGTTTAAAAATAGTTATATGTTCTCCCTGATTTTAATATAGTGTGAAACATGTTAGCATAATATTGTTTTCTCATGGAAAGCCTAATTAATTCTAACTTTCTGGATTTCCTATACTGATTTTTTACTTCCATTTTTAAATGTTTAAAGTTATAAACATATAAAACTATGGGTCAACTATCTTTTGAAAGATTTACTCTTATAAACTTCAGACAACCACAAATCATACAGTCCTAGTATATCTGCTCATACTACCTATAAAAATTTTTAAATATCGTAGTTCTCTGAAGAATTAGACTGTGTTTAAGTTCAACTTCAAACAAGATTTGCAAAATCCCTGAGAACACAGACTAGTGTATAAATTAATTTAATTAAGTTAAAATAATCTTAGACTACCTGGATAATTCCTAAGTAGATCTAAATTCACAAAATATAGAAAACAAAAATAAGCAAACATATACATATGTATCTCTCTTATTTATATACATTCTACATTGGTCATTAGCTAATAGTTTAAAAGAGATATGCAAATAACTTTAGGTCATGCTAGTATTCATGGTCATGTTTGCACTTAATACTTTACAAATATAAAAGAGATGTAGAAGGGTACTCATAGAATATAAGCAACTTTCATTGGAGTCCTGCCAGGGCGAAATGCTGGTCTATGATAGCTCATTCTCAGTTACCTATTTCCTAGTTCTTCTGTGACTGAGAATTCAGAAGTTAGTTGCTTTGGTTAAAGATGGAGCTAAAATGGGTGATATACTCATTACAAAGAGAGATGAATATAAAGAGGATGAACGTGTTTTATCCCTTTGTTTATCAGGGAAACTTTTAAAATTTTATTAAGATGAATTAAACATAATATATACAATATCTTACATATTAATAAGGCAAGTATATCTTAAAGCTAAAGTTAGAAGTTTTAAATTTGTCATTTAACCATGTGTATTTAAGTATGTTTCCAAAAATGTACATATAAAGGTAATAAATTAGTAAACAAAAATATTTTTTTAAAGATTGTATTTATTTATTTGAGAGAGATGAGTGAGCAAGAGAGCACAAGCCAGGGGCAGAGAGGCAGAGGGAGAAGCAGGCTCCTTGCCGTGCAGGAAGCCTGACTCGGGGCTCAATCCCAGGACCCTGGGATCACGACCTGAGCCAAAGGCAGATGCTTAACCAACTGAGCCACCCAAGCACCCCTAAAGAAAAATATTTTTTAAAGTGGTAATAATTCAGATACCTGGTCTCTGACTATATTTTCTGTGTTTTTCCCCATCTGGGCTATAATTGACATACATTATCGTATAAGTTTAAGGTATGCAACGTGTTGATTTGGTAAATATATATTGCAAAATGATTACCACCATCATGTTAGCTAACACCTCCATCATGTCAAATAATACAAATTTCTTTTTGTGGTGAGAACATTTAAGATCTTCTCTCTTACCAACCTTCAAGTATATAATAAAGTATTACTAACTCTAATCACCATGTTATACATTAGATCCTCAGAACTTATTCATCTTATAAGTGGAAGTTTGTACTCTTTTTTTTTTGAAAATGATTTTTTACTTATTTGTTTGAGAGAGAGCACAGAAGGAGAGTGAGAGGGAGAAGCAGACTCCCCGCTGAGCAGGGAGCCCGATGTGGGGCTTGATCTCAGGACCTGAAGGAAGACACTTAACCGACTGAGCCACCCAGGCAACCCAAAGGAAGTTTGTACTCTGTAAACAGCATCTCCCCATTTCCTCCAACCCCCAGGCCCTGTAGTCTCTGTAGAGAAACACCACAGTCTCTGTTTCTGTGAGTTCACCTTTTTTTAGATCACACATGGAAGTGATATCATGCAATATGTATCTTTCTCTGACTGACTTCACTTAGTATAATACCTTCAAGTTCCATCTCTATTGTTACAAATGGTAGGATTTCCTTCTTCTTCATGGCTAAAAAATATTCATATATGTCTGTATGAATACATCTTTTATATCCATTCACCTGTTGACAGGTACTTAAGTTGTTTCCACATCTTGGCTATAGTGAATAAGACTGCGATGAACATGGGAGTACAGACATATGTTTGAGATCCTGTTTTCATTAAATTGGACATATACCCAGAAGTGGGATTACTGTCTCCTATGGTAGTCTTATTCTTAATTTTTTGAAAAACCTCCATACTGTTTCCCATAGTGGCTGCACCTATTTACAGTCTTACCAATAGTGCACAAGGTTTCCCTTTTCTTCACAACACTTAACTGCTGTCTTTGCAATGACAGCCATTCTAACAGGTGTGAGGTGACACCTCATTGTGGGTTTGATTTGCGTTTCCCTGATGATTAATGATGTTTGGCACCTTTTCATGTACCCGCCGGGCATTTGTGTGACTTCTTTGGGAAAATGTTTATTCAGTTCTTCTGCCCATTTTTTAATCAAAATGGTTTTTTATTCAGTTGTGTAAGTTCTTTATATATATTTGGATATTAACCCCTTATCAGATTTATGGTTTCTAGATATTTTCTCCCATTCCATAGGTTGTCTTTTTGTTTTGTTTATGGTTTCCTTCACTGTGTAGAAGTTTCTTTAGTTTGATATAGTAACACTATTTTTGCTTTTGTTGCCTTAGCTTTTGGTATCAAATCCAAAGACCAATGTTAAGGAGCTTACCATCTATGTTTTGTTCTAGGAATTATATGGTTTCAGTATGTTCAAATATTAACCCATTTTCACTTGATTTTTGTATATGGTGTAAGACAGGGCTCCAGTTTCATTCTTTTACGAGTGACTACACAGTTTCCCAAACACCATTTGTTGAAGAGACTTTCTCCCATAGTATATTCTCCTTTGTTGTAAATTAATTGACCATATAAGTGTGGGTTTACTTCCAGGCTCTCCATTCTGTTCCATTGATCAATGTGTCTGCTTTTACTCCAATGCCGTATTGTTTTATTATAATTTTGTAATATATTTGAAATCAGGAAGTATGATACCTCCAGATTTGTTCTTTCTTAAGATTGCTTTGGCTATGCAGAGTCTTTTGTGGTGCCATACAAATTTGAGTATTGTTTGTTTTATTTCCGTGGAAAAATTCCTTTGGAATTTTAATAGGGATTATGTTGAATCTATAGATTACTTTGCATTGTATGGATATTTTATGATATTAATTTCCAATACAGGAGCACAGAATTATCTTTCCATTTATTTGTGTCTTCTTCAATTTATTTCATCAATGTCTCATAGTTTTCATTGTATAAACATTTTGCCTCCTTGGTTAAATTTACTCCTAAGTATCTTATTCTTTTTGATGCTTTGTAAATGGGATTATTTTCTTAGTTTCTCTTCTCAATAGATCATTGTTAGTGTATAAAAACACAACTGATTTCCATGTATTAATTTTGTATCCGTAATCTTTACTAAATTCTGGTAGAGTTTTTAAGATTTTCTATATATAATTGTATCAGGAAAACTTGGTTCAGTTTACTTTCACACAAAACACACTTCTAATCACAAATATATATATGGTAAGTCTAGCTAAAGGTTTTTCTATTTTGATTATCTTTTCAAAAAAAAGAACAGCTCTTGGGACTCCTTGGTGGCTCAGTTAAGTGTCTGCCTTCGGCTCAGGTCATGATCCCAGGGTCCTGGGATTGAGTCCCATATCGGGCTCCTTGCTCAGCAAGGAGCCTGCTTCTCCCTCTGCCTGCCGTTCTCCTTGCTTGTGTTCTCTCCCCCCAACACTGACAAATAAATAAAGGAAATCTTTAAAAATAAAATATGAAAAAAAAAGAACAGCTCTTAATTTCATTGATCTTTTCTATTATCTTTGCCTCTATTCCATTTATTTCTACTCTGTCTTTGCTATTTCCTTCCTTCTACCAACTTGGGCTTAGTTTTTTCTGTTCTATTCCTTGAGGTGTAAAAGCTAGGTTGTTTATTTGAAATCTTTCTTTTATCTTAATGTAGGCACTTATTGCCATTAACTTCTCTCTTAACAACTGCTTTTGCTACATCCCCTAATTTTGGTATGTTCCATTTGTTCTGTCATCTGTCTCAATATATTTCTGGGGATTTCTCTTTTGACTTATTCTTTGATCCATTGGTTGTTCAGTAGCATGTGGTTTGAAATCCACATACTCATGAATTTTCCAGGTTTTTTCTTAAAATTGATTTCTAGTTTCATACCCTTGTATTTGGAAAAAATGCTTGATTTGATTTCAATCTTCTTAAATTTATGAAGACTTCTTTTGTGTCCTAATATATAATCCACCCTGGAGAATGTTCCATGTGCACTTGAGAAGAATGTGTATTCTGTTGCTGTTGGATGGAATGTTCTGTAAAAGTCTGTTAAGTCCACCTGGTCTAACACGTAATTTAAGACCTATGTTTCTTCATTGATTTGCTATCTGGATGATCTATCCATTGTTGAAAGTGGGATACTGAATTCTCCTACTATTGTTATATTGCTATTTCTCCATTCAGATCTGTTTTATTTGCTTTATATTTTTAAGTGCTCCTATGTTGTGCACATAATTATTTACAAATGTTATATCCTCTTGATGAATTGGCCCATTTATCATTATATAATGACCTTTTTGGTCTCTTGTCTGATGTAAGTATAGCTACCCCTGCTTTTTTTTGGTTTCCATTCACGTGGAATATCTTTTTCCATTCTTTCGGTTTCAGTCTATGTGTGTTCTTAAAGGTGAAATGTGTCTTATTTTTTTAATCCATCAGCCACTGAATTGGAGAATTTCATCCATTTACATTTAAAGTAATTGTTGATATAGATTTTTAAAAAGATTTTATTTTTATATAATCTCTGCACCCAACATGGGGCTCAAACTTACAACCCCAAGATCAAGAGTCGAACACTCTGCCAACTGAGCCCAGACAGGCACCCAGTAAATATAGACTTACTATTGCCATTTTGTTCATTGATTTTGGTTGTTCTATAATCCTTTTTGTTCCTTTCTTTCCTTCTTCCTTTATGATTTGATGATTTTCTAAGTCGTGTGTTTGGATTTCTTACTCTTTATCTTTTGTGTGTACACTATAGGTTTTAGTTTTGTGGTTGCCATAAGGCTTACATAAAGCATCTAACATTTATAACAGTCTATTTTAAGCTGATAACTACTTAACTTTGAACACACACAAAAGTTTACATTGTTACAGTCTATACCCCCTCCATATTTTTTTAAAGGATTTTTTATTTATTTATTTGACACAGAGAGTACAAGCAGGGGGGAGCAGCAGGGAGAGAGAGAAGCGGACCCCCTGCTAAGCAGAGAATCCTATGTGGGGCTCGATCCCAGGACTCTGGGATCATGACCTGAGCTGAAGGCAGACGCTTAACGACTGAGCCACCCAGGTGCCCTTACCCCTCCCCATTTTATGCTTTCAATGTTACAATTTAATCTTTTTACTTTGTGTATCTATTAACAAATTATTGTAGTTAGTTATTTTTAATGCTTTTGTATTTTAAGCTTCATTCTAAGTTGTAAGTCATTTACCCACCATGAGTAGTACAGTATTCTGAATTTAACTATATATTTACCTTTACCAGTTTTATACCTTCAAATGTTTTCCTGTTACTAATTAGCATCCTTTCATTTCAGCTTGAAGAACTCACTGTAACATTTCTTATGAGGCTGTAAGTGGTGATGAACTCCTTCAGCTTTTGCATGTCTGGAAAACTTTTCCTTTCCTTCAATTTTGAAGGACAACTTTGCCAGATAGAGTATTTTTGATTGGCAGTTTGGTTTCTTTTCTTAGCACTTTGAATATATCAGGCCACTTCTTTAAGGCCTGCAAAGTTACAGCTAAAAAATTTACTGATAGTCTTGGGGGTTCCCTTGTATGTAACAAGTTGTTTTCCTCTTGCTGCTTTTAACATTCTCTCCTTGTTGTTTTTGATGATTATAATGTGTCTCAGTGTGGTTCTCTTTGGATTAATCTTTTTTGCAACCCCTGTGCTTGAGAGAGTCTTAAAAGTCGGGGTGCTAGATGTGGGGTTCCAACCCATTACTCCTCAGGGAGAAACTAGGACTTCCTTCCTAATATATGGCACTGTGCCAGGGGTAAGTTTTATGGAGAGTGTGTCTCAGTCTTTCCTACCTGTTTTAATGTGGGTATTTTCTTGCTCACCTGAAGTGTGGGAGTCACTTTGCTAGTTTCTGGATTTCTCTCAGAGGCAATTGCTCCATGTGTAGCTGTTCATTCAGTATGTCTGTGGGATGAGGGGAATTCAAAGCCTCCCATGTTGCCTTCTTTAAATGCTAACCCACAATTTTCTGTGCTTTTGTTACCCTCCTGAATGACTTTTAAGTAAAAGTTCACTTCTGCAAAAGCTGTTTTTAACAATTATTGTTACTTGCTTTTAATATTTTTACTCTAAACTGAGAGGTTTTTTTTTTAAAAGATTTTATTTATTTATTTATTTATTTGACAGAGAGAGAGACAGAGAGAGAGGGAACACAAGCAGGGGGAGTGGGAGAGGGAGAAGCAGGCTTCCCGCTGAGCAGGGAGCCCGATGTGGGGCTTGATCCCAGGACCCTGGGACCATGACCCGAGCCAAAGGCAGACGCTTAACGACCGAGCCACCCAAGTGCCTCTAAACTGAGGGTTTTAAGGAATCTGAAATTTAATGTGTCTTTGCCTTATGAACATAGGCAAATCAATCAGTAACACTAAGATTTGCAGTGCCTGTGATATTGTCTTAAATAAAAGTTATAGATATTTCGTAATACATTAAGTTGTTGTAGAGAGCTTGAAATATCTTTTAGGATCATGCTATTTTGAAAGTATAATAGTTATTAGACATGAAGCTATATCAAAAGTGATTGTAGTCTTTCTGTCAAAAGATGACCCGCAATGTTGCTGAGATCTATTGGGCAACTTTGTGGCTAGTACTTGCTCAGCAGCAAAATGGTGACATCACATGTTTTTACAACGGTGACCCTGATATCTCTATAACTGCTTATTGACTAATGACATAAAATGTTACTATTTGGCAAAGATGGGCAGTTCACACGAGTGATCCCTAACCCCTAAGAAAGCATGGCTTTATGTAACAGCAATAGATGTGCACCCTATATGTATAGACCAGACAAGTTTGAACACATCTGGCAAGTAAGGTAACTTTTTAAGTGTTATTATTTCTACCTAGAATAAAATTACTGGTAAGGGATTGTACAGTATCACAGGTCATACAAGGTGTTGAATTTCTATGAATAACTGGGAGGAAGGTGTTAAAGCAGCTAGTCAGCCTTCCATTCACTTCCTTCAAAAAGGGGATAGGGAGGGCGCCTGGGTGGCTCAGTTGGTAAAGCGACTGCCTTCGGCTCAGGTCATGATCCTGGAGTCCCGGGATCGAGTCCCACATCAGGCTCCCTGCTCAGCAGGGAGTCTGCTTCTCCCTCTGACCCTCCTCCCTCTCATGCTCTCTGTCTCTCATTCTCTCTCTCGCAAATAAATAAAAAATAAAAAAAATAAAAAAAAGGGGATAGGGAATGGAGATCCCTGGGGGAAATAAAAGAAAGTTGGTGGTACAATCTAATCTGTCAACTGGTCCTCCAAGTCAATAGACTAATGATATTTGCTAGATGGAAGAGAACTTGTCCTTAGCAGAATATTCCTGATAAGGCCTAAAGTACATAGAATCAGGATCTATGAGGCATGTCTTCTTGGAGAATGTCACATAAACTATACAACTCAGTAAGATATAAAATAGAGATGCTTCAAAGTTGAAACACCAACCATGAGCAGCCCCACAAACCTCATTAAGGGCCCTTCTCTATCCTGAGGAAGAGCTGCATGTTTCAAGTGGGAACAAAAGACATGGGGAGCCTTGGAGTGTCTTAGTGTCCCCAAATCTCTCTGCTTCTTCTGAACCTCTAGATTGTATCCTTGAAATTTTTTAGTAAAGCTTGATACTAAGTAACATCTGTGGCTTGTGTAAGTCTTATTTATCAATTAAATCCTGTATGTTAGCTCAGTAGCAGTGGTTCTTTTTTTTTTTCAGATTTTTTAAATTTAAATTCAATTAATTAACATATCATGTATTATTGGTTTCAGAGGGTCTGTGATTCATAAGTCTTATATAATACCCAGTGTTCATTACATCACATGCCCTCCTTAATGTCCATCACCCGGTTACCCCATCCCTCCAGCAACCCTCAGTTTGTTTCCTATGATTAAGAGTCTCTTATGGTTTGTCTTCCTCTCTGGTTTCATCTTGTTTCATGTTTTCCTCTCTTCCCCTATGATCCTCTGCCTTGTTTCTTAAATTCCACGTATTAGTGAAGTCATATGATAATTGTCTTTCTCTGACTGACTTATTTCGCTTAGCAAAATACCCTCTAGTTACATCCATGTCGTTGCAAATGGAAAGATTTCGTTTTTGATGGCTGCATAATATTCCACTATATGTATATATGTGTATATATATACATATACATACACATATGTGTATATATATGTATACACATATATATGTGTATATATACACATATGTGTATATATATACACATATATACACACACATACACATATATATGTGTATATATATACACACACACATATATATACACACACACATATATATATACCATATCTTCTTTATCCATTCATCTGTCAATAGACATCTGGGCTCTTTCCATAGTTTGGCTATTGTGGACATTGCTGCTATAAACATTGGGGTGCACATGCCCCTTTGGATCACTACATTTGTATCTTTGGGGTAAATACCCAGTAGTGCAATTGCTGGGTTGTAGGGTAGTTCAGAGGTTCTTTCTTTTGTTTTTTTTTGCTCTTTTTTGGTATTCTGTCTATGTTATGTAATATTATAAGGGACACACATGTGTATTATACAAATAGCGCTTATGGATTTTTTGTCATGAGACTGTTACATATTTTTAAAATAATTATGTGAGTAAGCAAATGCTTTCAGACATGAGAACATTATTTTAGGAAAGCACAGAATACCACAAGACAACACATGAAACAATTGTCAAATTCCAGAAGGAGAGGTCAATATAACTGGTTTTCTTTTAAATTCCATGCATTTCATGTATGCATTTAAACATATTCTTGTTAGAAAATGTCTGGAGACTTCACTGAGTTGCCACAAAAGGTCTTTGACTCAAAAAAGTTGAGAATTCCTGCTTTAAGTCAAGACTAATTATTTCTTGCCTGTAGGCATATATGCCTACACATCTTAGTATAATGAAAATTCCTCTGACTACTCTTTTAGATACTGCTTTTGCCAAACTCAAACTACAAATTAGAAATAATAAAACTGTCAAGATGTCCTTTCTACTTCAACTATTTTTGATGTCTCCCAGACAGCCACTGATAACACTAAAATTTGGTTTTTTGCCATATAAAAGGAATAATGTTAAAATAATTCAATATATTTGCCATATTTTAATTAGTTCAATAACTATGATATAGTAACTATAACAAATAATCCAGACACCCTTTCTTGGGAGACAGGTGCCAACAAGGCATTTGCCATCTTAAATATATAGCCCCTGAATATTTGAGCATTCCTCACTATGCTAAACTCTGTAACTAAAGATGTGGTTGTGCTTTAGGGATACTTTTTTAAAAACTAGGAATTCATTATAAGCACATTACCTACCTGAGCATTTCCCTGGGCCCTATAGCTAAGAATTATCCACCTTATTTACATGTTGTTGCAAAGGCACCTAATTTAATTGAAACCTCTACAAATGTTGTTCTAGGTTAACCTCTCACTCTAGGGGTCTCTTGTGGGAGAAGTCTTTTCACTCTAAACAATATTCAACTCTTGTTGGCCAGCCAAATTACTACTTAAAAAATTTTTTTTGTCTGCTTCCCTCATAACTGACAAATGCTATCCAAATCTAAATCCAGCTGCTTTTTTTTCCCTTCCTGAAAAAGGTAAATCTCATGACTAACAGTTATTAAAAATCCAAGCATGCAATGTCCTGACTCTACTGATGTTTCTCCAGACAAAAATATGATACTTTTGGTGATGGATCTTAACTTAGAATTTATAAAGGTCTATGTTATGCTGCATATGCTATTCTTTCTAACAATCTGTGATTAATACTTCTTCATACCATAGTTCATTCTGCTCAGATAGCTGAACTGATAGCTTTAACACACTATGCCAACTTGCTAAAGGTTTAATAGTTAACATCTATGCTAATAAATATGCCTTCAAGTTGTTTATGATTTTGGTAGGCCATTGAAACAAACTCAGAAACCCCATTCAAAAATGGAAAATAAATTAATAAGTTACTAGAGTTAATCCAACATCTGAAGGGAATCTCAGTTGTTAAGACTGAGGTTCACACATAAGATAACTTTTAAGCTAAAGGTAACGACCTAAGCTATTACTCTGTGAAACCAACAGCCCACACTGATTTGTACATTATTAGCATCTAAAAGATAGCTGCCCAATCTCAGAAGGATTTATGCAAATCAAACAACGATTCTATCACCATAGAAGAAAAAAAGATATTGGTTATCTCAATCCCCATCATGCATGACAAGATGGACTTGGCATTTCACAGAAGGCAACTTGGTGATGCCTAAGTCCACCATCAGAACTTCTGTTTTCCTGTTAAATGAAAGCACCCATAATAGTAGGATGAATTGGACAAAACATTTCAAAAGTATTAGAATATACTACCTGACAGGCTCAATTAGTGACAAAACCTTATTTTATTTGCAATTCTAACCCAAGAAACAACTATAAAGGTAGGATAAACCTCAAGGACCATCTAAACATTTAGAAGTGGATAACATCCAGATGCCTAAATTAAAACTTTAAGTATATTTTAGAAATAATCTGAAATTTTCTCATTGGTTTATATTTTCTCTTGCCAAAAGATTAATCCTGCAGTTGTTGCAATAAAAATGTTCATGGGATCTGCATTCCTTACGTAAGGAATATATTCAATGCCCTGTAGAAATAGAGGAACTCACTTTACAGGTTAAAAACTTAAGGAATTATATAAGGTTCTCCCTTTTAAACAGAACTTCGGGGCGCCTGGGTGGCTCAGTCGGTTAAGTGTCTGCCTTCGGCTCAAGTAATGATCCCAGGGTCCTAAGATTGAGCCCCGCATCAGGCTCCCTGCTCAGCAAGGAGTCTGCTTCTCCCTCTGCCTGCCACTTCCCCTGCTTGTTCTCTTTCTTTCTCTCTCTCTCTTTATATTTATTATATAAATAAATAAAATCTTAAAAAAAATAAACAGAACTTCTTTGTCTATATAAGACAAGCCCTGGAAAGATAACCTAATATTGATTTAAAATCAAAACTGTTCAAATTTTCAGAGAAATTTAATATTCTATATTACATTCTAAATTGTCAGACACTGTCAAAAACCAGTATCACATACACAATTATATAACCAATGGATGCAAGCCACACATTTCAAGAGACACCATCAGACACAACCCTGTGTAGAGTATGCTTTCATTTGTGGCCCCCCCCCCAAAAAAAATACTAACTCCAAACTCCATTTTACAGATCAGGATACTGAGAAACAGATATGTGTTGAATATCTGAAAGGATACATAAGAAACTGGTGCTAATGGTGGCTGCTTCAGGGGATTGGAAGTAAGTGCTTAAATAAAAGGAAAAATTAATTTTTTCTGTTGTATTGTTTGAAGTTTTTTACCATGTGAATGTATTACTATGTGATTATCACAAAGAAAATGTGATGTAACTGATGGAAAGACCCAATGGTCACCACCAGAAGATGGAATATGGGAGCATATGGAGATGTTTCCACAAAGCAGAAGATAAACAAGCATGCTTCCAGACTGAAGTCCCTCCAAAAGCCTGGAAGCATCATTGTTGTCTCTTGCTTTGGATAATGGCTTCATTAGTTCCTATATACTTTGCCATTTGTGAAACTTTGAATCCTCTGAGTGTCTTCTGCCATTTTTCTGCCATATTGTGGTCCCACTGAGACAACAGGAATTACCTAATAGAAAAAAACAAGTTATTTTAATAGTCTAGGTAAGAGATAGTAAGCTATATTGGGGAAATGGTACTGGGGCTAATAAGATCATGAGATCATGACCTTAGCCGAAACCAAGAGTTGGACCCTTAACCAACTGTGCCACCCAGGCACCCCTTAAACATAATCTTTTAAATTAAATTTCCTATCCAATTTATTCCTCTGTTTTCTCTTGAGGGCTTGCACACTGGCAGGTAAAATACTGTCAATCAGGTGATGCTTCCTTAAATTTCATTTCTACTGGGGCACCTGGGTGGCTCAGTCAGTTGAGCATCTAACTCTTGATTTCGGCTCAGGTCATTATTTCAGGGTTGTGAGACGGAGCCCCGCGTCCAGCTCTGTGCTCAGCAGGGAGTCTGTTTGAGTTCTCTCTCTCTTTCCCTCTCCCTTTGCCCCTCCCCCCCCACTCTCTCTCTCAAATAAATAAATAAAATCTAAAATTTTTCATTTCTATTGATCTCCCAGTCCTTAATCTTGACCCAGTCTCCTTTTTGAATCCCAAGCCTGGTAGTTGGATTCCCTATACCTTAGGGCACTGTATTGATTACCTGCTTATGATCTATTCTCTCTACATCTAGTTTCCCATCTGGCTTTTCAAATACACTCCAACAAACTTTGCTCCAAAACCTGCTACTCTACCTGTCTCCTGGGGCAGCCCCTGGAGTTTCTCACCTTTAACTAGATAGCCTCATCCATTGTAGGACAAAAATGAGATCAAACCATCATTGCTGCCCCAACTTAGGAAGTGGTGGCTGAGATAGAGTCCTTTAATCCCTGGAAGCCAATATTTGGGAAATCTTGCCAATCTGAATAATGAAAGTTTCTCTAACTCTCTTGCTTTCAGAATCCCGATGTCATTATAAATCCTCCTCACTATATTCCCCACACTCCCAACACACACACACACACACACACACACACACACCCTTTTGCTGACACTCAGCCTTAACTGCTTGAGCAGTTTCTTCACTGTCTTGAGAACAGAAATAGAATCTCAAACATACCAGGAACTTCCCTAAACTCTCTACAAATCACCTCACCCTCCACGTTCATAGATGAGCAAAAGGTGCATCTATGCTGCAAACAGTAAAAGCTACAGATCTCTTTATTGAAGGTTAAACTATCAGGAGAAAAAAAAAAACACCAGCAAACCTATATAAAAATGTACAGCAAGAGATGAGAGCAATGTTCTGATGTCTAAGAAAGAAGATGATAAAATCACACAACTAATTTTTCTGCCAAAAACAAAAGAAAATATTAGAAAATATTTACTTTGTGTTCTCAAGAATATTTAGAGGACACTGGATTAATTAAACAAGAGTAATCGGATAAGAAGATGCCGGGGCAATGAAGTTTCTGTTAACTCATTGAGCATGTTTATGCAAATTACAAAAAAAAAAAAAGTGTCCCTTCCTCCCCTGCACCAGGTTGCAGATCTTAATTAGCAGAACCCAGGCTGCATTTTAGCCTCCAGACCCACCTTTAGCTACAGGCAGTTTTTTTTCCATTTGAGAGTAGTCATTTATTAACTGACCAGATTACAAAAATAATCAAAAATAATCGTGGATGAACCTTAGTTCATCCTTCTAATAAGCCTATTGATCTGGTCTTCCCTGTTGCCAGCATCTCTACCTTCTAAAAGATGGGTGGTCTTTTTCTTCATTCCCCCTCGTGGAGAAGATAATTTGAAGGGCCATAAAAAGTTGTTTGCTTCTTTTAAACATTTTCCAACAGTATAGATCTTGTGAATCAGATCCTCCATGCAGATGATGCCATATTTACCAAGAGATCAGGCAGTCAACGTGTTATATCTGTCAGGGCAATTCGCTTCTTGTTGATTTTGCCATAACCACGCTTGTAGATCAGTTCATTCACCGACTTCTGGTTTGGGTCCCCCCTGCTACATATGGCTCCACAATCCTTAGCCTGTTAACTGAAGCCTTGTTGAGCTTAACAAAGGTGCCATTGAAGATCTGGCGAAGGCAAAGAAGCTGCAACGCCTTTCCAACCTTTGGGCTCACACCATTGATACCTCTGATCCTGATGATGAATGCCAATTTGGGTTCCGCAGGTAGCTTCTTCATATATAAGCTTCCTCCTTGCCTTTCGAAGCATCTTTTGAGCAAACTTCTTCCTCAGACGCTTGATCTTCAACTCTTCAAAATTCCTTTGCTTCTTCTTAAGGGTTTCTGGCTCAGCAGGAACCTTCTTTTTCTTCTCTTCTGCACCCTCCATGGTTCCAGCCAGAAAAGAGCTAGCTAAAGGCATTTTTGCAAAGAAAAATTTTTGCACTGGGATGGCAACCAATGGTATTTGGAGGTGGGGCCTTTGGGAGACAATGAGATTTAGATGCGGTCCTGGGACCCCCATAATGGGATTAGTGTCCTTGTAAGAAGAGAAAAGGGACCACCTGTGTGGCTCAGTCGGTTAAGCCTCTGACTCTTGATTTAAGCTTAGGTCATGATCTCAGGGCCATGGGTTCGAGTCCTGAGTTGGGCTCCACGCTCAGTGGGGTGTCTGCTTGAGATTCCCTCCCACTCCTCCCTCTTCCTCTGCCCCTCACCCTACATGCTCTCTCTCTAAAATAAATAAATAAATCTTAAAAAAAAAAAAAGAAGAGGAGAAAGGTCATGCTGGGACATAACAAGAAGGTGGTTGTCTGCAAGTGAGGAAGTATCACCAAAACCCAACAGTGCTGACACCCTGATCTCAGACTTCCTAGGCTCCAGAACTATGAGAAAATAAATGTCTGTTATTTAAACCACTCAATCTGTGGTATTTTGTTATAGCAGCCTGAGTTAAAACAGCTTATAGCCACCTAGTTGGGGATCAGAACTGGTCTCTCATTTTCTCAGGGAACAAACCCTGAGGGGATGGTCCAACACTAGGGATTCAAGCGAAGGTAAGAAATTCAGCTCCACGGACAGAGAAGGACATGTTAGGATTTCTACCCATACACAATGAAAGCAATTAGGAGGTCATACTTCAATGCCAACCTCTAGACATTCAGAGACAAGGTATAGACAGATTTTTTTTTTTAAAGATTATTTATTTATTTATTTGAGAGAGAGAGAATGAGAGACAGAGAGCATGAGAGGGAGGAGGGTCAGAGGGAGAAGCAGACTCCCTGCCGAGCAGGGAGCCCGATGCGGGACTCCATCCCGGGACTCCAGGATCATGACCTGAGCTGAAGGCAGTCGCTTAACCAACTGAGCCACCCAGGCGCCCCAAGGTATAGACAGATTATCTTTAGCCTCCACAATCAGGCAAAGGGATAACTCCAAATATATCTCTAGGCTTTGTTCTCAAAGACTTTTCTTTCTTTTCTTTCTTTCTCTCTCTCTCTCTTTCTTTTTTCCTTTCTTGGAAAGAGAGAGCATGAGGGGGTAGGGGGGCAGAGGGAAAGGGAGAAGCAGACTCCCTGCTGAATGCGGGGCTAGATTCCAGGACCCTGAGATCATGACCTGAGCTGAAGGCAGATTCTTCCTGATGGAGCCACCCAGGTGCCCTCCATGTGCACTTTAATACAAAAATTTATTTTCTCTATTTGTTGTACACAAATGTATATATGATCATATTTGCTAATTTTGTTGTTAATCTATTTTATTCATGATTATCTGATTTAGCTACTAATTTCTAGCACCTGGGTGGCTCAGGGCTGACTTAAGTGGCTGATTCTTGGTTTCAGCTCAGGTCATGATCTCAGGGTCATGAGATGGAGCCCCACATTGGGTGCCATACTCAGAGGGAAGTCTGCTGGAACATAGGGCCCTATGTTCCAAACTAAAGGCAATATTCCACCAGCAACCAGCTGGCCTTGCTGCTATCACTTTGGATCCTAGCTCCTTAAACTAGATAAACTATCAGATAAACAGTAAATGCTGAGATTTTGACTATCTAAAATTTATTTTAATAAATAAATATTGGGGGGCGCCTATGTGGCTCAGTCGGTTGAGCGTCTGCCCTCAGCTCGGGTCATGGTCCCAGGATCCTGGGATCGAGCCCCATGTCGGGCTCCCTGCTCAGCAGGGATCCTGCTTCTCCCTCTCCCTCTACCTCACCCCCTTCTTGTGCTCTGTCAAATAAGTAAAAAAATTTGAAAAATGTATGATATTTAGAAAGACTAGACTTATGGGAACCACATGTTGAATCATATGTTGAATTATAGATTCAAAATATTCACATAGCAAAGAATTATTACAAACCTTCTGGAGGTAGGATAGTTGGGAGGTTAGTTAATGCTTTATTCCAGCTTTTTCTTTCTTTCCTCTTGATATAATTTTTCTTCTTTATTTCTACGTAGTTCTAGAAAAGTATTTGTCTGTTTCTAAATTTATTGCCATAAAACTCTTTGGGGGAGGGGGTGGGTTACTATTTATTTATGACAACTATCCCACATCCGTGATCCTCTCCAGTCCTTTGAAACGATGCCATGGGCCTTAGCCAGTCGGAGGATGGAGTCATTTGACTCACCTATCTTGCGAATGGCCCCACAGATAGTAGAGGTTTTAAACTGGCCATTGAACCTGCCTATCACCTGGTCAACCTCAGCCACATTCATCTGGATGGATGTGTGGTCCTTGGCGTGGATGATGCGGTTGCTGGGGGAGCGTTTCCATGGCAGGTACAGGTGCACGAGCTCATGGGTGTCATTCTGCATGTCGAGGGCGCACCTGCTGCCACTCACGCAGAAAGGAGGCATAAAACTCTTTATAGCATTTTCTTGTTTTATTTTAAAATCTCCACTAAAAAAAAAAAAAATTTAAGTCTCCCTAAATCCATAGTTATATCCTATAATTTCTAAAACTGTTTAAACATTTCTTATCTGTATCAGTCTTGCTGGAGACATGTCTATTTTACTACTTTTTTTCCAAGAATCAGCTTTTCATTTTATTGATTCTATCACTTATTTTCTACTACATTAATGCCTGCTTTTGCACACAAATGTTTACAGCAGCTTTATTTATAACAACCCCAGGACTCTATAGGGCCTATAGAGTCCACAGCTGAGCTGGGTTGTTACAGAAGGTTAACACTTGTCAAGATGACCTGTCAACGTTATTATCAGTGAGTGAACTGGATGTAGCTGACACAGCAATTGTAAAAGTATAACCAGAGTCTTCAACTGAGAATCAGTTTTACTTCCCAGAGAGCTATGTGTATTTAGTTATAGAGAGGAGTCATTGACTGTAACCAGGGAAATCTCATGGATTCAAAGTTAAAACTCTGAGATTAAGGTTGTAAGTGATTGAGTTACTAGTATGTCAAAATCACAGTGCAAGAAAACAGTCTAAACGTCTATAAACAAATTGTGCTATATCAAATGGAATACTACTCAGCAAAAAAGGAAGAAACTAGTGATACTCTAAATATGAATGAATCTCAAAATTGTGGTAAATGAAAGAAGTCAGCCAGAAAAGAGTACATACTGTACATGATTCCATTTATATGAAATTCAAAAATAATATAAATAATATAAATTGATGTACAGTGTCAGAAAACAGATCAGTGGTTGCCTGGGAACAGGAATAAAGAGAAGGATGGATTACAAAGGAGCATGAGGAAACTTTGGAGTGATGAAAATGTTTGTTATCTTGATCGTGTGATGGTTTCACAGGTATACATATATGTATACATCCAGTTCACTCACTGATAATAACGTTGACAGGTCATCTCCTTGACAAGTGTTAACTTTCTCGGACAAGTACAATTTAAATGTGAGTTAACTGTACCTCAATTATACCTCAATAAAGCTGCTAAACAAGAGCCCCAATATATAGAAACAGATGAGTTTATAGAACAAGAATATAAGTAGGTACAATTTAGCTTGATTAGCATAGCTCTCTGGAAAAAGAGATATGGTTTCTGGTTTTTCTGGTTACAAGGAACTATAAGACCTGCTTAACCGATTAAGAAGTTTTCCTATATAGATACAACTGGACTTTATAGAACTTGGACAAGGCACCCAAGTACAATAGGACCTAATGACAACTGAACTGGAAGGCAGGTCCTGGAAAGAACTAATCATCTGTATTTTAAGATGTGAGGGTTTGCTTTTTTTTTTTTTAAGATCTTTTTAAATTTATTTACTTGAGAGAGAGAGAATGAGAGATAGAGAGCACGAGAGGGAAGAGCGTCAGAGGGAGAAGCAGACTCCCCGCTGAGCAGGGAGCCCGATGCGGGACTCGATCCCAGGACTCCAGGATCATGACCTGAGCCGAAGGCAGTTGCTTAAACAACTGAGCCACCCAGGCGCCCTGCTTTTTTTTTTTTTTAAAGATTTATTTATTTATTTGAGAGAGAGAGAGAAAGCGCAAGGAGTGGGGGAGGGGCAGAGGGAGAGGGATAAAGAAACTCAAGTGGGCTCCACACTGAGTCCAACAACACTGGGCTTGATCTCATGACCCTTAGGTCATGACCTGAGCCAAAACCAAGAGTTGGACACTTTAACCGACAGTGCCACCCAGATGCTCCAAAGATGTGAGGCTTTTATTTGCCTCCCTTTCATGGTAATTCCATTTTCCCCTTACCCATTGGCTTCCAATGCTTGTAGTTTCTGTTCCTCTATAACTTTTAACTTGCATAACTTGAACATAATGAGCTGTTTAATTGGTGGGTTGACAGTTGCCCCACTACCAACAAATACCTCTTTCTCTTTCTTTGATTCAAATTCCCAAGACAGGCAACCTGACTAGCTAAATTCATCTTTTTGTCAGGCCATTGGTAAATTGCTGATCAGCTCATCAACTGACTTCCCTTATGTCAGAGTGCCCATCCCTTGGTCCAAACAACTGTGGTCAAGAGGTAGGAAGGTTCACACATAGTTCAGAACACAACTGCTTTGAAACCACAAACTGTAGGCAGGGCCGATTCCCACAAAAGGGGATGTAAGGAGAGAAGCCAGGGCTTGACATCTCTAGTAGACTAATTTCAGCATGAAATAAACCAGGTACCCACATATAGCCCTTCTTGACAATCACCTTATATGTGATCACCTTTTATGACCACGCTACTCTAACTTCTGGCCTAAGTAAGAATTCTATTATTACTGCTGCTCAGGCTGAGGTATTTTCAGCTTCTTTTTAGAATCTGTCAAGGACAGTCCTCTCCCTCTGGCTCTGGACTGTGCTTTACTCCTTGGTTTCTAAAGGACCTTTCCCTGTGAAGGTAATATTTACTAAGCCCTATGCACCTAATCTGATCTCATAAGCATTCTATCCTCTATCAGTTCCTAGGACCCAGGAAATCCTACCCCTTCCCTAACATGTTTCTCTCTGTTCTCTGGCTTAAGAAATATACACTAGAAAGACTGGTTTTACCTTTTGGTAAAACATAGCTCCTTTACCTATTGTGGTCCAAACTAGAATCTGAATTTACACTCTGCTCTTATTTGAGAAAAATTGACCATTTTAAATTTCTGAGCCAGCAGGTTAAAAAAAAAAAGAAAACAAACACAAAAAACATCTACGAATATACAGATTAATCCTTCAAGTATAAAAGAGGTCTTTAGTAGAAAAACTCACCATAAAGATTAGTTCCTGGGATCTAAGCCAAATAGCTACATCTAGTGTTTAAAGTGGGATCAACAATTTTTAAGTATGATCTTTGTTCTAAAAACAAAAGTGTCACGGAAAGAGAAACTGGTTTTTCGATGTCAAGATTGACAAAGCCTAAGTGACTCCCAAAGGCTTGGCAGAGGTATTAGCATAAGTTCCTTTTCTAGGGGCGCCCGGGTGGCTCACTCAGTTGAGCGTCCAACTCCTGATCTTGGATCGGGTCGTGATCTCAGGGTTGTGAGGTTGGGCTCTGTGCTGGGCATGGAGCCTGCTTAAGATTCTCCCCCTCTCCCTCTGCCCCTCCACCCCTCTAAAAAGAAAAATCCCTTTTCTATTAAATAATTGTTCCTACTAATATAATGCAGTATGTGTGGCTTTATTACTATTGCTAGAAAAACAGAGTAAGAGTTCTATTTGAAAAAGGAAAGAGGAAAAAAAATCAGGTACCCGAAAGCTTAATGTTGTTGTTTCCCACCAAACACAGAAGGTTACTATTACAGTTCTATCATCATTTTTTCTTATTTAACTGAGAGAGAGAGAAAAATATAAATATTACCAAGAGTTTTGCACTTGGCTCAGTCACTTTATCTCAAACTCTGGTCATAACCCTTAATAATTTATTTTTTTAAGTAACCTCTACTGTCAATGTGGGGCTAGAACTCATGACCCTGAAATCAAGAGTTGCATGTTCTAAAAACTGAGCTAGTCATACACCTCAAGTCTTAATAATTTCAATACCCATACAGATGATCCTTCCCTTAAGTTGGCCTCTCAGTTCTTTGACTTCTTTTCCTACAATAACTTTGTTCTCTGCTCTGTTTCAACTACTTATTCCCATGATGATAACCTAGACCTTGTCTTTATTGTTACTGCACTCTTCTACCTGGCAACCCTCAATCTTTTCAGCTCATTCTCTCCAATGTTTCAGTTTCATTAATTTTTCAAACCCAGTAGGCATGCCAATGCATTGAACCTACCACCTCTGCACTGCCCCTCATCCCCTCACATCCTCATTTCCAGAAACTCTGAGGAAAGAGTCTGTACTACTATAATTTTTCACTTTCTATTTTCCTCAAATTCCCAACATTTCCTTACTCTCTACAGATAACTTCTTCCTATTTCATTGAGAAACAAAAAAATCTGAAGAAAACCTCCAACTACTCCGTCCATCACATCTACCACATAATCAGCATCTGAACTCATATACTCTTATTCTCGTACCTGTGCGAGGATTTTCTCCTCAGAAATGTATGCATACAGAGCAGTTCTTTCTGCCCACGGGTCCTGTCCCCCTGCTTTAATAAACCACCATTTTGTACCAAAGACATCTCAAGAATTCTTAGTCGTCGACTCCAGACTCCACCCCACTGAACCTCACCTATATTCCAAAACCCCATCACTAGGAGACCTAAATTTCATTTGGTCCCAGGAATTCAGCTAGATAGGGATCAAACCATTCTGAACACCTACGAACTCAACAGGAGATCAAAGAAAAGAATGGCAACAACTCTCTGAATAGAAAAGCGATCATTTTCTGGAAGGTGGGACGTGCAGAGAAGTGAATCCGAGGCAATATTCGGGAGGATAGACGGCGGGGGAGGGGGCCTCCGTCGGCCGCTTCTGGCAAGTGATAGAGCCGCAGAGCACAAAATCGGAACTTTTAGAAGTCTGCTCCGCTGAGGGACATCGCTCCAGTGGCTAAGCGGGGGGGTGGAACCCTCGTGGGACAGTGTGGTCTCAGGACCCTCGGGGTCACAGAAAGACCAGGGGTGCCTAAGTGTGGCAGAGCTCCCAGGGATCGGAGCAGGGAAGCCGGCTGCAGAGACGGAGCCGAGGCATGGGCTCTCAGCTCGGGGTTGCCATAAACCGTGATCCACGGCACAGTCGGGCCACTGCTCTTCCAGCAGGGACCCAACAAGCGGCAGATCCAGGGAGACTCACCTTCCTCCCCTGGGAGGAGCGGCGCGGGAGCGCACGGCAGGGATCTGCTGGGTTTGGAGACTCCACACAGGGTCATGTGCCAGAGATAGAGATGCTTGGTCACAGTCCGGGTGAGCACGGAGTGCGGCCGGAGACCGGGGAGACGGGAGTGACTGACTGCTTTTCTCTGGGGGCTCACTGAGGAGTGGGGCCCCGAGTTCTCGGCTCCTCTGGGGCGGAGATTGGGAGGCCGCCATTTTCACTCTCCACCTCCAAAGCTGCACAGAAAGCTTGCAGGGAACAAAAGCTCCCGAGAGCAAACCCGAGCAGACTACTTAGCCCCGACCGGGCAAGGGCAGGGCAATTCCGCCTCCGGCAAAGACATTTGGGAACCATGGCAACAGGCCCCTCCCCCAGAAGATCAGCGAGAACAGCCAGCCAAGACCAAGTTTACCGATCAATGAGAATAGCAGAACTCTAGCACTAGGAGAATATAGCACATAGAATTCATGGCTTTTTTCCCCATGATTCTTTAGTCTTTCAAAGTTAATTTTTAAAATTTTCTTTAATTTTTTTTTCTATTTTTTTGAATTTTTTCCCCTTTTTAACCAACATCTTACCTTATCAATTCTTTTAAAATTTTTTTAATTTTCATTTTTAGAGTCATATTCTATCCCTTCATAGTAGTTAACCTTATTTTTTCTATATATATAAGTCTTTCTCTCCTTAAAATTTTGGGATACAGTTTCTTCTAACAGACTAAAATATACCCTAAATCTCTAGTGTATGGCTTTGTTCTAGTCTCCCGCCTGACAACATTCTCTCCCTTTTTTAAAATTTTTTTTCTCTTTTTTCAACCAACTTATCAATTCCTTTTATAAAATCTTTTATAATTTTCATCTTTACAGTCATATTCCATCCCTTAATTGTATTTACCCTTATTTTTGTACATATAAAAGTTTTTCTTTTTTTTTAATGATTTTATTTATTTGACAAAGAGAGAGGGAGAGCACAAGTAGGCAGAGAGGCAAGCAGAGGGTGAGGGAGAAGCAGGCTCCCCGCTGAGCAGGGAGCCCAATGCGGGGCTCAATCCCAGGACCCTGGGTCATGACCTGAGCTGAAGGCAGACGCTTAACAACTGAGCCACCCAGGTGCCCCAACAGTTTTTCTTTCTTTAAAATTTTGGGAGGGAGTTTCTTCTCACAGACCAGAATACACCCAAAATAGAGTGTGTGGCTCTGATCTATTCACCAGCCTGATCATATTTTTTTTTTCTTTCCCTTTCTTTCCCCCCCAGTTTTGGGTCTCTTCTGATTTGTTTAGTGAATATTTTTCTGGGGTCATTGTTACCCTCTTAGCATTTTGTTCTCTCATTCATCTATTCTTCTCTGGACAAAATGACAGGACAGAAAAACTCAGCTCAAAAAAAAGAACAAGAGGCAGTACCGACTGCCAGGGACCTAATCAATATAGACATTAGTAAGATGTCGGAACTAGAGTTCAGAATGACGATTTTAAAGATACTAGCTGGCCTTGAAAAAAGCATGGAAGATACTAGAGAATCCCTTTCTGGAGTAATAAAAGAAATAAAATCTAACCAAGTCGAAATCAAAAAGGCTATTAATGAGGTGCAATCAAAAATGGACGTTCTGCTAGGATAAATGAGGCAAGAAAGAGAATTAGTGATACAAAAGACCAAATGATGGAGAATGAAGAAGCTGAGAAGAAGAGAGATAAACAACTACTGGATCACAAGGGCAGAATTCAAGTAATAAGTGATACCATAAGATAAAATAATATTAGAATAATTGGGATCCCAGAAGAAGAACAAAGAGAGAGAGGGGCACAAGGTATAATGGAGCAAATTATAGCAGAGAACTTCCCTAATTTGGAGAAGGAAACAGGCATCAAAATCCAGGAGGCGCAGGGAACCCCCCTCAAAATCAGTAAAAATAGGTCAACACCCTGACATCTAATTGTAAAACTTACAAGTCTCAGAGACAAAGAGAAAATCCTGAAAGCAGCTCGGGAGAAGAGATATGCAACCTAAAAGGTAGTAACATTAGATTGGCAGCAGACCTATCCACAGAGACCTGGCAGGCCAGAAAGGACTGGCAGGATATATTCAGAGCACTAAATGAGAAAAATATGCAGTCAAGAATACTATATCCAGCTAGGCTGTCACTGAAAACAGAAGGAGATAAAAAGCTTCCAGGACAAACAAAAACAAAGAATTTGCAAACACGAAACCAGCCCTACAAGAAATCTTGAAAGGGGTCCTCTAACCAAAGAGAGAGCCTAAAAGTAACATAGACCAGAAAGGAACATAGACAATATACAGTAACAGTCACCTTACAGGCAATACAATGGCACTAAATTCATATCTTTCAACAGTTACCCTGAATGTAAATGGGCTAAATGCCCCAATCAAAAGACACCGGGTATCAGAGTGGATAAAAAAACAAGGCCCATTGATATGTTGCCTGCAAGAGACTCATTTTAGACACAAAGACACCCCTAGATTGAAAGTGAGGGGGTGGAAAACCATTTACCATACTAATGGACATCAAAAGAAAAGCTGGGGTGGCAATCCTTGTATCAGACAAATTAGATTTTAAAACAAAGACTATAATAAGAGATCAGGAAGCACACTATTATATCCTACTTAAAGGGTCTATCCAACAAGAAGATCCAACAATTGTAAATATCTATGCCCCTAACATGGGAGCAGCCAATTATATAAGCCAATTAATAACAAAATCAAAGAAACACATTGACAACAATACAATAATAGGGGGGGACTTTAACACCCCCCTCACTGAAATGGACAGATTGTCTAAGCAAAAGATCAACAAGGAAATAAAGACTTTAAATGACACACTGGACCAAATGGACTTCACAGACATATTCAGAACATTCCATCCCAAAGCAACAGAATAAACATTCTTCTCTAGTGCCCATAGAACATTCTCCAGAATAAATCACATCCTAGGTCACAAATCAGGTCTCAACTGGCACCAAAAGATTGGGATCATTCCCTGCATATTTTTGGACTACAATGCTTTGAAACCAGAACTCAATCACAAGAGGAAAGTCAGAAAGAACTCAAATACATGGAAGCTAAAGAGCATCTTATTAAAGCACTGGGTGTTATACGCAAACAATGAATCATGGAACACTACATCAAAAACTAATGATGTCATGTATGGTGATTAACATAACATAATAAAATAAAATTAAAAAAAAAAGAATGGGTCAACCAGGAAATTAAAGAAGAATTTAAAAAATCCATGGAAACAAATGAAAATGAAAACACAACTGTTCAAAATATTTGGGATGCAGCAAAGGCAGTCCTAAGGGGAAAGTATATAGCAATACAAGCCTTTCTCAAGAAACAAGGTCTCAAATACATAACCTAACCCTACACCTAAAGGAGGTGGAGAAAGAACAGCAAATAAAGCCTAAACCCAG
>NC_138372.1:57486779-57522169 GCF_054177405.1 Leptonychotes weddellii
GGGGGGGAAATCGGAGGGGGAGACGAACCATGAGAGATGATGGACTCTGAAAAAGAAACAGGGTTCTAGAGGGGAGGGGCGTGGGAGGATGGGTTAGCCTGGTGATGGGTATTAAAGAGGGCATGTTCTGCATGGAGCATTGTTATGCACAAACAATGAATCATGGAACACTACATCAAAAACTAATGATGTATGGTGATTAACATAACAATAAAAATTTTTAAAAACCTCCATAATCCCATTGTCTAGAGATAATTACAGTGACCATTTTGCTCCATATCCTTTTTTTTATGAATAGATTTTTCCAAAGCTGTAACCATACTATGTATTTGAAATTTTCACTTACCTATACATGGTGAACATATTTCTATCGTATAACATTTTGGCCGTACAACTGATAGAAGACTTACTGTCTTTTATTGAAAGTGTTTGGTTTATGTCTCCTCTTCGATTATGAACTTCTAGAGGGAGGATAAGAAGCATTTTTATTTGTCCTTGTCATCGTGCTTACTTTCCTCTGTCAGCATCTGATACAGTATGACATTATTTTTCACTGTATCTATCTATAATAATTTTCTTTAAAAAGTCCCAGCAGGGTCATCTGGCTAGCTTAGTCGGTAGAGCATGTAACTCTTGATCTTGCGGTTGTGAGTTTGAGCCCCACGTTGGGCATAGAGTTTACTTAAAAATACATACATACATTAAAAAAAAAAGTCCCAGGAGGGTACGTATAATTTTTATGGTATTTTTGCCAAAAATGCATAACTTCATTCCAGCTCTGAGAAACATCACACAAACCCGAATTGAGGGACATTCTACAAAAAAAATAACCACTCTGGGGCGCCTGGGTGGCTCAGTCGTTAAGCGTCTGCCTTTGGCTCAGGTCATGGTCCCAGGGTCCTGGGATCGAGCCCCACATCAGGCTCCCTGCTCGGCAGGAAGCCTGCTTCTCCCTCTCCCACTCCCGCTGCTTGTGTTCCCTCTCTCGCTGTATCTCTCTCTGTCAAATAAATAAAAAATCTTTAAAAAAAAAAAAAAATAACCACTCAGTGTTCTTCAGAAGTGCTAAGGTCATAAAAGACAAGGAAAAACTGAAGAATCTAACAGCCTGGGGAAGACTTAAGAAGAAAAATACAGTTGAAATCTTGGATGGGATCTTTGAACAGAAAAAGGACATTAGTGGAAAACTTGGCCAAATTTGAATAAAGTTTATAGTTTAGTTGATAATACTGTAGTAATGTTAACGTCCTATTCTTGATCATTATACTGTGGTTATGTAATATGTTAACTTGGAGGAAGCAGAGTGTAACTTTTAAGTCTAAAATTAGTTTTAAAGTTTAAAAAAAAAGTTCTAGGAGAAAAACTTTTAAAAAGTTAATAGATATCCTTAAACTTTTTTCTTTTTAATTCTAGCACCAAGGAATAGCATTTTTGCTAGCTGAAATGGCAATGAAAGTTGAACTAGCTAGACTGAGTTACCAGAGAGCAGCTTGGGAGATTGATTCTGGTCGCCGAAATACCTACTATGCCTCTATAGCAAAGGCATTTGCTGCAGATACTGCAAATCAATTAGCTACTGATGCTGTGCAGATTTTTGGAGGCAATGGATTTAATACAGAATATCCTGTAGAAAAACTAATGAGGGATGCTAAGATCTATCAGGTAAGGTTAAAAATGATTTTTGTTGTTTTTTAGGTAAAAGAATATTCATAGATGACAGATTTCTAATTATTTAGGGATTTCATGCCATTAGGAATAATAAACTATCATAGGGGAGCCTGGGTGGCTCAGTCAATTAAGTGTCCGACTCTTGTTTCAGCTCAGGTCATGCTCTCGGGGTCATGGGATCAAGCCCCACATTGGGCTCCACTCAGGGCATGGAGTCTACTTGAGATTCTCTCTCTCTTCCTCTCCCTCTGCCCCTCCTCCCCCCTCATGTGCTCTCTAAATAAATAAAATCTTAAAAAATAATAAACTATCATAAATGGCTATAAACCAGTTTTTAAAACTAATTAACACAGAAGAATGTTACCTTTAAATATATGCCTTAAGAGAGAATAGGCTAATAAAGTAAATGGTACAGATATGTACATATATGTCTGGATCAGCCATCTTTGAGTCTTAACATCCTAGCCAATTGTGATCCACCCTTTGCTCTCCTAAAAGTATGCATATCATTTAAAATAAATTATTTTATTTTGAATCTTGCTTGACAACTGTTGAATTAATTGAAACCATATTTGGGGGCGCCTGAGTGGCTCAGTTGGTTAAGCGGCTGCCTTTGGCTCAGGTGATGATCCCAGGGTCCTGGGATCGAGCCTCACATCGGGCTCCTTGCTCATTGGGGAGCCTGCTTCTCCCCTGCCTGCCATTCCCCCTGCTTGTGCTTGCTCCCTCTCTCTCTCTGTCAAATAAATAAAATCTTTAAAAAAAAAACCCAAAAAACCATATTTGGGAGTAAAACAACATGAAGAGATAGTGATAAAGTGATAGTAACCATTTGGTAGTAATAAATTGCTAGGGTTAGAGGTTTAAACTGGAAGTAAGGACTGGCTACTAGGAATGTCTAAGTTAAAACCAAATCCTTCCAGCATCTTTTTCTTTAGCAACTCTGTTCCTTAGTCAGCAAGAGAGAAAAACAGGGGTAAGAGTAAAAATGGAAAATGACTGAAGATGACAACTAGCTAAAAACAGTTCAGAAAAGTTGGATAAATATTTTTGCAACATTAAACTAGATTTCCCAAACTTTTTGAAATGTTGATATCCTTTGATTTAAGACTCTCTCCCAAAATTTTGGTAAATGACTTTTTATAATTTAATCTTTAGAGAATTATATTTTCATGGTTTTACAAAATCAGGTTTTGGAATCTCTGTGGATTACAGACCCTAAATATGGCTTGATTCAGTTTGGTATTACAGTGGAGCTTATAGTACTGTCCAAAATACTGAGTAAGTTGAAGTATTTATGAAGATATTTCATCTACATGTATTCTTTTTTCTTGCAGATTTATGAAGGTACAGCACAAATTCAAAGACTTATTATAGCCCGTGAACACATTGGCAGGTATAAAAATTAAAGAGATAGCTATAGAAACATAATTAATTGTTGAGTGATTAGAATACAATCCACTGTTTAAGCTCCAAAGAAGAGAAAGAGCTTTAAGATTTTTTCTGGTAAAACTTTAAAATAAGTACTGTTAACTAAACCCATGCAGCTGATTCTAATACTAGTTTTCCACTTTTGTTTAACTTTATGACTTGCTTTTCCTCAAAAAGATTAGGTTTCATTAAAATTATGTGTTACCTTTAGTACTACTGTACTTGAATTACATTAACCTAGAAAAGTACATTTGTTTTGTTAGGTTAACCACTTAAAGTAACAGAAGTTCTTTGGATTTCAGTATTTTTCCAATGACATTTTTGAAAAGTGGGCTTATAAAAGTATTCAGAATGTTCCAAAATTTACATTGAGGGGGGCGCCTGGGTGGCTCAGTCGTTAAGCGTCTGCCTTCGGCTCAGGTCATGATCCCAGGTTCCTGGGATCGAGCCCCGCATCGGGCTCCCTGCTCCGCGGGAAGCCTGCTTCTCCCTCTCCCACTCCCCCTGCTTGTGTTCCCTCTCTCTCTGTGTCTCTCTCTGTCAAATAAATAAAATCTTTAAAAAAAAAAAAAATTTACATTGAGGAAGCATTATAGGATTTGGATGCCATCATATAACTTGGTAGTGTCTTTGTAGACTTAATGGTATTATATTGGGGGGAGTTCATTTTGCTACAATTTGGAAAGCATTTGTTTTCAGTTTTGTACAATAATACTCAAAAATTTGATGTTCATATTCTCCCACCATACAATGACCAGAAGTTACTGAAAATCTTGTTTAATTCTGAATCTACATTTCACTTGCCTTATTTAGAAATAAATCAATAAAATTTGCCTTAAAATATTTTTACATGAGTCCTGGTATCTGGGTAGGCTTTGGTCTATTGTATACATCTCATTTCACGTGCATACATTATAAAAATAAACAAAATTTTTCAGTGCCAATTAGTATATCTGTTTGTATTCTTTCCAGGAAGTTTTATTACTTCATGTAATAGTGTATGCTTGATTTATTTACTGTGATGAAAAAAAGTCATGTTCTGATTTTGAACTGCATGAAGTTACCTTCTTATTTTTCACTAGATGATATTATTAGACATCTCAAAAAATATAAATATAAAATAATATAAGAAAGAAAGTTTGTGAATTTAATATTTATTTGTAATCTTAAACATCAAATACTGCCAAAATATGTTATACTAAATGGTGTTTCTGACACCATTTTGATTCTGACACCAACTGGGCATCCTATGGTTCAATCCTATTCTGACATTAACTCCAAATCGTTAGCATCGGATTCCACAGGTTTAAGGGCTCAGTCCCACCAGACAACACTCAACTTCAGGTACCAGTCACAAGTGTTGGGTCCCTAGGCTATCCCAAAACAACAATTATAAGAATACTAGCTGGGCTTGAGAAAAGCAAAGAAGACACTAGAGAATCTCTTAATGCAGAGATAAAAGAACTAAAAACTAGTCAGGCCAAAATAAAAAATTCCATAACCAAGATGCAAAATTGACTGGATGCAATGATGAGGGTGAATGAATCAGTGACATAGAAGATAAAATTATGGAAAATAATGAGGCTGAAAAGAAGAAGGAAAGAAAGATTGGATCACAAATGTTGACTTAGGAAACTCAGCGACTCCTTAAAGCATAACAACATTCATACCATAGGAGTCCCAGAAGAAGAGAGAAAAAGGGCAGAAGATTTATTTGGGCAAATTATAGCTGAAAACTTCCCCAATCTGGGGAAGGAAACAGACATTGAAATCCAAGAAGCACAGAGAACGCCCATTAAATTCACCAAAAGGCAGCCATCCCCAAGACCTAGCATAGTCACATAAAATACACAGACAAGGAAAGAATTCTGAAAGCAGCAAGGGAAAAGAAATCCCTAACCTGCAAGGGAGGATAGATCAGGGTTGCAGCAGATCTGTCCACAGAGACTTGGAAGGCCAGAAGAGAATGGCAGGATATATTCAACGTGCTTAATGGGAAAAATTTGCAGTCAATAATACTTTATCCAGCAACACTGTCATTCAGAATAGAGGGAGAGATAAAGAATTTCCCAGACAAAAACCAAAGGAGTTCATGACCACTAAACCAGCCCTGCAAGAAATATTAAAGGGGGCTCTTTGAGTGGGGGAAAAAAAAAAACACCAAAAGCAACAAAGACTAGAAAGGAACAGAGAACACCACCAAAAATAACCAACTTTACAGGTAATACATGGCACTAAATTCATATCTATCAATCAGTAATCACCCAGTGTAGATGGACTACATGCTCCAATCAAAAGAAATAGGGTATCACAAGATAAAAAAACAAAACCCATCTACATGTGGCCTAAAAGAAACTCATTTTAGATCTAAAGTCACCTGCAGATTGAAAGTGAGCAGATGGAAAAAACTTCATCATGTAAATGGACATCAAAAGAAAGCCGGAGTAGCCATACTTGTTTTCAGCCAAACTAGATTTTTAATCTAAAGACTGTAACAAGAGATGAAGAAAATCATAATTAAGGGGTCAACACATCAAGAAGATCTAACAATTGTAAATATTATTCCCCCAACTTGGGAGCACCCAAATATATAAATCAATAACAAACATAAAGGGGCACCTGGGTGGCTCAGGCATTAAGCGTCTGCCCTCAGCTCAGGTCATGATCCCAGAGTCCTGGGATCAAGCCCCGCATTGGGCTCCCTGCTCAGTGGTAAGCCTGCTTCAATCTCTTACATTCCCCTGCTTGTGTTCCCTCTCTCGCTGTGTCTCTGTCAAATAAATAACATCTTAAAAAAAAAAGTAACAAACAAATTCATTGATGATAATAATAGCACCCCTACATATCTTCTAAGCAAAAAAAAAAAAAAAATCAAAAAGGAAACAATGGCTTTGCATGACACACTGGACACATGAACTTAAATATATTCAGAACATTTCATCCTAAAGCAGTAGAATACATATTCTTTTTAAGTGCAGATGGGATATTCTCCAGATTAGCCCACAATAACTACAAAAGGATTGAGATCATACCATGCATATTTTCAGACTACAACACTATGAAACTTGAAGTCAACCACAAGAAAAAATTTGGAAAGACCACAAATACATGGAGATTAAAGAACATCCTACTAAAGAATGATGGGTTAATCAGGAAATTAAAGACAAAACAAAAAAATACATGGAAGCAAATGAAAATGAAAACACAACAATCCAAAACCTTTGGGATGCAGCAAAGGTGATCCTAAGAGGGAAATATATTGTCATACAAGCCTACCTCAAGAAGCAAGTCTCAAATATACAGCCTAACCTTACACCTAAAGGAGCTAGCAAAGGAACAGCAAATAAAGCCTAAAACCAGCAGAAGAAGGGAAATAATAAAAATTAGAGCAGAAATAAACAATATAGAAGCCAAAAAAAAAAAAAAGGCAAAGCAAAGCAAAAACAGTAGAACAGACCAATGAAAATAAAAGCTGGTTCTTTGAAAAAAATTAATAAAACTGATAAAACCCTAGCCAGGCTTATCAAAAAGAAAAGATCACAAATGAATAGGTGAAATAAATAAAATCACAACAAAAGAGGAGAGATCACAACCAACACCACAGAAATACAATTATAGGAGAATATGAAAAATTGTATGCTAACAAACTGAGCAATCTAGAAGAAAGGGACTAATTCCTAGAAACATACAAACTACCAAAACTGAAACAGGAAGAAATAGAAAATTTGAACAGACCCATAACCAGCAATGATATCAAATCTGTAATCAAAAATCTCCCAACAAACAAAAACCCAGGGCCAGATGGCTTTCCAGGGGAATTTTACCAGACCTTTTTTTTTTTCTTTTTCTTTTCTTTTTTTTTCTTAGTAGGTTCCACACCTAAAGTGCAGCCCAGTGTGGGGCTCAAACTCACAACCCTGAGATGAAGACCAGAGCCAAGACTAATAAAAGTCGGACACCCAACTGAGTGAGCCACCTGGGTGCCCCTCTACCAGACATTTAAAGAAGAGTTAATACTTAAACTGATCCAAAAATAGAAATGGAAGGAAAACTTTCAAACTCATTCTAGAAGTCCAGCATTACCTTGATTCCAAAACCAGACAAAGACCCCACTATAAATGAGAATTACAGACCAATATCCCTGATGAACATGCATGCAAAAATTCTCAACAAGATACTAGCAAATCGAATTCAACAGTACATTAAAGGATTATTCACCATGATCAAGTGGGATTTATTCCTGGCTTCAGGGGTGGTTTGATATTCGCAAATCAATCAACATGATACATCACATTAAAAGAAAGAATAAGAACCATATGATCCTCTCAATAGATGCAGAAAAAGCGCTTGACAAAATACAGCATCCTTTCTTAATTAAAAACCCTCAACAAAGTAGGTATAGTTGGAACACACCTCAACATCATAAAGGCCATATATGTAAACCCACAGCTAATATCATCCTCAGTGGACAAAAATAGCTTTTCTTCAATGGTCAGGAACAAGACAGGGATGTCCACTCTATTACTATTTAACATAGTACTGGAAGTCTTAGCCTCAGCAATTAGACAACAAAAAGAAATAAAAGCCATCCAAATCAGGAAGGAAGAAGTCAAATTTTCACTATCTGCAGAGGACATGTTACTCTATGTAGAAAACCTGAAACACTCCACCAAAAAAAAATGCTAGAAGTAATACATGAATTCAGCAAAGTCACAGGATATAAAATCAGCATACAGAAGAAATATGTTCCTTGTCTATACACCAATAATGAAGGAACAGAAAAAGAAATCAAGGAATTGATTCCATTTACAATTGCACCAAAACCTAATCAAAGTGATCCATACTCTGAAAACCATAGAAAACTTATAAAAGAAATTGAAGAGGACACAAAAAATGGAAAAACAAACATTCCATGCTCATGGATTGGAATAACAATTACTGTTAAAATGTCTATACTACCCAAAGCAATCTACACATTTAATGCAATCCCTATCAAAATGCCACCAGCAGTTTTCACAGAGCTAGAACAAACAATCCTAAAATTTTCATGGAACCACAAAAGACCCCAAATAGCCATAGTAATCCTGAAAAAGAAAAAGCAAAGCTGGAGACATCACAATTCCAGACTTCAAGCTATATTACAAAGCTGTAATTATCAAGACAGTGTGGTACTGACACAAAAACAGACACATGGATCAACGGAACAGACTAGAAAACCCAGAAGTAGACCTACAACTATATGGTCAACTAATCTTTAACAAAGCAGAAACAAAATCCAATGGAAAACGACAGTCTCTTCAAAAAATGATATTGGGAAAACTGGGCAGCAACATGCAAAAGAATGAAATTGGACCACTTTCTTAGACCATATAGAAAGGCCCAAATGTGAGACACAAAACCATCAAAATCCTAGAGGAGAACACAGGCAGCAACCTCTTTGACCTCAGCAGTAGCAACTTTTTACTAGATACATCTCCTGAGACAAGGGAAACAAAAGGAAGAATGAATTATTGGGACATCATCAAAATAAAATCCTCTGCACAACAAAGGAAGTAACAAAACTAAAAGGCAGCCTATGATTGGAATTTGCCAATGGCATATCTGATAAAGGGTTAGTATCCAAAATTTGTAAAGAACTTCTCAAACTCAACACCCAAAAAACAAATAATCCAATTAAGAAATGGGCAGAAGACATGTTAGATATTTCTCCAAAGAAGACATCCAGATGGCTAATAGACACATGAAAAGATGCTCAACATCACTCATCATCAGGGAAATACAAATCAAAACCATGATGAGATACCACCACACACCTGTCAGAATGGCTAAAATTAACAACACAGGAAACAACAGATGTTGGCGAGGATGCAGAGAAAGTGGAACCCTCTTGCACTGTTGATGGGAATGCAAACTGGGTGCAGCTGCTGTGGAAAATAGTATGGAGTTTCCTCAAAAAGTTAAAAATAGAACTTCCCTACAATCCAACAATTACATTACTAGGTATTTACCCAAGGATACAAAAATAGAGATTCAAAGGGCTGCATTCACCCTGATGTTTATAGCAGCATTATCAGCAATAGCCAAACTATGGAAAGAGCCCCAAGTGTCCATCGACAGATGAATGGATAAAGAAGTGGTACATATATACAATGGAATATCACTCAGCCATTAAAAAAGAATGAAATCTTGCCATTTGCAAGGATGTGGATGGAACTAGAGTGTATTATGCTAAGCAAAATGAGTCAGTCAGAGAAAGACAAATACCATAGGATTCCACTCATATGTGGAATTTAAGAAACAAAACAGAACATATGGGAAGGAAAAAAAAAGAGAATGGGAAGCAAACCATAAGAGACTCTTAAGGATAGAGAACAAACTGAGCGTTGATGGAGGGAGGTATGTGAGGGATGAGTGAAATGGGTGATGGGTATTAAGAAGGGCACTTGTTATGATGAGCAGTGGGTGTTGTATGTAAGTGATGAATCACTAAATTCTACTCCTGAAACCAATATTACACGATATGTTATTAATTAGAATTTAAATAAAAATTTGAAATGAAAAAAAGAGTATTACACAAATTACGAGTTAAATAGAATATATTTCAAATGCAGATTTGAACTTAAATAACTCCAAAAATTTACCTACGAATTCTAAACATAAGCCTTCTAGATATATAAATGTATTCAAAGTCATATGATGATGAAAATAATTATTAAAGTACCCTTCATTATATGTATTAAGCAATTATGTAACTATCAAATAAGACTTTTTAGTCACAAGGAACATAAGTGAACTTAAGCTACTTTATGAAAAAGTGAGGAAATGTCTTTTAAGTGTATTGAAGTGCCTCATGGATCCCAAGAGCAGGAATGGAGTCAGTTTTAGGAAGTGTCTAGGAACCAAATAGTCTTTAGAAATCCATGAAATACTGTTTTTCTACCTGTCAACTCTACTTCTCTCTGTCATGTTTCATTGTTTCCGCACTCTGTAGCCTAGCCTTCTCTGCTTCTTTGATCAATGATAGAATAAGACTTAATATTTATGTATCTGATTTCTCGTGACTTACATAAACTGACTGGCTGGGGGCATTACAGCCAGCATGGGGAGAGTCCTAGACTACAGACATGATTCTTAATTGCCTACATCTGTGAACTGATGGTTTATAACATAGCTGGTATGTTTCTGGCAATTTTAATGAATATTTAAGGAATGTGCCATAGTCATCAATTCGCATAAAAGAGAAGAGATTATTCCAAGACTCCTCTGGATTTAAAAAAATGACTGTTTATATGGCCTCTGGAATGATGTCCATTAATTTGAATGCATTACCCATGATCAAATACTACAAAAGGTCTTTGGAGACTGAAGATTAAATCCTACAGGAAGCCCCCCCTTTTTTTTTAACATGTTTAAAGATTTCATTTAACTCATTAATGAATGAGGGAACTAATAAGATGTAAAAACTGATATAAGGGAGAGTTTGAAGAACAGACATATAGGCAGTTAGAAATGCTTAAAAGAATTTGCTAACATATAAAACAGATAAAATAATTTATAGGGCAAAAAAATCTAAAGGGTCATCTTTTTCTTGGAGCAGAAATCAACTGTAGTTCATTGTTCATTTGCATTACTATTCATTTTCTATAATTTAACTTTTAAGTTTACAGAGTTGTAGAACAGCCTAGCCAATAGAAAGACAATCACAGGTATATACCCCTTCTGATAATACCCTCAGGATCCATTAGATAATACCTAGCATTCCACTAAAAGGACACTCAGTCATTCCTTTTATGCATTTCCATGTTTTTGACAATGTTTCTTGACAGCCTCTTCCTTGTGATCATAAATAACCTGCTAAGATTATTCTTGATACAAAAAAGGTTTCATTATGTTTGGCCAGATTATTGCCACAGTGTTAATTAACCATGTAAGCGTCCTTGAATTTACTTTGCAAACCCAGAGACATACTGTGCTGAACAATTACCAAAGTTGCAGGATTAACTTCTGTCTGAAAGTTTTCCTAAGGACACTCAAATTAGACTTTTAAAAGCCTTTATAGGGGCACCTGGGTGGCTCAGTTAAGCGTCCAACTCTTGGTTTCAGCTCAGGTCATGATCTCATGGAACATGAGATCGAGCCCTGCATCAGGCTCTATACCCAGTGGGAATCTGCTTGGATATTCTCTCCTTTTGCCCCTTTCCCCACTCTCTCTCTCCCTCCCTCCCTCTCTCCTGCTCTCTCGCTCTCGCTCTCATTCTCTCTCAAATAAATAAATAAATCTTTCTAAATATTAGAAAAAATAAAACCCTCTATAATTTGCTATCTCAAGGCTATGGAACCAAACCCAAGAAACTGCACCAGAATTCTCTAGTAGTACCTAAGAATTTGGGTGAATTTCTCTTCTCAGCATCTCCAAAATTTACTAAGGTTCCTGGCTTGCCAAAAAGGGCCCTTCCTGGGCACCTGGGTGGCTCAGTTGTGTCTGCCTTCGGCTCAGGTCATGATCCTGGTATCCTGGGATCAGGGCCCGCATCGGGCTCCCTGCTCAGCTGGGAGCCTGCTTCTCCCTCTCCCACTCCCCCTGCTTGTGTTCCCTCTCTAGCTGTCTCTCTCTCTCTGTCAAATAAATAAATAAAATCTTAAAAAAAAAAAAAGGGGCCCTTCCTTACCACCTGTAAGACTAAAACGCTGTACCATTCCAGTTTTACTGGGACAGTGTTGTAAACATTGACTCAATATACACAGTCAACTTGTTTTTTTAATAATGTACTTGTCAAACCTCATTAAATGAGAATTATTCTCAAATATGACAGTCCAGGTATAGCCTTGGTTACACAATAAACAGGAGTACAGATTCATTTTGAATATTGCCATAAAGTATAAGGAGATTCAGAAAATGTTTCTCAATTCTAGGGACTCAGTGAGAATCAGACACCATTTTAAGCTTCCAATTTACAAAAGCACAGTCCACTAAATCGAGGAGAGCCTAAGAATTAAAAAGGGCTTCCTCATATATCCATAGAAACAGAACATTACAACTGCATGAACAATATTCTAAAATAAGTGACCATGATTAAGTTCTCCTCACTGGCTCATTCAGTTCTCTGTAATTGTTCTGTTGGATCTTGAGTCAGTAAACTGCTTTCAAGAAGCTTCTCCTTCCAGACTAAAGAGTCCTAAGAAATCCTGATTCAGTCTAACGGTACGCTGTGAAATTTGTCTAAGTTTTGTCCACTTGGAAGTCTGTACCCAAAAGACTATTCTTGGAAGTATCTATTACTCGTTCAAAGTACCAGATCCTTTCCATGAGGCTTTGAGACTGTCCCTAAATGCACAAACTTTGGCCTGTAGCTTCTAGTAGAGCCTTCAAGCTAGCATCAGAGTAAAACAAAAACTCTCTGTAGATGACTGTCTTAGCTCAGGCTGCTCTAAAAAAACAAGAGACTGCCTTAAACCACCAACGTTTGACTTCTCAAAATTCTGGAGGCTGGAAAGTCCAGTATCAAAGCACCTGCCCACTTCTGTGTTGTAGACTGTTAACTTCTTATATCCTCACATGGCAGAAATAGGGTCAGAGAGTTCTCTGGGGTCCCTTTTTACAGGGCACTAATCCCATCCATAAGGACTCCACTTTTATATGACTTAATTACCTCCCCAAATCCTCACTTCCTAATACCATCACACTGGGGACTAGGATTTCAACATATAAATTTGGGGGGGACAGAAACATTCACTCCATTGCAATGGCTAAGACTGAAGGTTATAGGTAATTATTATGTCCAATAATAGAATGGAAGTAAAAAAAAAATCTCTATGAAAGCACAGTACATAACTCTTTCACAAGAATATAACTGTTATTTCCCCTGAGGGAAACAACATTGGCAAATCTCCAGGTCCTTTTCATATAGTACGCAGCTTTGGCCATGTTTATATTAAATAACATTTTAACTATACAAATTTAAGCTAAAGAAGGCTGAGTTGATCTGATTTATTTACCAACTTTCCTTTGAAGCTCATACCATAGTGTTGATAATTAAGGAATATGGAGCACATAAAGTAAACTTAATTATTTCTAATCTTTTTATTTTTTAATTTTTTAAAAGATTTTATTTATTTGACAGAGAGAGAGAGCACAAGCAATGGGTAGCGGCAGAGGGAGAGGGAGAAGCAGGCTCCCCACTGAGCAGGGAGCCTGATGCAGGGCTCGATCCTAGGACCCTGAGATCATGACCTGAGCCGGAGGCAGACGCTTAACCAACGGAGCCACCCAGGTGCCCCTAATATCTTTCTTTCTATAAAGTGAAAGAATGTTTTCCCCACCCTGGCCCTCCCTCCCCTAGGAAATTTCAAAGATAAATTTAGGTGTAGGGGCGCCTGGGTGGCTCAGTCATTAAGCGTCTGCCTTCGGCTCAGATCATGATCCCAGAGTCCTGGGATCGAGTCCCACATCAAGCTCCCCGCTCTGCGGGAAGCCTGCTTCTCCCTCTTCCACTCCCCCTCCTTGTGTTCCCTCTCTCCCTGTGTCTTTGTCAAATAAATAAATAAAATCTTAAAAAAAAAATTTAGGTGTAAAATAGATCCTGAAATTTTTATTTTTCTACATTCAAAATTTGACCTTGGGAAGGCAAAATTGAAAGAGATGTCAGAGATGATTTGATCATTTGATTAAGATAGGATTATAGGTGCCTGAGAAAGAATGCTTGGTTATCTATTTAATTAAAGGGACAATAAATAAAAGTAAATACAGAAGAATGTACTGTAACATGATTATAAGAAACTTAAGATGTTTCTCAAATGAGGAATGTTTGTTCCTTGTTTCTTTTTAATAATTAAAGATATGATAAAATCAACATTTAGAGCATAGAAAATTTATTCTGGTAAGACAAAAATCTCTGCTGTCTAAGCAGAAGTTAAAGATGAACCTTTTACATTAGGGATTGATGAGTAAGCCAGGGAAGCAAGCCCCTTAAAACTGACTGAACTTTGCCAAAATTGTAGCACAGTCCAGTGTCTTTTCAGATTCCGGTATTACACACCAAGACAAATAAAATTCACTTCCTGAAATTTGTCTTTCACTATGCCTTTTCATATTCTAGAATAAACTGATAATTTGGAAGAAACTACTCTTTTTTCTTGAAAAATAAAAATACGTAGTTGTATTTCTCTGTCATTATTGCTCCTATTATAGTTATACAATCGTCCTTATAACTATGACTTCATCAAAGAAACGTCCTAAACAAACTAACTCCTAGATGAAGCTGGGAGGCAGGTCCCTGAGAACTGTTTGTCACATAAAAACATTTTAGCAGACCATCAAAGATCATGAATATTTTTTTTAAAGATTTTATTATTTATTTGACAGAGAGAGAGAGCATAAGCAGGGGGGAGCGACAGAGGGAGAGGGAGAAGCAGGCTCCCCGCTGAGCAGGGAGCCTGATGTTGGGCTCAATCCCAAGATCCCAGGATCATGACCTGAGCTGCAGACAGATGCTTAACTGACTGAGTCACCCAGGCATCCCAAAGATCATGAATATTAACACAATTTTATACAGCTATACATATCCTCTTATACTTAAAGTGGCAAAAAGAACCATTTATAAACTTGACTCAAAGATATCACTTATTCCATAGCATATTGAAATAAGAACCAAAAGTATATAAACTTAAAATTATTCTCAGTAATCAAGGTTTTAATATTCTATCCAAGAAACAATCTAGGCTTGCCATGATTAATTAACTCAAACTAATTAAATTTCCTAAAGTTCTTGGAAATTATATTTAATCTGAAATTTAATTGAAATTTAATTGAAAACGTACTTATTGTTGGAAAAAAAATGTTTGTTAGAATTATGATTCAATTTAGTGGAAGCCAAATTTATAATTTTAAAAATCTTAAAATATATGTAGAAGTTAGGTTAGCCAATTTGACCAATAAACCAATATAAAAAGTTTAGGAAATTCAGACTAATTTGTGTCTTCATTAAAAAATAAACTGTACTGGGGTGCCTGGCTGGCTCAGTTGGTGGAGCATGTGACTCTTGATCTTGAGGTCGTAAGTTCAAGCCCCACATTGTGGGTAGAGATTACTTAATAAATAAAAATTTGAAAAAACTGTTTACATGTTAAAAAAAATTTCAAACTAAACTTATACATATGGTACTATATTTGTATTATACTTAACACTGATAAGCAAAGAAAACAACACATAGCTGGTTTTTTCATCAACCCAAATTGCTAAACCTCTCTGATCTGCCCAAAGATTCATCTTAGTCGTGTAAACTTGAATTTTTAAAAATGTTTCTGGCTAGCAGTTTGTATAAGGATGATTTTTTTTTCCTTTAAAGTCTAGCTCAGGGGCACCTGGGTGGCTCAGTCAGTTAAGCATCTGCCTTCAGCTCAGGTCACGGTCCCAGGGTCTGCTTCTCCCTCTCCTTCTACCCCTCATGCTCTCTCTCTCTCTCTCAAGTAAATAAATAAAATCTTTAAAAAAATTCTAGCTCATTCGTAGTATTAGAAGTTAATTTTTAGGGGTACCTGACTGGCTCAGTCAGTAGAACATGTGACTCTTGATCTTGGGATCATGAGTTTGAGCCCCGCATTGGGTATAGAGATTACTTAATAAAAAAATAAGAAAATTTTTTAATAAAAATAAAAATTTTATTTTATATCACTTTAATACCATTTTTATATCATTTTAATAAAAATCAAAATCTTTATTTTATTTATCACCAACTGAGCCACTCAGGCAGATATTAAGGGGCCGACTCTTGATTTTGGCTCAGGTCATAATCTCAGGGTCCTGGGATTGAGCCCCACATCAGGCTCCATGCTCATCATGGAAGTGTGTTTGTCCCTCTCCCTCTGCTCACACGCTCTCTCTCTCTAAAATAAATAAATCTTTACAACAAATAAATAAGATTAAATCTTTAAAAAAAAGAAGTTAATTTTTTAAATTTTCTGGTAATTTGGGGATTATTCCATTTATATGAGTGCTTATTTATAAACCAATCAGAACAGAGTTCTTTAATATGAGGCACAATCTAATCTGTTAATTTATACTTTTCAGAAGTAGGAAAGCATTTCATAGGTGTACAATGAGAACCAAAGGCCTTCCTCAATTAGAGACATGTAGACACACTGAGCACTTAAAACTTTCGGATCTAAAACAACTTTAGCCACAGGCCAAAAGTAAATTTGCCAATCCAGATCCCAAAGAGCTGTTCCTCTTCCCAACAGGTATTAAATTCTTAACTAGTTAGAGCTCTCTCATATACAGACAAGGATGAACAAACCAGATTCCCTGTCATCTCTCACCTAGGAGAGAATAAATTTCTCTCATTGACAGAGATCACCAAATGGACGATAAAAACACAGTCCCAATCATTGCCACCAGTGAAGATTAACTTATGGGCCATGTCTGATGTAAAAATGAAAACAAAACACAAAATCAGTAAGGAGGGCAAAACCTATACAAATAGTGTCAAAAGGTCCTTATTGCCATATGAGAATCACTCTGAGTGCCAAGAAAAGCTGTGCCTCAGCTTAAGTAGATCTTGATGTGCTGTGCTCAAGCAAGGCATTTTACTTGGCTGTATCTGATGATCTACTTGGATATCTAAGTAGATGACTCCTAAAACTGACAAGTTATAATTTTCAGAATGGTAAAATCATGATGCATATAGATATAAAATAAACACATGTGAAACATTTTAAGTCATTAATCTGGGAGGGAACCAATATGACATTAAAACTAATTTAAGGGGTGCCTGGGTGGCTCAGTCAGTTAAGTGTCTGCCTTCGGCTCAGGTCATGATCCCAGGGTCCTGAAATTGAGCCCCACGTCGGGCTCCCTGCTCCACGGGGAACCTGCTTCTCCCTCTCGCTCTGCCTGCTGGTGCTCTCTCCCTCTCTTCCTCTCTCTCTTTCTCTGTCAAATAAATAAATAAAATTTAAAAAAATAAAAATAAGTAAATAAAACCAATTTAAACCTTAAAATCTAGAAGTCTCAATTATTGTTTTAAACAGCTAAACTTCAAGGTCTTTTTTACAGTTCATAATTAACAGGATTTTATATATATTTTTTATTTTTAGTTTCATGTTTTTATTTAAATTGTAGTTAGTGAACATACAGTGTAATATTAGTTTCAGGTGTAGAATTTAGTGATCCATCACTTACATACAACACCCAGTGCTTATCACAACAAGTGCCTTCTCACTACCCATCACCCATTTAGCCCATTCCCCCACCTCAGGATTTTATATTAGTAAATGTTTTTCATCTCCAACTTTATCTGAAAAGTTTCTTCTAAATGGTTTCAGGGGCACCTGGGTGACTCAGTCAGTAAAACATCTGACTCTTTTTTTTTTAAAGAACAGACATATTTTAATGTACAGAGCTTTAAGAAAGAAAATTAATTGGCCATATTTTTATTAGATTGTAATAGCTAAGTAGTAGTGCATAAAATCACATATCACAAAAATATAAACCACATATATAACTGAGCTGTCTCAGTAGACTTTAATAATAGCATATATATATCACGTTGTAGACCCTATTACCAAGAGAAAAACACAAGTGAACAAGGAAATGGCAATTCACTACAAAACAGAGTAAATTATAATGTATTCTAGACAAATATCAACTCTTGTTGCAAATAAATATACTGTTTTGCACCTAAAAGAAGCATCCGACTCTTGATTTTGGTTCAGGTCATGATCTCAGGGTTGTGAGATT
Organism: Leptonychotes weddellii; assembly: GCF_054177405.1. NCBI lineage: Eukaryota > Metazoa > Chordata > Mammalia > Carnivora > Phocidae > Leptonychotes > Leptonychotes weddellii. The sequence continues at coordinate 57,504,613 of NC_138372.1, forward strand.
GAGCCCAGAGCTGGCTCCCAGCTCAGCATGAAGTCTGCTTGTCCCTCTCCGCAACCCCCCCCACTCTCTCTCTCTCTCAAATAAATAAATAAATAAAATCTTAAAAAATAAATGGCTTCAGAATTCTACTCCTTCTATACCTGCATCTTTCCTATCCAATTCCTTTTGATACTACTTAGTTAGGAAGGCATGCAACTCTAAAACTGTAGACAAGATTTCATTTGCTTGAATGGAATAAAAAAATGGAAGAGTAGAGATATCAGAAATGTCATACAATATATAGAAAGTAATATACTTCTAGAAGTGGGATATGGGGCATGGAGCATATAATATTCTGCTTCTACATTTAATATTTCAGAATGACTCAGTTACTATATTTCATTGATTCCAAAATGCACATTTTTTCATATTTAACATCTCAAAAATCTAGATAAAGTTTATGTTAATAGCCATTGGCTGGTTTTTTCCCACATCTGTTATCTTTTCAATTGGGATGTATCTTATAATCAATGACATCTTAGGTAAAATATGGTATTGTTTGTCCTGGAAATGCTATTCCATTAGCTAAATGCTAATGAAACTTTGTTCATAGTCACAATATGGGCTTTGAACAAAATTGTAGGTAAAGAAAACTTTTTTCATTTACATAATATGTAATGGTGAACAAAGCAGACACAGCTACAGCTCCCATAAAGCTCAGTGGCTACAGCAGCATTGTCCAGTAGAAATATAGTATGATCTCTTATGTAATTATAAATTTTCTAATAGTCACACTTAAAAAAGTAAAAAGAGGGGCACCTAGCTGGCTCAGTTGGTAAAGCATGACACTCTTGATCTCAGGGTTGTGAGTTTGAGCCCCACATTAGGTGTAGAGATTACTTTAAAAAAGAAAAAAGAGGGGGGAATAAAAAGCAATAGATGAAATTAATGTTGAGAATATAGTTTTATTTATCCTAATATGCCTAAATATTATTTCAACAATCAATATTTTTTAAACTGTTAATGAGATATTTTAGTTTATTTTTCCTAAGTCTTTGAAATAGGGTGTGTGTTTTATATTTTACAACACATCTCAATTCAGATTGGCCATATCTCAAATGTTCCATTTAGCTATATTACACAGCACAGGTCTAGAGGCAGAGATGAACTTGTTTTTTTTTTTTTTTTTTTTTAATATTTATTTTAGAGAAAGAGAGAGAGAGCATGAGGGGAAGGGAGGGAAGGACAGAGGGAGAGAGAGACAGAGAGGGTGAGCTTGAGTTGGGGGAGGGACAGAGAGAGAGGGAGATAATCCTCAAGCGGACTCCCCACTAAGCACAGAGCCCAACACCAGGCTTGATCCAGGACCCTGAGATCATGACCTGAGCTGAAACCAGGAGCCAGATGCCCAATCAACTGAGCCACCTAGGTGCACCGAGATGAACTTTTTATTCAATATTGGTTTTTTTGGTTCGCTTGTTTTTGTAGCTACTTTTCTTTGGTGGGGGGATATTTTTATTTTTTGAAGAGGTAAAATATACCAAATTTCAAAAGTACCAGGGCATTCAGTGAAAAATAAGCCTTCCTTTAATCCTGTCCCCAGCCACCCTCCTCCTGTAGGGAAATGCTTTTAGTAATTCTGTGCATTTGCAAATATATCCATATATTTTTCTCCTTTGTTTTCCACACAAATAGTAGCACACTATACACAGCTTGGCACTTTCTGTTTTTGCTTTTACTTAATATATTTTGGAGATCTTTCCATAGCAATGTATGCAGAGCGTCCTCATTCTCTTTAACAGCTGCATAATGAATACAGTGATGCATAATGAATAATGAATACAGTATAGTTTAATGAATACATTATATTTATTTAACCTTTTTTTTAAGTACATGATATTTTACAATTCTTTTTTTTTTTTTTTAAGATTTTATTTATTTATTTGACAGAGAGAGACACAGTGAGAGAGAGAACACAAGCAGGGGGAGTAGAAGAGGGAGAAGCAGGCTTCCCGCGGAGCAGGGAGCCTGATGCAGGGCTCGATCCCAGGACCCTGGGACCATGACCTGAGCTGAAGGCAGATGCTCAACGACTGAGCCACCCAGGCACCCCTAGTTTATTTAACCTTTTGATGGTAATGAAGATATTTGTAATATTTTGTTATTATAAAGACTGCTAGTATGAATATTCGTGCACAGAAGTCACTTCATACTCAAAGGACTGTATTTGTAGAATAAATACCTAGAAATAGAATTGCTGAATATAATTATAAGAATTGCTAGAATATATGCTTCCTATACAGATTTCCATTTTGCTCACCATTATACCCCTAGAACCTAGAAGAATATTTGGCACATTCTAGACACCAATACATATTTGTTGAATGAATTTATAAAGTAGGAAGTGAGGCTTATTTTTCATTCTTTCAGCAGTACTGACTCAATCTGAATGGTACTTTTTGGATCTGATACTTGTATTATTTACTTTGAGGATTGCTTTCCCTAGGAAGTCTCACCACTCCCTCTCTCCCTTGTTTTTCCTCCCTCTACCACATCCCTCTCCTACCTGACTTAGAGGCAAAACAAAGCTGGGGAAATTACATTAATATTTACGGCAGAGTTTTGTTTTGTTTTGTTTTTGAAGATTTTTAAAGAGAGAGAGCGCACAAGCAGAGGGAGGGCAGACGGAGAGGGACAAGCGGACTCCAAGCTTAATTTAGCTCAGCATAGAGCCTGACATGGGGCTCAAGGCAGGGCTTGATCCCAGGACCCTGAGATCCTGACCTGAGCCAAAGTCAGAGACTTAACCCACTGAGTCACCCAGGTGTTTAGGGCAGACTTTTTTTTAAGACAAAAAGTATTAGGGCTAGAGACAGTCATCACTTAAGGGTAAAAGGATCAACTCACCAGAAATAGTTGCTAAACTTACATGCATTTAATAAAGTAGCCTCAAACTATAAATGGGAATATCAATTACAGGGAGAAAAAAAAGAAATTTATCATCATAGCAGATTCAACACTCTTGATTATTGATAGCCCATATATGTCACTGTGTCAGGAACCCTTCTCCAAATCCTTACTGAATGTAATAAATTGTAAGGGTATGGGGTGCCAATATTTTCTAAGGGCTGCTCAAAAACTTGAGTATGAAAGACCTAAGGAAGCACAAATGAAAATAGCTGTAATAACAAATCTGAATTTAGTGGAAAGCTTGTGAAAAGAACATGGATGTTTCTTTTCCAAAAATAATTTACAAAACTTCCAGCTAGTAGCACTTGCTGAAGAAGTTAAGGGAGTGAGAGAGTCACATTTGGAACCAAGAAGGCAAACAGGAGGGAAATATGAGTATTTTATTAACATTCACTCAAAAAACATTTATTGAACACTTCCTACGTGCAAGAATTCTAATTACCATCCACTTCAGAACTCGAGTTCATTTTTTTTTTAAGATGTTATTTATTTATTTGACAGAGAGAGACACAGCGAGCGAGGGAACACAAGCACCGGGAGCAGGAGAGGGAGAAGCAGGTCTCCCGCAGAGCAGGGAGTCCCATGTGGGGCTCGATCCCAGGACCCTGGGATCATGACCTGAGCCGAAGGCAGACACTTAACGACTGAGACACCCAGGTGCCCCAGGAACTCCAGAGTTCAAATTAAAAGTAATTCAGATACTTAAATATTACTTAAAACTTTTAGACACATCAAGGTCACTACAGGACCAGAAAATGGGCGCCAGAGAATTCGGGTCAGGCAGCGAGGACACCTATCAGCAGTCGGCGGGGTCCTAGGGCAGTCAAGCCACCGCTCCTTGCTACAGGCGGGAGTGTGGTCAGCTATGCCGGTGCTCGGAAGGGACCTGGGGGGAGCTTATGCGCAGGCGCGGGCCGCTCAAATCCACCCAGGAACGAACCAAAGTTCTCTTTTCGGTCTCAGACATGGTGAGTAAGGTTGTCCTCAGCAGTGGCTGCCGGGGTGGCGTCTGGGTGGAGTAATACTGAGCAGCTCAGTCACCCTAATTTTTTAGCAAGTATTGGAGAACGGTTGGGTTAAGACACTGGCCTTGGACGGTTTCTTTAGGGCTCAGAGAGGGTGAAGTATTACTCAGCGTTTTCTGCAGACTTCGCGGGCCCACTTACGGCTTCTGATTTTATCTAGGCTTCTTCCTAAGACGCGGGCTTCAAGATTCAACGGCCCGATTTCTTAATTCCTCAAAAAAGCCGGGCCAGTCAGTGGTTCCTTTTTATTTTCTATATTTTATGGCTCAAAATCTATAAAGTATGGTCTTTGAAGATGCAGTGAATTTTAAGTGGGATCTGATGGAAATTTACTAAATTCTTTTCGGTAATCGTCATGACCTACTTACAATGAGTTTACAATAAATGCGGGGAACTAGAGCAGCATCATTTCCTGAGGGCTTGTTGCAAATGAAGAAATCAAGATTAAAGCTGGAGAAGATGAGGCTAAAGGAGCTTACTGATAAATTGAATAACCCAGGATTAATAAGATTTCATTAAAGATCTTAACTGCAAATTATGGGCTAGCTATATTTTATATATAAATGTTCTAATTTTAATGCTTCAACTTTCTGCTGCATGTAAACTAGTTTTGAATTGGTAAGATTGGATTTTCTGTGGTGTTTATTTTACTTTAAGTGAATGATAAGCAACAACAGATGAGGGTAATAATTTTTTGGGTCAATGATGAGCTGGCATGTATTCTGAATCTGAAGCTGATTATTACTACTTTAGCTCTAGAATTACTCTGAGACCTGAAAAATACCCGAATCTTTACAAGGGCTTTAGTGCTTAAGTTCTTTCTGGTCAGATACTTGGCAATTTTTATGTAGAAAGTTTCTGTGTGGCAAGATGGAATCAAAGTGAAAAGTTCAGATGTATACTGAATATATACACTGTGGTCAAACATTAAAAAATGAACAGTTACGAAGTCACTGCTTTATTATTTTGAAAGGGCACACCGCAGAAGGATGTTATTATCAAGTCAGATGCGCCTGATATGCTATTGTTAGAGAAGCATGCAGATTATATCGCGTCCTATGGCTCAAAGAAAGATGATTATGTATGTATGATTTCATGTTGAAAGTTTGTTTTATTTTGAAGAAATGAGACTAATATGCATAAACAGTAAGTAGGTCAATATTTGTGGCCCATGTTATTTTTTTGTCCATGTTTCTTAAAAATGATAACTCCTCCATGCCAAGGACTGAAGTTCTCTCCATGAAGTGCAGTGAGTGTACCTTTTACTGAGTGAGGTTGAGGGTCAACCAGAATTAACCGTGGTTCTCAGAGGCTTTGACAGACAAAATAGATTCCCCATCTGCCCAGATTTTTAAGAGGTTTGAGGTACAGAAGAGATTTGTATTTTTGTACTTGAGGTATTACTTTCAAGGTCAGTGATGTGTTGGCATGTATTACCTGAATATATGGCTGATGTGTAACAACACTTTAGCTCTAGAATTACGCTGAGACCTTGAAAAAGTTTTACCTTAAGTTTCAAACCTTGAGTAGTTTTCCTCTCTGGGACAATCTTAGAAAAAAGTAATGAAACTGAAAGTAAATATTTTTCCCTGTAGTGTCCAAACAACTTAATTAATTTACCATCTTGGGAAACCTCTAGTATTGATTAATTTGTGACTTGTTAAATTCCCTAAGATTACTCACCTGATTCGGAACCTTAACGTAATGCATTGGTGACTAGCAAAAATTTATTTCTGATCTAGTCTCTACCAGTTTTTAGGTCTCTGATTAGCTACTGTTAGCTATTTTATCTTAATTTTTGCATGCCTTGGCCATTTTGGTTTTCAGGTCATTGTACCATTTACTAATAGGTAGTAGATAGGCTTTGTACATAGTCCATATATTAATAGAGTGGATGTCTGATAAATACGATGTAGGTACTCTGAAAGAAATACTCTGTCCCCAAACTTGAAAAAAGTTGGTATATTTTTGACTTACTCTTCTGGTTGGCTCTTAGGAGAGATTAAAGTCCTATTTGTATTAGTCGCAGATAAGTTTATCATATGCATCTCAGATACTTACCCTTTCCCCACCCCCAGATTTGATAGCCACAAATTTAAAATAAATACCTTTGTTAGAATCAATTGAATTAAACAGGAAGTGTGGCTAGTTAGTTTTTATGTGTTCTATCACTTTAATAACCCTGCATCAATTCAGACTGGCACATTAAAATAATTGTGTATTTTAGGAATACTGTATGTCTGAGTATTTGAGAATGAGTGGTATCTATTGGGGTCTGACTGTAATGGATCTCATGGGACAACTACATCGGATGAATAGAGAAGAAATTCTGACATTTATTAAATCATGTCAACACGAGTGTGGTGGAATAAGTGCTAGTATCGGACATGACCCTCATCTTTTGTACACTCTAAGTGCTGTCCAGGTAAATACTTACTAAAATTTAACAGTCTTGGTAGTGTGTTCTCTTAGCTGAGAATGGAGAAATTACACTGGGTATTAGGAACATGATAAAATTGGTGTCTGTCAAAAAAGTTTCCCCAGTCTTTTTAAATGAAACCTGTATTCTACAAGGTCAATGATGTGATGGCATGTATTAGCTGAATCCAAAGTTGATGTAAACTGTAAAATTACACTGAGACCTTGAATGATAAAATGTTTATTTTCAGTATATATAAATAATTTGAAAATCACCAGGTAGAGTTAAGTGTTTTAATTTTGATAATAGTGAAGATGCGCAATTGTGGCTTTAAAGTCTACTTCTGTATATGTAAGTTAGTATATTTAAAAGTTTTGAAATACTAAGCTACAATTTACATGGAGGAAATAAATTCTGTTACTGGTTTGGGTTTGTTGATAATGCTTGTGGCATAGTAGAAGATAGTCTGCGTGTTTGCGAAAAGGCCACAGTATGCATAGACAAAAGGACATGCTTGACAGTTTAAAAGGTAGTTGAGGAAGAACATCACAACAAACTTAGCAGTGTTGAAGTATTTAATTTGTTTTGTTTTTGTTACAGATTCTTACTCTGTATGATAGTGTTAATGTTATTGATGTAAATAAAGTTGTGGAATACGTTCAGAGTCTACAGAAAGAGGATGGTTCGTTTGCTGGAGATATTTGGGGTAATGTCAGTCTAATCCATGCTATCCAAAATACCAATATTAAAAACTCTGTTTTGGTGTTTATTGTAGTGATAAGGTTTGTTGAAAGTTTTTAAATACAATGAATTGGAGGCTTTGTTAATAAAGGAGATTTTTAAGGTTTTGATCTTTTCAGGTCCCACGAAGCAGCTGGTCTTACTGAAGTTAAATGGTCTGCTGGAAGTTCCAGCATGCACTGTGCTAGTTAAATCAGCAGACAGGAGAACTGGAACAGAGGGGGCCAGTCTAAAATTTGAGGTAGGTGAAATTTTTTCCCCCAATATTTGGTGGCTTTGTAAAGTTTTTTTTTTTTTTTTTATATGAACTACTTGAGAGGGAGAAATATTCAAAAAACTTTACAAACTTACTGGATATTTGAGTGGAGGGAGGGAATAGTACTATACTTGATAAATGTAGATAATCTCTGCTTTAGGGCTGAATACAGTGCAGGCCGGAGAGACCAGCTGCCTCATGGGATGTGAAAATCTACTTTTATATAGTAGGGTAAGTTTATTGTCATTATTAGAAATTGAATAGTCATTTTGGTTCTGTGTTACCTTTCGGGGTGCTCTAAGCAACTTAAGATAATTTGCTGTATCAAAACTTTCTAGTTCTTGGATTCCTTAGAAGTGATTTTACCTCACATTCAGCTTTCCTCCTCGTGATTTAAAAGTAAATGTTAAGCTTGAACTCATGGAAATTTAAACATGGCAGTTGTACAGTTTGCCTTTATTTAACTGGTATTATATATTAGGATCAGATGCCTCGGGTAACACTTAGTTTTGATTTGATTTCCTTTTTCTTTTAGGAGAAATTGATACAAGATTCTCTTTTTGTGCGGTGGCAACCTTGGCCCTGTTGGTAAGTTTTGAATATTGTATTGGAATAATTAAGTGCCCGTGATTATTCTGGAATTCAATAGGCTTATTTTTTTCTGTTTGTAGGGGAAGCTAGATGCTATTAATGTGGAAAAGGCAATTGAATTTGTTTTATCGTGTATGAACTTTGATGGTGGATTTGGTTGCAGGCCAGGTTCTGAATCCCATGCTGGGCAGGTAATTTATTAATGCAGATTAAAATATGTCAGTTTTGAAGGGATAAGTGATAAACTGGGAAAATAGAGTAATTGCAGTTTCAGTGTCTGTTATGTATGACTGAAGTTAATTTAAATGTAATGTGGGATATTACATAGGAATTGCTTAAATACAGATAAAGAAAGGCATTTTTACAGTAGTTTTATATACATTCCCTGTTGGTGGAACCCCCTGGCCTGGGCAAACATAAGTAGGTTCGTTATCATGAAAGATACATTTTTATTTTCCCTTATTCCTATCCTGAACACCTATTTCCTTGTGCCAGAGAGGCAAATTGTATTTTTAAATAGTATTTAGTATTTACATTGTATCTGTCAATAGTTGTCCAATAAAATTTGCTTTTAGAGCCACCTGGCTGGCTCTGTTGGTAGAGCATAAGATTCTTGATCTTGGGGGAGCCTGGGTGGCTCAGTGGTTAAGCGTCTGCCTTTGGCTCAGGTCATGATCCCAGGGTCCTGGGATTGAGTTCTACATCGGGCTCCCTGCTTGGCAGCAGGCCTGCTTCTCCCTCTCCCACTCCCCCTGCTTGTGTTCCTGCTCTCGCTATCTCTCTCTGTCCAATAAATAAAATCTTTAAAAAAGAAAAAAAGATTCTTGATCTTGGGGTTGTAAGTTTGAACCCCATGTTGGGTATTCTAAAAATAAAATCTTTTAAAAAAAATTTTTGCTTTTAGCCATGAGGAAATGTTGACAGTATTTCATTGCAGAATTGTATCCTAGAATTAGTATGTTTGGATTTGTTCAGATAGCTATGTGATACTTATGTGTTTGCAATTCTGACTTGTCAATAGAAAATTGGTTTTTAGACATAAAATGGCATTTTGAGTAGTTTTTATCACTACATTACTGTTGAAAAATTATTATACACATGTACTTTATGTCTGTAATTTTAGATCTATTGTTGCACAGGATTTCTGGCTATTACTAGCCAGTTGCATCAAGTAAATTCTGATTTACTCGGTTGGTGGCTTTGTGAACGACAGTTACCATCAGGTGGACTCAATGGAAGGCCAGAGAAGGTATTGTTTCATAAGATATACTGTGTTCTAATAGCTTTATAGCCACTATAGCTTCTTGTAAATTGATAATGTGCTTTTACCCCTCCCCGCATTGCAATTTTTCAGTTGTACTTCCTAAAAAAATGCTCTTGGCAAAAGTAAAACAACTGGAGTGGAGCTACTTATTAATTATGGTATCCATTTAAAAGACTCTTGAGGAAAAGATGTGTATGCTACCTTCTGATGATCTTTTTATGACAAAGCTGTCTTCTGGTTTTCCCTATCCTGAAGTGGATTCTGGAGTTATCTGAAGGAAAACAAAAAAATGTCAAATTGCTTTGAAATATATTTGTATTCAGGGCGCCTGAGTGGCTCAGTTGGTTAAGCGACTGCCTTCGGCTCAGGTCATGATCCTGGAGTCCCGGGATTGAGTCCCGCATCGGGCTCCCTGCTCGGCAGGGAGTCTGCTTCTCCCTCTGACCCTCCTCCCTCTCATGTGCTCTCTCTCATTCTCTCTCTCTCAAATAAATAAATAAAATCTTTAAAAAAAAAAAAAGAAATATATTTGTATTCAGATACAGTATGTATTCTTAAAGTGTCTTTTTCCCTATCCTGAAGGTCTTGTATTTTTCAGGCATTGAAATGAAGCTGTTTCTTTAAACTTTTAATTCTAGATCTATACCAGAGAAAATCAGTCCTGTATTAAAAGCTTTCTTTATATCTGGGACCCAAAGAGTACTGTTAAATGAATACATGTATCTTGTACAGAAATCTCCATGTCTACTTATGGGTGTGAAAGGACAATTTAGCAAATCAGTGATTTTTAAAAATAATGTTACAAAATTTTTATTTAAAAACCTTACTAAATTTTTTAAGAAAGACCCAGTTTTTGACATTTTGGTTTGGAGAAAAGGGAATCAAATTCTCCTTTGCACGTCCACAGTTCGCTTTAGCTCTCATACATTAAATTGGGTCTGTAAGGGCCAGGTAGTAAATGTTTTCAGTTCTGTAGGATATACAGTCTTGTTGGCAAGTACATTACTACGCTAAAGAGCAGATGGTGCCATAGACCATAAGAAACCAGTGGGCATGGCTGTGTTTCAGTCAAGTAACAGTGGTTACATTTGAATTTCATATCATTTTCCTATCACAAGACTATGTATTTTGTTTTCCTGTTTTTTTGGGGGGGGGGGTTGGTTTTTTTATTTTTAGACTGCGTATTTTAAAAAACGATTTACAGGGTGCCTGGGTGGCTCAGTCGTTAAGCGTCTGCCTTCGGCTCGGGTCATGATCCGCGCATGGGGCTCCCTGCTCCACGGGAGGCCTGCTTCTCCCTCTCCCATTCCCCCTGCTGTGTTCCCTCTCGCTGTGTCCCTCTCTGTCAAATAAATAAATAAAATCTTTTAAAAAAAAATAAAAACGATTTACACATATAAAAAAAATCTTTGGTTGTAGTCTAGGTTTGACTCAAGGGCTGTAGCTTGCTGGATCCCTGACAGTATTGTGATAGGGCATGGTGGTTCCTTTGTCTGGGTCATTGTATTTTTGTTTTAGCTTTGCTTGCTCAATATTTATGAACAAGTTGGGTTGGGAAATACCCACAGGTGGTTTCTAGCTAGTTACAATCCAATGAAAAACCTGCGCAACTTTCAACAGTTAGAAAATGGGTCAGGGTTGGGATTGCCAGGAATCTGCACTTAACAGTGTAGGACAGTATTTTATGTGCCTATGAATCACTCGATTTTGTTGAAATGATTCTGGCATCGAGGTGAGATATTCTGCATTCTTTAAACCCAAGTGACCCATGTTTTGAGGAGCCAGGCTTTAGGTTTTTAAATAAGTATATGTCTACCTGGACAGCATTTGTTGAAAATGCTCTACCTAGGGAAATAGAACATATCACCATGGATTTCGTGAGCGTTAACCACCAGCTTCTTGGATAAGGGGCATTCACTGCGGATAAAATAAAGCTACAGGGATAGTTGTCACTGCGTACCTAAACTCTGAAACATTTAGCATAGGTGTCTGTGGATTGAAATGTTTGGTCTTTATGCCAGTGATAATCTTTAATTCTAAGTAATTGTATTTATGGATTTTAGCATCTCTAACTGCATGTCAGTATATCCCTTAATCACCACCACCCCATGTTTGGACTAGAGGATAAAATTGTGGCAACTGCTTGTGGTTTTTTCCCTCCTAGTTACCAGATGTATGCTATTCATGGTGGGTGTTGGCTTCCCTAAAGATAATTGGAAGGCTTCATTGGATTGATAGAGAGAAACTTCGAAGTTTCATTTTAGCATGTCAAGATGAAGAAACAGGAGGATTTGCAGACCGACCAGGAGATATGGCAAGTATATTTCTGACATGTCCATGCAATAGTTACATTGCTTTGAGTTACTTTTACTGCATTTCCAGACTTAGAAATGGATGATATTTAAAGTGTTGCTTTTAAAGCAGGATACTTTTCTGGTAATTTTTATTTGAGAATATATGAAGGATATAAAACAAGTTTACAGAAATTTCTCATCACTTGTCAAAAAAATACTGTATGGTAAAAGGTCTTATATTTAAAAAAAAAAAAACGCAATTTGAAGCCATCATTTTTATTTTAGAAAACTAAGCATTTATTCAAGTAAAGAAAATACAATGGAACCCAATATAACTTGTTCAGAAGTAGGGTTTTAGAAGTTTTCATTTTTGTAATACTCTATAAATTCTTATTTTTTAAATAGGTAGATCCTTTTCATACTTTATTTGGAATTGCTGGATTGTCGCTTTTGGGAGAAGAACAGATTAAACCTGTTAGTCCTGTTTTTTGCATGCCTGAAGAAGTACTTCGGAGAGTTAATGTTCAGCCTGAACTAGTGAGCTAGACATTGATGGAGACATGAGACATTGCTTAGTATAGTTGTGCCATCTTAACATTTCTGTAATGTGCCGATCAAACTTAAAAATGACCACTGTGTTACTATTTTATATATGAATTGTATTAATTTTAAAAAATTATGTAATTATACATAATGTAAAATAAAAATCTTTATCTTCAGCTTTAGATTTCCTTCTGCAATGCTATTATTCTGAGTACAGTATTTTGTTTCTGCTTCATTATATTTATTTGTATGTTTCCTTAAAAGCAAACTCAATTTAAAGAACTATTGAGTTAAAGAAGTCTTGTGTTCTACTTGTTTTTCCCATCTGCTTCTTTCATATTATATAATGGCTAATGTAAATTCATCTATATCAGTGAGAATGTTAACTGATAATTGATAAACCCATCCATATATGAATTAAAAGATGCACCCGAATAAATGGCTCTTGAAATTTGGGACTGTTTCATAAGTTTATGGTTACTCTGAATTGATCGCAGTAATTTAGATAAATGGCGCATTTCCATCTTAGAATAGGACTGCATTCTGGACTACGTTCTTATTTTTTAAACATTTTTATGTTTGAATGCCAACGGTGTACCTAAGGAATTGTTGACCTTTAAGGAAATAGAAGTTGATAGTTTCCACAATGTTTTTGAAAATGTTTTTCAAAAGACAAAAATGAGCACAAGTATTCTGAGAGTTTTACATTCTTGATGAAAGTATTTCAGTGAACATTTCTCTTGAAATGGAAGTTGAAATTTTCTCAAGCATTTTGGCAATACTCTAGTAGTTGTTTTAAGAATGATTAGTGGGGCTCTTCGCTGGCTCAGTTGGTAGAGCATGCCACTCTTGACTTAGGTTGGTCAGCTCAAGCCCCATAGTTGGGGTAGAGTTTTCTCAAGAATGAGTAGTGGTGGTGGTTCACTTATACATCATTCACCAATTTCAATTGTAACATCTAGATGAAAAAGTGCTTACATGAGATTCTTGAAATGTTTACCATTATTTTGACAGTTCACTAAAGAGTTTGGGCTGAATTGCCACTATTTTTCTGGAAGTTTGGAACTGGGTGGAATATAATCTTATGTAAATTTTATCACTGGAAGTATTTGAAGGAATTTTGAGGATTCCAGTCATTGCATCTGGGTGAACTATGCTGTTAAGACACCTGACTTAAGAGGTAATTTAGCAGTTGTATGAATTCAGTTTTTTGTTTTATTGAAGTATGGTTGACAGTGTTGCGTTAGTTTCAGGTGTACAACATAGTGATTCCACAAGTCTGTTATGTTCAGTAATGTTTGAATATCTTCCAATAGCAGTATCCAAAGTATTTTTTTTTTTAATTATTTATTTTATAGAGACCTAGCCAGAGAGGGAGCACATGCAGGGGGAGTGGGGGAGGAGAAGCAGGCTTCTCGAGCAGGGAGCCCAATGTGGGTTTTGATCCCAGAACCCTGGCATCATGACCTGAGCGGAAGGCAGACCCTTAAGACGCTTAACGACTGAGCCATCCAGGCATCCCGAAGTATTTTCTCAATCCTAGTGTCTCTGAATTTGGTACTATTTCTATATTCAAGAAAATAGGCATAGAACAATTTCATGGAGATCATTTGTTGCAAAGCTAGAGCTTGGATTTGTATAGTCTGTTCTTAACTAATTTGTACCTACAGGGGCGCTTAGGTGGCTCAGTCGTTAAGCGTCTTCCTTCAGCTCAGGTCATGATCCCAGGGTCCTGGGATCGAGCCTGGCATCCGGCTCCTTGCTTGGCGGGAAGTCTGCTCCCTCTCCCACTCCCCCTGCTTGTGTTCCCTCTGTCGCTGTGTCTCTCTCTGTCAAAAAAATCTTTAAAAAAACTAATTTGTACCTACAGTACAATAAATTGGGAACTGTCCAAGAGCGATTTCATCCATTCTTTTTTTTTTTTTAAGATTTTATTTATTTGGCAGAGACACAGCGAGAGAGGGAACACAAGCAGGGGGAGTGGGAGAGGGAGAAGCAGGCTTCCCGCAGAGGAGGGAGTCCGATGCGGGGCTAGATCCCAGGACCCTGGGATCGTGACCTGAGCTGAGGGCAGGTGCTTAACGACTGAGCCACCCACGTGCCCCGATCTCATCCATCTTGACCTGGTTCTTAGGGTACTGTGCATGCAGTCATGTGCTTATTGGGTGAATATTGTAATTACAACAGCCTTGTGGATATTTAAGCTGTAGGGGGTCAATGGCTCCTTTCTCTGTTTCTCCATAAGACCAGGTAGGTGGGCTGAACACATTTGTTCACACCATCATAGGCGTTCGGTGTCTAGTGGTGGACAGTTTGTAAATTTAAAAAGCTCAGTGTATGTGGGGGTGTGGTTCAAAAGCACCAAACACCTTTAGTAAAATACAGTGCTGTGAGAATAGTGGGGCTACCAAATTGGATGGTCATTGATAGGCTCTGAAGAATTCCGTTCAGCTGATCCCTGCAGATTGAAGAGAGCTGTACCTCAGATTAAGCTCAAAGCAAAATCCAGTGGCGGGTGAAGGGACTGGTCACCGGTGGAAGTAGGGCTCCAGGCGTGGTTGGGGGAACCTGGGGCTCACTACGCCTGCGCGCTGGGGCTCTGTGCGTCTGCGCGCCGTGCTCGGGCCTTTTTCCGCGACGCTTCTGTACTTCAGGTCGGTGAAGGCGCGCTCAGCAATCTCAGATTTCTGCCTGGGAAGATTTGTGAGGATGCTGAGGCCTGAGGTCTTATCAGTCTCGCCTTCTGTCCCTGCGGCTTCCCCCTCATTGGGAGAGGCTCGGTCTCAGGGTCCTCGCTATAATTTCGGACTCCAGGAGACTCCTCAGAGCCGCCCTTCAGCGCAGGCCTCTGCGTCCACGCCTTCTGGCACATCTGGAGCCGCCGGCGACCAGAGCAGCAGCACGAGTCTCCCTCGCCACCCGCCTCGCGCCCGGCCAGCCCAAGGCAAGGAGTGGTTGGGTGGATTCAGCGGTCAGCTAGAGGTCCGCAGCTCCCGGCGGTTTCGGGGAGTGGTGGCGGGTGGTTACCTCAGAGAAGTTTGAGTTGGCATGTGGCTGAGAGGGTGAGAATGGGGTGCTCTAGGAATTTGATGGGTCTGAGTGAGTCAGAGACTGGACTCTTCAAATTGTACGAGGCCGCGATGATAATGGCTCAGTTCTGAGGAAGGCTGCAGTAACATCCGGTATAATGCCCCTTTTCTGCCCTCCCAAAAGCGTATGGCAAATGGCAGAATTTGTGCAGCAGTTTGGTGATAGGAGTGGCTCCTCTTGGCTCCTGAACTAAGATGGGATGGAAATAGATTAAATTTAGCATTTCATCTAATTCAGTTGAATAATATGTTTAAGTATTTAAAAATGTATGTCTTTCAATTTGAGTTCAACCCTTTTATATTTGGACAACTCTCCCTTCATGGAAAAACTATCACTTTTTTCACACACCATTGCAGCATAATGGTAAGGTAACACATGCCAAATCCAGTGGTCACTTTTCAGTTCCCCTGTGTTTAATGTTCTTGACTAGTCTTCTCTTGAACTCTTAATTTGGTTTCCCTAATTCTGCTCTCCCGTTTTTCTCCTGTCTTTCGGAGAACTGCTTTGCTCACCGTTATCAGTTCCCAAATTATGGTTTGTTCTTGAGAGTTTTGGGTTTTTTTTTTCTAGGCCGCTTCTTGGTTATGATTATCACTGCTCAGGTCTCCCCTATGCTCCAGATTCCTATTACAGACTGTCTTCTGAAGTTTCTAGTGGGAGACCAATGGACACCTCAGACTCACTATATTATTAATTGAATTCATCTCTCTACAGTTCCTTGAGCTGTTTCTTTTACTTAACTCAATCACTGGATTGTCTAAATCTTAAACCCGTAAGACTTCAGTAGTTTCCTCACAACATCCAAACAGTTAGTAAGTCCTATGTTTATCTTTTAAATAGTTCTTTTCTGCTCTGTCTTTGTGCCATTATAGGCTCTCATTATTTTATGTGTGAATTATTGCATCAAACTCTGGCTTTTGTGACTGGATAAATGGTAGTACTATTTCCTGATAAAGTGGGTTTTGTAGGAGAAGCAACTTTTAGGAGGAAAATGTGTTCTGTATGGACATGTTAAATGTGAAGAACCTCTAGGATATCCATATGGTCACACTGAGGCAATTGAATATATGGATCTTGGATTACGAAGAGAAACTTAGGAGAGATTCAGATTTGAAAGTTACCAGTATATTTGAGGCCAGAGGGGAGAAGATAAAGAAGAAACAGCAAAATAGTTGTCAAGGAAATTGGACGGCAACTAAGATAAGTGAGTAAGTTTCCAGAAGGAGCTTAGAGTCTAAAAGTAACCTGAGGACAAGAAACAGGCCTCTCTGTCTCTATTCCTGATAACCACTCCCTTCCTTAGTTCCTTTAAGTCTATGTAGTGCAGCACATGGGTTCTATACACTTCTGTACGATGATATCCTTATGCTGCATTCACACTTTTGCAAATATTTCCTTTATCAAACTTCTCAAAGTATCCTAGTTTGAATGTGTCATCCAATTCCTACCGGTACCTGTGTAAAGAAGTCTGATTTTATCCTATGGTGGGTATGGGGAGACACTGAGGAATTGTGAGAAAGGAGATAAATGGTGAAATTTCTTTGTCAGAAAGATCACTGGTGATGTTGTGAAGAATGGATTAGAGAGGCATAATACTAGAAGCAAGGAGAACAATTAAGAGACTTGCAGAAGGCCTGAAGAAGATATGGGCTTAAAATGAGCTAATAGGAGTAAAGATGGACGGAAATTTTAGTGGTATTAAAAAATTTTTTTTTACTAGACTTAAATGATTGGGTGTTAGGATTGATGAAAGGGGAATTACGAATGATTCCTGAGTTTATGACTCAAGTGACAAGGTACGAGATGTTATAGTTGGCCAAAACTGGTTATAAATAAGTTTTGAGGGAAAGATAATGAGTATATTTGTGAACATTTAAAAGTTCTGGAAAGATATCTAAAAGTTTACATCTAAAAGGTAGATTTAGGGACATAGAGCCACACTAATAGAACTTTCTGTGATGATAGAAATATTTCATATCTGTGCTGTCTAAAATGGTAGCCAATAGCCAAATGTGGCTTTTGAGCATTTAAAATGTGGCTTGTATGGCGAACAGAATTTTTAATTTTAGTTAATTTTTATTTAAATTGTCAAATGCAGTCAGTAGCTACTATATTGAACAATGCAGGTATAGACCTAAGAATGGTTCTTGCATTTTTAAAGGGTTGAAAAGTAAAAGAAGAAGAGTATTTTGTGACATGTGAAAATTATGTGAAATTCAGGTTTCAGTGTCTGGAAGTAAAGTCGTTTTTTTTTTTTTTTAATTTAACTTAATATTATTATGTTACGTTAGTCACCGTACAGTTTTTGATGTAGTGTTCCATGATTCATTGTTTGCGTATAACATTCAGAGCTCCATGCAATACATGCCCTCCTTAATACCCATC
>NC_138372.1:57522669-57537746 GCF_054177405.1 Leptonychotes weddellii
AGACCAATATCCCTGATGAACATGGATGCAAAAATTCTCACCAAAATACTAGCCAATAGGATCCAACGGTACATTAAAAGGATTATTCACCATGACCAAGTGGGATTTATTCTTGGGCTGCAAGTTTGGTTCAACATCCGTAAATCAATCAATGTGATACAATACATTAATAAAAGAACAAGAACCATATGATCCTCTCAATAGATGCAGAAAAAGCATTTGACAAAGTACAGCATCCTTTCTTGATTAAAACTCTTCAGAGTGTAGGGATAGGTGGTTCATACCTCAATATCATAAAAGTCATCTATGAAAAACCCACAGTGAATATCATTCTCAATGGGGAAAAACTGAGAGCTTTTCCCCTAAGGTCAGGAACACGACAGGGATGTCCACTATCACCACTGCTATTCAACAAAGTACTAGAAGTCCTAGCCTCAGCAATCAGACATCAAAAAGAAATAAAAGGCATCTGAATCGGCAAAGAAAAAGTCAAACTCTCACTCTCTACAGATGATATGATACTTTTTGTGGAAAACCCAAGAGATTCCACCCCAAAACCACTAGAACTCATACTGGAATTCAGTAAAGTGGCAGGATATAAAATCAATGCACAGAAATCAGTGGTATTTCTATACACCAACAACAAGACAGAAGAAAGAGAAATTAAGGAGTCGATCCCATTTACAATTGCACCCAAAACCATAAGATACCTAGGAACAAATCTAACCAAAGACGCAAAGAATCTGTACTCAGAAAACTATAGAATACTCATGAAAGAAATTGAGGAAGACACAAAGAAATAGAAACACATTCCATGCTCATGGACTGGAAGAAAAATATTGTGAAAATGTCTATGCTACCTAGAGCAATCTATAAATTTAATGCAATCCCTATCAAAAAACGATCAACTTTTTCAACAAGAAATGGAACAAATAATTCTAAAATTTGTATGGAACTAGAAAAGACCCTGAATAGCCAGAGGAATGTTGAAAAAGAAAAGCAAAACTGGTGGCATCAGAATTCCAGTCTTCAAGCACTATTACAAAGCTGTAATCATCAAGACAGTGTGGTAATGGCAGAAAAACAGACACATAGATCAGTGGAACAGAATAGAGAGCCCAGAAATGGACCCTCAACTCTATGGTCAACTAATCTTCAACAAAGCAGGAAAGAATGTCCAATGGAAAAAAGACGGTCTCTTCAACAAATGGTGTTGGGAAAACTGGACAGCCACATGCAGAAGAATGAAACTGGACCATTTCCTTACACGACACACAAAAATAGACTCCAAATGGATGAAAGACCTAAATGTGAGACAGGAGTCCATCAAAATCCTATTGGAGAACACAGGCAGCAACCTTTTCGACCTCAGCTGCAGCAACTTCTTCCTAGACACATCGCCAAAGGCAAGGGAAGCAAGGGCAAAAATGAACTATTGGGACTTTATCAAGATAAAAAGCTTTTGCAAAGCAAAGGAAACAGTCAACAAAACCAAAAGACAACCGACAGAATGGGAGAAGATATTTGCAAATGACATATCAGATAAAGGGCTAGTATCCAAAATCTATAAAGAACTTGTCAAACTCAACACCCAAAGAACAAAGAATCCAATCAAGAAATGGGCAGAAGACATGAACAGACATTTTTCCAAAGAAGACATCCAAATGGCCAACAGACACATCAAAGTGTTCAACATCACTCGGCATCAAGGAAATACAAAGCAAAACCTCAATGAGATACCACCTCACACCAGTCAGAATGGCAAAAATTAACTATTCAGGAAATGACAGATGTTGGCAAGGATGCGGAGAAAGGGGAACCCTCCTACACTGTTGGTGGGAATGCAAGCTGGTGCAGCCACTCTGGAAAACAGCATGGAGGTTCCTCAAAAAGTTGAAAATAGAGCTACCCTATGACCCAGCAATTGCACTACTGGGTATTTACCCCAAAGATACAAATGTAGTGATCTGAAGGGGTACATGCACCCCAATGTTTATAGCAGCAATGTCCACAATAGCCAAACTATGGAAAGAGCCAAGATGTCTACCAACAGATGAATGGATAAAGAAGATGTGGTGTATATATATATACACACAACACACACACACACACAGGAATATTATGCAGCTATCAAAAAAACGAAATCTTGCCATTTGCAACGACATGGATGAAATTTGAGGGTATTATGCCAAGCAAAATAAGTCAATCAGAGAAAGACAAATATCATATGATCTCACTGATATGAGGAATTTAGAAACAAGACAGGATCATAGGGGAAGGGAGGGAAAAATGAAACAAGATGAAACCAGAGAGGGAGACAAACCATAACAGACTCTTAATCTCAGGAAACAAACTGAGGGTTGCTGGAGTGGTGGAGGGTGGGAGGGATGGGGTGGCTGGGTGATGGACATTGGGAAGGGTATGTGCTTATGTTGAGTGCTGTGAATTATGTAAGACTGATGAATCACAGACCTGTACCTCTGAAACAAATAATACAGTACATGTTTAAAAAAAAAAATAGTAGGAAGGGAAAAATGAAGGGGGGAAATCAAAGGGGGAGATGAACCATGAGAGACTATGGACTCTGAGAACAAACTGAGGGTTTTAGAGGGGAGGGGGGTTGGGGGATGGGTTAGCCCAGTGATGGGTATTAAGGAGGGCACGTATTGCATGGAGCACTGGGTGTTATACGCAAACAATGAATCATGGAACACTATATCAAAACCTAATGATGTAACGTATGGTGACTAACATAATAGAATTAAAAAAAGAAAGAAAGAAATGTATGCATACATAGCAAATTCTTCATTTAACTCCACAGATTTTCACATCCACCTAAAGCTTATTCAAGGGTCCCAGGTTAAGAACCACTTAACCACCAGGTTAAGAATTACCTATCTTTATGTCATATTCCCATTAGTTACGGAGAGATGGCAAGGGATGAAGGAACATTGGGGAGTTATTTGAATTATTCCACCTAAAAACATAGTAAAAGTTTTGTGGAACAGTGTCCAACTCAAAAAGTGTTCATTGAGAGCTGATTCCATGTCTGCCACTGAGCAAAATTTAGAAATACTATTTGACATGATATCACCCTATAGATTACTTAATTGCAAAGGGGAAAATATACCTTTACAACAGCTGCCTGTTAGCACCTTAATCAAATGATCAAACGTATCAGTAACAGTGAGATAAACCTGGACATTACACAGTATGACCTGAGTAAGAAGTAGCCTTGCAAAATATGTTTAATGTAAACTACTCAAGCCTCCAGGAACTTGCAGTTTATAGGAGATACAAGGTTTAGAAGCAAAAATGAATACAATCAGACAACTCAGAAATATGATATTCTTCAGGACAACTGGCTTTGTTTCTTAAAAAAAAAAAAATCAAAATTATTGGGGGGCGTGTGAGTAAAGAGATGAGATTAAAAGTTTGTGGTTAAAAGAGACCAAAGAAAGTTAAAACCCAACTGCAATATGTAATTATTGATAGGATCCTGGTTCAAAAACAAACTACATACAAAACGCATTTAGGGGACTAATGGGCAAATATAAATATTAACTGGATATTAAATGATATTAGAGAATAATAGTTCATTTTCTCAGGTGTGATAAAGTTTTGTAGTTACATAGGGCAATGTCCTCGCAGGAGATGTACTGCTAAAGTATTTAGAAGTAAAGTATCTTAATGTTTCAACTTAGGGTTCTGACGAAAACAAAATGACACCAAACACATACTCACATAAATAAAACAAATAAGACAATAACAATTATTTTTTTCCCTATGTTCGTCTGTTTTGTTTCTTAAATTCCACATATGAGTGGACAATAACAATTTTTAAATCTAGGTGATGGGCATAACGGTGATTTTGTATTTTTTGTTCATCTTCATTGTGCTTGAAATGTTCAGAATAAGAAACTGAAAAAATTAGAGTTGCATTAGTCAAATCCTACCCATCTTTAACAGTCCACTTTGTGTTTTACCCACCTCTTTGAAGGCTTTCTTAATGATTCCAGGACAAACTGTGTTCTCCATTTTCCGAGTTACCCTGGTACTTTAACTTTGAATTTAGCACATAATTAACATTCTGCCTTGTGCCCAGTCTCAATAAATACATTATAAATCCCCAGAAGACAAAGTGGAAAGGTTCCTGTAGGAGACTACAATAACAGGATATAGGAATTAAAAAGCTAAATTAGAATGAGATTATGGCTGGCCTTTACCAGGCAAAAAAAGATTATTTAGCAAGTTAACAAGATTTACTGGTGAGTGATGAGAGCCTAAACTAGGACGGTAGTAATAAAAATGAAAAGTCCTGGGGCACCTGGGTGGCTCAGTGGTTTAAGGTTAAGCGGATACCTTAGGCCCGGGTCATGACCCTGGGTCCTGGGATTGAGCCCCACATCAGGCTCCTTGCTTGGCTGGGAACCTGCTTCTCCCTCTCCTTCTGCCTGCCGCTCTTCCTGCATGTGCTGTCAAAAAAATAAAATCTTAAAAAAAAGAGAGAGAGAACTAAAAGTCCTGGGAATTACGGGGTACATTTACACTCCCGTTGCATTGGGGCTCTTACTAGCTTTCGCAAAAAGCTATCCAAACTTGTACAGCTTTATAAAACCCCCAGCACTGTAACATTATAGCTTCCGTCTCCGAACTCAGGGTCTAACTGGAAGAGAGTGACTTTAAGTAGTATTCTTCAGGCGGACATTCACTTCCAACATTCATTCGCTGAACCAGGAGCTTTAGATACGATCATCTTATTTCCAAGGACACTGCACATCCACACACGTGGGTGGTAATAAACAGCCTTGGGAATATTAGTGAAGGTCAACTTTATCTAGGTGAGTCAATTTCTCTGTTTTTTTTAAGCACAGTATGTCCTTTGGTCTTTGGACCAAGGGTCAAGGCTGACATCCAGGAAGGTATCTCTCCGCCAGGAGTAGGCGCAGACCGCGCAGAGGTCCCTGGCCGCGCCCTCTCACCCAGATTCCGGGCTGGCCCCGCGCCGACCGCTCCCCCGCCCTCGACGTCTGCCCAGCTCCAGCCAAGGAACGTGACTCCGGGATCCCTCTCCGCAGGACCCTCCGCTTCCCACCGAGAAGTCGCGTCGTCTGAACTCACGGCTCGAGGGAAACGAAGCCTTTTTGTGGACCACCCCTCGGGACCCTTTAGGCCCCAGGAGATCGCTAGACACCCCTCCCCCACGCGCCCAAGGTCGTACGGACGCTGCAGAAGCGTCCCGCTGCATTGCGCACGCAACTTCCCCCCCCCCCCCGCCTCCCCGCCTCCTAGTCTCCTTTTCCCCTATTCGCCCCCTTTCGGCGCAACCGCTCCCCTCCCTCCCCACCCAAATCCACGCCGGTGGGCGGGACCAGGGTGTGGGCGGGGCGAGACGGATCTAGCGCCTCGCGCCCGGGAGGACTCTGGCCCTCTTGGCGCTGCGCTGGGACTTAGGAGCTGTGGACCCGGAGCGCGAGTCAACATGGCCGCGGTGTTTAGGCGTAGCCGCGGGGTGAGAGAGAGCAAGGCTCGGTGGGGGTGGGAAATGGAGGTTGTGATGTTTGGAGGAGTGGGAGAGAGGGAAGCATGGGATGAAAATAGGTGCTGTCCTTGGGTATTGGGAGGGGGACTCCCCCGTACCAATGTAGGCGGCAGTCACTTTCAGAATGTCCTTTTTTTTTCCTCCCTCTGGCCCGGGAACTTTCCAGATATTTTCTCCAGGAATCTCACCCTTTCCCGAACGCGAACCTGTCTTTGAATTGCGCGGGCATCTCAGAACGAGCAAAGGCCTTGTTTTTGCAGTATGTTTTTGAGAAAACTCTATTGGCTTTCTATCTCCAGCCCAAGAAAAAAATCATCAAGTAAATTTCATCGTGCAATTGATACAGGCCAGAAAGTGTAGATTTCAGACAGCCTTATCTTGGGCGCCTGCAAAGTTACCGGGAAAAGGAAAATGAAGCAGCTGCTTCTTGGGATGCTTAATATGTTTAATACGCTTTTGGTTTTTGGACTATGGAGGAGACCGCTTATGTTCTGTACATTAGGAAGTAAAAAGAACCTACCGCAGAATTTTGCTCCAAGCTGTCTATACTAGACAGCTGTCTATACTCACAGGTTCTAACTTGTCTCACTCACTTAGATGCTCTTTATCTGAAATATTATTGGTATATTAACACAAGACTGCCATTTAAATGTCATTTATAATTAAGTTAATAAATTAATGTTCTTGGCCCAAAAAGAGTAGAAGTTTTAGAATTTATAAGAATTCTAATGGATTGTTGCCCAATATTTGTTATTGCTATACAAGTTAAGGGGCCTTGGGGGCGCCTGGGTGGTTCAGTCGTTAAGCGTCTGCCTTCGGCTCAGGTCATGATCCGAAGGTCCTGGGATCGAGCCCTGCATGGGTCTCCCTGCTCCGTGGGAAACCTGCTTCTCCCTCTCCCACACACCCTGCTTGTGTTTCCTCTCTCGCTGTGTCTCTGTCAAATAAATAAAATCTTTAAAACAAAACAAAACAAAAACAAGGGGCCCTGAAGGCAGAAATCGGGGGTTTTAAAAATGAATTTTAACTCTGACACCAGGAAAACAAAATGACCGATTTCTCAGTCTCTCCAAGGAAAAATACAGAAAAACCTAATCCAGAAAACTTACACCTCCATCTCTTCTTTGACACTCCCATAAAATTTAAGATTCTTCTATTCCTAAGAAATACACAAAAGCATTTAATTATAGTTGTGCTATTATTGCAGAATTGAGGCTTGATTGAAGATGCTGTCTTTTGGAGATTTGGAATTGGATTGTTCTGGGCAGAGAGCCCAAAGTAATAAAATCAATATTTATATGGCATTATGCGTCCAAGACTCTTAATCACCTCAACAAATTATCCAGTAAGAAAAGCCTCATTTTCTAGGTTTGAAAAGAAGCTACAGGAAGTTTGTAATTGGCGCAAAGTCTGGAAAATACTTGTGGAGTCTAGACTTAAACCATTCTAAATCCAAATAATCTATTTCTATTTTCTGTGTCTACTGAGCCACCTCTCTAAATGGCTAATATTATATATCATTAGCAGATCGATGGGATTGTTCCCTGACTGTAGCTACTTTTGTATTTTGTTTAACATTTTCCTGAAAAATAATATGTAAACTTTTGTAAATTATTTTAAATCCACTAATAATTGCCTATTTAAAGTCTCGGCAGACTCTTACCTGTCTTATGAGGTCTGATTTTTGTGCACTGGTGTCTAAACACATTTAGAAGAGCCAAGTTTTTTTGGTCTGATTTTTGTGGGATGTTTTTCTTTATTGAATGTAAAAACCAATTAGGAGACTTAAATTGAAAGAGCAGTATATAGCAAGGTGGTTGATGGTATGAATTCTCTATAGTAAATGTTATTATCCTGGTTCCACTACCTAATAGAGTGTCCTTGGCCAATTTCACTTGACCTTTCTGAGCCTGTTTCTTCATATGCAAAATAGGAATAAAAGTAGTGCCTTAATCCTAGGCTTGATTTGGAGATTCAGTGAATTAATATGTGGAATGTGACTGTAAACAAGTATAGATTTGGTCTATGATGACTGAACAATAAAGATTAGAGAAACCATGTTTTACTTCAAAAATTAATGAAAATTGCAAAGAAAATAGGAGTTTTATACTCTAGTTTTTTTTTCAAAATTGTATAAAGTATTATTTTGAAAGAGCTTTTTGGATACTTGACAATCTTTTATTGTCACTTTAAATGTAGGTGGTTATAAAGTTGTCATCCACAAAATGGACAGCTTCTTTTTACAGTTTTCAAAAAACATAAGCAAGTTTGGTTCTTGATCTTCTAGTATATTGTTCAGTTTCTCTTTTCTTTGGAATATTAGAATTGCATAGAGATATTTGCATCAAATCCTTTGAAGTATAAACTGATTTTGCTGTCCTCAAACATAGGAAGGAGTTACAGTATGGTTTCCATTAACTTCAATAAACGCAAATGGTTACTTTTGTATACATTAAATTGTCATGAGTATAAAAATGGATTGCAAAGGAACAATATATGTATATCTGATTATACTTTTTAAAGAAATAGTATATTGCAGATATTAAGAAATGTAGCATATCAGTAGTTTAGAATAGGGTTGGCAAACTTTTTTGTAAAGGGACAGTAAATATTTTCAGCTTTGTGGACCACATGGTTTCTGGCAACTGTACAACTCTGCTGGAAAAGCAGCAATAGACTGTATGGTGGTCAATAAAATTTTATCTACAAAACTGGTGGCTGCCATAGTGTGCTGACCACTGTTGTAGAATATTCTAAGAATGCCTATAGACTACAGCAGAAAATATAGAACATAGTTTTAGGCTAATTTGTTTTGTTAAATAAAGTGAGGTATCTTAGAAAATGGAATCCTCCAAGGGGAATATTCCCAGAAGCATACCTCTGAGGCTCACAGGAACAGGGTATCAAAGTTGGTAGACTAGGGAACTCTTGAACACAGTGTTATACTGTCCTATTTTTGCCCCCACCCCAACTTCTCAATCACAAATGTCCTAAAGCTTGTAGGTGAGATTTCCAGAATAGCAGTCCTAAGTCTGCTACTACCCCTGACTATTGTTTGTCTCGGAGACACTCCACTTCAGTAGTACAAATACTGCTGATTGTGTTATTTTCATTGCTTTAAAAAAAAAAAATTCCCTTCGTAATAAATGTTCATACATCTAGTACTTGGCTTATTTAATATAGAAATTAAATTACAGTTGAAGGTATTTAAGTAATGCTTAAAAAACTATGCTCTTGAGTATAGTCAAACAAGGTGCTATACTCACTTGTAATTGCCAGTATTCTCTTATTTGATGTTTAATTTATCAAATTTATTTTAATAAAATTGTCCTTTACAGGTCCTAAAAAGTCTTTCTCGTTTTGACTGGAGATCACAACATACAAAAGCTGCCCTACAGCGTGAACCAAGATTGGGATTTAATTTTGGTATATGTTTTGTTCTGTGTTTTGACTTTAAACATATTTGTTATACACATGCATTTATATTGCATTATATATGTATTTGTCTGGAATATATTTGTAAATCATCTTAGTAATGTCTGTCAGTGGATAGAACCAATTACCATCCACAGATTTCCTGTCACACCCATTCTTCCTGATCTCTTTTTTTTCCAGCATAATATCCTATGTAGAGGTCTGTGTTAGCAGCAGACATAAATATCTGTGCCCTTTTTCCTAAGTATGTAACCCTAAAATAAATAATGAATTTACTGATATATTCAGTCTTCAAGTTAGAAATTTGAATGCAAAAAATATGTTTTGAACACTTAGATACATAGCGCTAGGTACCTGCTAATAAGCCAAGGCCTGTTTTGACCTTAATATATCTGAATTGCAGTTTTGGTGCTAATGGATAGGGTTTAAAGTCCTGGGATCAGGGAGTCATGTGGTATTGGAAGGAAAAGGAATAAGATCTCTTTTTCCCTTTGCTCTCTAAAATGAAGATCCTGAGGAAAGAAAAAAAAATTGAAATAATAATCCCTATTTTTAGCATCGATCACCTCCTAAAGTGCTTCTTGCTTCAAAATTACTACCTTTCCTTTAGTTAAAAATCCATTTTCTCTGGTTTCTTGGTCTCAGAAAATAGTTACAAGGCAGCTCAGATAATAAACTCATACCCAGATAAAAATGACAAACTCAGAGCTTTCTATAGTTTTTTAAAAAGAATTAAATGGAAAATTTCAGGCCACGTGAGGATAGCATTGGGGTGTTGGATTTTCTTTTATTGTGTGATTAACATAGGTTCGGTATAATTGCTCTTTAGTTTCAGTTTGTCACATAGAGATTGGTATTTAGTAGTAAGTAACCAGCAGGAGAAATGGTTTGTGAATAACAGGATGAGATAGATACAAGTGTTGGAAGGAGGGAGGTTGAAAGGCTTAAGTAAGGGACTAGGGATAATGTCTGTGGGCAGTTGTATCTGGCTCTTTCTAAAGTGGAGATAATACCTACAACACGGAATTTATCTGAAGATTAATATACGATATATAGAAAGTTCCTAATACACAGTGACTGGACTTAGGTAGGTTCTCAATGAATAATTCAAACTAGGTCCCTGCCTTCCCTGTCCTTTACTCACCCACGACTTTGGTATCTGCTGGTCCCAATATTAGAAGTAAATTGTGATGTAGAGACAGTGACCGAAACTCTAAGTATACTTTTACTGCTAATTCATTGTAAGACTGAGGCTATCATGTCCTCATTTTGAGCTTTTGTTTCCTTACCTATAAAATGAGAGATTCAATTTTAGGCTGTTTGATCCAACTCCAAAATTCTCACGTCTTTTACGTTTTATTTCTCACATCCCTATACAAATGATTATTATAGTTTTGAGTATGCTTGCTCATTCTTACTCTTTGCTTTTGTTCTTATTGTTGTTACCCAAAATACCCTATATTTCTTTTAAATCTTATCTATCCTTTGATGTTGGACACAACCACATTAAAACCCAGTGATAGTGTGGATTTGAAAAAATCCAAGTGATCGGCTCCTGTCCTCAGTCCAGCCACCATATTCATTTCACTAGTTTTATAACAACAGAACCTTGTATTTTATACAATTGAGTTAGAGTTTTATGTTACTGTTAACTTTTGAGAAACCCTCCCACCACTTTACCAGTTCCTTTGTGCTGATTTATAACCTTAAATTATCTGAGTTTAAAGGAAGAGTAAAATTGTAGTATTGGTATTCTTATGTGATATTTTGGAATAAGTTTTATTGGTTTTTGGTCACTGAGCATGTCTCATCTTCCTAGTTAGACTGATTCTTGAGATCAGGAAGTGTCTTATATTTAGTTTCATTTCACTATTACTAAACATTTGATAAATCTGCTTAGGAACTAATAACAAGTAAAAACAAAATTTTTTTTCTTTCACCAATTGGAAGAGAAAAACAAGTATGCCTGTTACTCATTTGTAAAAGCTGGAAATCTTACCTACCTCCTTTGGTACTTGTATTGACATAGGTTTATTTATATTGTATAGTGAAATCTTGCTAGTCCAAAAGTGTATTGTGGTCTTTGTGGTTTATTTGTGGACTTTCTGGATAATCAAGAGTTAAAGACACCATTATAAATTTTCACATACTGATTTCATAGGACTTTTTTTCCTCAGCTCATTATCTTGTTTTAATGTTTTCTAAATGACTTTCTCTTAGAGCTCACTGAACAGCAAAAAGAGTTTCAAGCTACCGCTCGTAAATTTGCCAGGGAAGAAATAATCCCAGTTGCTGCAGAATATGATAAAACTGGCGAGGTAGGTTTATGCATTTTAAAGAGAAAAAAGTTTTTTACATCTTTTATAAGATTATATAATTAAACTATGTAGATTTTAATATAATTGGGGTGTTTTTTTTACTTTTTTCTTTCCTTTTAGTACCCTGTCCCCCTAATTAAAAGAGCATGGGAACTTGGTTTAATGAATACACACATTCCAGAGAGTTGTGGTAAGCTTTCTTCACATTTTTAATCCTTACAATGCATATGAACAGGGAAGATGGTAAAACTATCTACTCAGTCATTCTTTCAGCTGCCATTTCTATAAGTCATTTATGATAAAGGGCTTTCTACCTTTATCTTTCTGTTCAGACTTTGGTATTTGGCTGTTTTTAGAAACCTTGTATTAGCACTTCAAGGCTTTCCCTTTATAACTCGTTTCAACCTTCATCCTAGACGTTGGTAATTTCTCTTTAGTCAATTTGTTGCATTTTGGTTCTACCTTGGATTTTACATTTTGTTTAGACTTTTTTTCTGTGAGATTGTCACTCCTTCAGGTGAAAGAGTCAAAGTTTTAGCACAGTTGAAACAAATTTTTACAAAACCAAGTAGAAACAGGAAGACAGGTCCAGATTACAAATAGAAAATTTTTTGAAATATTTAAAACTTATTTTAGAGAAGTATAATTTGTTACTGTGCTAAGCAGAACACTTTTTAGTTTGTTAATTAAAATAGCTCAGCTTTATTTCTAACGAGATATACTACATATTATAATGGGTCTTAAAATATTTTGATACTATAGGAGGTCTTGGACTTGGAATTTTTGATGCTTGTTTAATTACTGAAGAACTGGCTTATGGATGTACAGGGGTTCAGACTGCTATTGAAGCAAATTCTTTGGGGGTAAGTTTCTTAGAAAATTAATTGCCTAAGTGAACCGTTAATGAGACAGTACTGCTAGGTTACGTTAGTTGGTACAACACAATTTTCTTTAAAAGGAACAGAAGAGGGGCACCTGGGTGGCTCAGTCGTTAAGCGTCTGCCTTCAGCTCAGGTCATGATCCCAACGTCCTGGGATCGAGCCCCGCATTGGGCTCCCTGCTCTGCAGGAAGCCTGCTTCTCCCTCTCCCACTCCCCCTGCTTGTGTTCCCTCTCTCGCTGTGTCTCTCTCTGTCAAATAAATAAGTAAAATCTTTTTTAAAAAGATAAATAAAAGGAACACAAGATTCTGCAGTGAAGACTTGAGTTCTTATTGCCTAAGTTGATCATTCTGTCCCTGTTGTCTCCAGTAATTGGAGTCCTAGCTGTCCTTGTAGGGAAACTGTATACTTTGCTGCTTCAGTGGCAATTCTTAGGTAAGGGCAAGGCCAAAAACAAGCATTCAGGAGAGAAGGATGGCGATGGCTTGCCACACTGCTGGCAGTGAGCAGTTCTTAAGAGGCCTGGTCATACATATCACACCATTTATCCGAAATGTAATTCTTTGTGCATGTTACTACAGTGGATTTTTACATATTACCAATAAGTCCTACATAACTTAATTTTGGAAAATCCTGGATTCACAGATTTATTTCCTCATGGGTTTAGCTTCCTTAAAGAATAAAGGCCAGTTCTTTGGACTTACCCCTTGGGAGAAAGTAGTTCTCTTGCTTTGAATTATAGTATCTCTGAATGTACATACCTAATAAAAATATCTTGTTTTTTTCAATGTCACTTTTCTTTGGTAGCAAATGCCTCTTCTTATTGCTGGAAATGACCAACAACAAAAGAAGTATTTGAGGAGGCTGACTGAGGAGCCACTGATGTGTGTGAGTATACACAGCTGCTGCTTGGGAACAAGGGTGCTATTTCTTCTTTCCAGTACAAATGTGTACACTGGGCTATAACACATGAAGATAAAAGTTAGTAACATATTTAGGTGTAATGGTGTTTCTGGGGTACCAGGCAAGTGTCACAGTCTCCTATCTTATTTCCAAGAAAGAAAGATTTGCTATTTAATGGAGCACTCTGCAGTTCCAAGACCTGAGTGATTGTGTCAGGAAGTTCAGATTGAATGTAGGACGGTAGGTGTTTGAACTAGTAGTCTTTTGAACTAATAGGAAATTAATGTGACTGAAAAGTTATCATTCTATTTGTTGAATGAGTGACTTGGGAAGAATATTTATAGATTTTATTATTCCCTGAGCACTACTCAACAAATATTTAAATTGGATTTAAAAAAGATAGTTACAAGGGCCCCC
The DNA here is from genome assembly GCF_054177405.1 of Leptonychotes weddellii. Classification (NCBI taxonomy): domain Eukaryota; kingdom Metazoa; phylum Chordata; class Mammalia; order Carnivora; family Phocidae; genus Leptonychotes; species Leptonychotes weddellii. The sequence goes on from NC_138372.1 coordinate 57,536,166, forward strand.
TGCTGGCTCATTCAGTAGAGCAGATGACTCTTCATCTCAGGATCATGAGTACAAGCCTCACATTGGGTGTGGAGCCTGCTTAAAAAAAAAAAAAAAGATATTTATATATATATACACACCCATACTGAGGATCTATTCTGAAAGTGTTTTTACATAAGGATTTCGACTTCTTTTGTTTATCAGTTGAACAGATTTCAACTTAGGGTGTGATTATGATACCAAAATACAGTAAATTGTTATTTGTTTTGAACTAATTGTGAAAATTGGTCTGAAAGGGTAGAAAGTCATAGTTAAAAATCAAGGTTTCTTATTTCAGGTACCTTATAAAAATAAGGCAAACTGCTTAATAAAAACATTTATACAGATTTCTTAGTTAATTGGTTACTTTTCAACAAATGAGAATTTAGTAGGCTAATTCTCAATATTGTCTAAGAATTGTGTGACACATTTAGATTGTTTTTCTGTAGCACATATAATACTAGAAATAGGCTAAAAAATTTTAGCATAGACATGCTTAGGAGAACCTATCTTAATGCATTGATAAGAATATTTATAATTATTGCTTATAAATAGGTATTTCTAAGATAAAAGTCCTTAAAAATAGTTCAGGTATTTTAAACATTTTTTGGCTGTTTGTTTGTTATCAATACCTTCAGTATATATAAAAATAAATTTACTGTAGTCCCTAAGTTATTCTAACTTCTGAATTAATAAAGGTTTACTATACATTTTCCCCCTGCTAATGCATAATAGCAGTAAATGTACCCAAAATATGAAGTCAAGGGTGAAAATGAAAATAGTCAATTCCCTTACATATACAGAATTTACATGTTATAGAACTCTGCTACTTTGGAATTACAAATGCTGGGTAACCCTGCATTTATCTCAGTACCATTTACATATGTTATTCTGCCTGGAATACACATTCCTTCTTTATCCCCAAAGAATTCCTTTTTCTTTTTGAGACTTGATGTGAGCATCACCTTTGGAAAGCTTTTCCTGACACCCTAAAGCTAAACTAGATTCACAAGACCATTGTGTATGACTTTAGTACATAAATACAATATATTTAGTATTCATCTCCACTGTTGTGGAAGTCTTGAAGATAGGATGTCTTTTCTCTCTGTTTTTTCCATCTCCTGGTTCATAACCTGGTACATAGTAGATACTAAATAGACATTTGAATGGATGATTACACATGAATGAATTTAACTTGGTTGAAGAGATCTACATTTTAATTGATATGGTTTATTGATATCCTACATCTAGTTTTAAACGTCTTCCTAGAAAGATCGCCAAAGGCAAGGGAAGCAAGGGCAAAAATGAACTATTGGGACTTTATCAAGATAAAAAGCTTTTGCAAAGCAAAGGAAACAGTCAACAAAACCAAAAGACAACCGGCAGAATGGGAGAAGATATTTGCAAATGACATATCAGATAAAGGGCTAGTATCCAAAATCTATAAAGAACTTATCAAACTCAACACCAAAGAATAAAGAATCCAATCAAGAAATGGGCAGAAGACATGAACAGACATTTTTCCAAAGAAGACATCCAAATGAAAAAGTGCTCAATATCGCT
>NC_138372.1:57538246-57569162 GCF_054177405.1 Leptonychotes weddellii
CTCCAGTTGCATTGTTATTGTATAAGAAAGCAACTGATTTCTGTGCATTGATTTTGTATCTTGCCACATTACTGAATTGCTGTATGAGTTCTAGTAATTTGGGGGTGGAGTCTTGGATTTTCCATATAAAGTATCATGTCATCTGTGAAGAGAGAGAGTTTGACTTCTTCTTTGCCAATTTGAATACCTTTTATTTCTTTTTGTTGTCTGATTGCTGTTGCTAGGACTTCTAGTACTATGTTGAACAATAGTGGCGAGAGTGGGCATCCTTGTCGTGTTCCTGATCTTAAGGGAAAGGCTCTCAGCTTTTCCCCATTGAGGATGATATTCGCTGTGTGTTTTTCATAGATGGATTTTATGAACTTGAGGAATGCTCCCTCTATCCCTGTACTCTGAAGAGTTTTAATCAGGAAAGGATGCTGTATTTTGTCAAATGCCTTTTCTGCATCAATTGAGAGGACCATATGGTTCTTCTCTCTCCTCTTTTTAATGTGTTCTGTCACATTGATTGATTTGCGAAAGTTGAACCACCCTTGGATCCCGGGAATCAATCCCACTTGGTTGTGGTGGGTGATCCTTTTAACGTACTGTTGGATCCTATTAGCTGGGATTTTGTTGAGCTTTTTGGAATCCATATTCATCAGGGATATCGGTCTGAAATTCTCCTTTTTGATGAGGTCTTTGCCTGGTTTGGGGATCAAGGTAATGCTTGTCTCATAGAATGAGTCTGGAAGCTTTCCTTCTGTTTCTATTTTTTGAAACAGCTTCAGGAGAATAGGTATTATTTCTTCTTTGAGTGTTTGGTAGAACTCCCCAGGGAATCCATCAGGCCCTGGACTCTTGTGTTTTGGGAGGTTTTTGATCACTGCTTCAGTCTCTTTACTGGTTATTGGCCTATTCAGGTGGTCAGTTTCTTCTTGTTTCAGTCTTGGGAGTTTATAGGTTTCCAGGAAGGCATCCATTTCTTCCATGTTGCTTAATTTATTGGCATATGGTTGTTGATAATAATTTCTAATAATTGTTTCTATTTCCTTGGTGTTAGTCGTGATCTCTCCCCTTTCATTCATAATTTTATTAATTTGGGTCCTTTCTCTTTTCTTTTGGATAAGTCTGGCCAGTGGTTTATCGATCTTATTAATTCTTTCAAAGAACCAGCTTCTAGTTTCGTTGATCTGATCTACTGTGTTTCTGGTTTCTAATTCATTGATCTCTGCTGTAATCTTAATTATATCTCTTCTAATGCATGGCTTAGACCTTGTTTGTTGCTTTTTCTCCAGTTCTTTAAGGTGTAGAGTTAGTTGGTGAATTTGGGATTTTTCTATTTTTTTGAGTGAGGCTTGAATGGCTATGTATTTCCCCCTTCGGACCGCCTTTGCAGTATCCCATAGGTTTTGGACAGATATGTTTTCGTTCTCATTGGTTTCCATGAATTGTTTAAGTGCTTCTTTGATTTCCTGGTTGACTCAAACATTCTTGGGCAGAGTGGTCTTTAGCCTCCAAGTGTTTGAATTTCTTCCAAATTTTTTCTTGTGATTGAGGTCCAGTTTTAAAGCATTTTGGTCTGAGAATATGCAGGGAATGATCTCAGTGTTTTAGTATTGGTTGAGACCTGATTTGTGATCCAATATGTGGTCTATATGCTCTTGAGAAGAATGAGTATTCTGTTGTTTTAGGGTGGAATGTTCTGTATATATCTATGCTCCCGATTCCTATTACAGACTGTCTTCTATGAGGTCCATCTGGTCCAGTGTGTCATTCAAAGCTCTTGTTTCTTTGTTGATTTTCTGCTTAGGTGATCTGTCTATTGCTGAGAGTGGAGTATTGAGGTCTTCTATAATTAACATATTATTATCAATATGACTCTTTATTTTGGTTGTCAGTTGGCTTATGTAGATGACTGCTCCCATGTTGGGGGCATCGATATTTACAATTGTTAGCTCTTCTTGTTGGATAGACCCTTTAAGAATGATATAGTGTCCTTCTGTGTCTCCAACTACAGTCTTTAGCTTAAAATCTAATTTGTCTGATAAAAGAATTGCTACCCCAGCTTTCTTTTGAGGTCCGCTGGCATGGAAGATGGATCTCCATCCCTTCACTTTCAGTCTGGTTGTATCTTTAGGTTCAAAATGAGTCTCTTGTAGACAGCATATGGATGGGTCCTGTCTTTTTATCCAGTCTGCAACCCTGTGCTGTTTTATGGGACCACTTAGGCTGTTCATGTTGAGAGTGATTATTGAAAGATAATGAATTTATTGTCATCATGTTGCCTGTGAAGTCCTTGTTTCTATAGATTGTCTCAGTAAATTTCTGTTCTACATCACTGTTGGGGTCTTTCTCCTTTTAGAGAACCCCCTTTAATATTTCTTGCATGGCCGGCTTAGTGGTCACATATTCTTTCAGTTTCTGCAGCTTTGGAAGCTCTGCATCTCTCCATCCATTTTAAATGACAGCCTTCTTGGATAAAGTATTCTGGCTGCATGTTCTTCTCATTTAGTACCCTGAATATGTCTTGCCAGGCCTTTCTGGCTTGGCAGGTCTCTGTGGATAGGTCTGACTTATTCTGATGTTCCTCCCTCTGTATGTAAGGAATCTCTTCCTCCTAACTGCCCTTAAGATGGTTTCCTTGATTCTCAGATATGCAAGTTTTACTATTACATGCCGGGGTGTTGGTCTGCTTTCCTTGATCTTGTGAGGGGGTCCTCTCTGCCTCTAGGACACGAATGTTTGTTTCATTCCCCAGATTAGGGAAGTTCTCAGCTATGGTTTGCTCAAATATATCTTGTAGTCCTATCTCTTTCTCTCCACCCCCTCAGGGATCCCAATAATCCTGACATTGGAATGTTTCATGGTGTCACTTATTTCTCTAATTCTGTTATCTTGGATTTTAAGTTGTTTCTCCCAGGCCTCCTCTTTTTCTTTCTTTTCTATCAATTTGTCTTCTAGATCACTAATTAGTTCTTCTGCCTCGTTTACCCTAGCTGTTAGATTATCTAGATTAGATTGGATCTCATTGATAGCATTTTTAAGTTCTGCCAGCTCAGCTTTCATTTCTGCCCTTAGAGACTGTATGTTGCCATTAATCGATTTCTCCATTCTAGCTACCATCTTCATAACTGTTACTTTGAAGTCCGTTTCTGACATCTTTGTTATATCTGTATCCATTTGTAAATTTGTGGCAGAAGTCACAGTCTCTGAGTCTTTCCTATTTTGGGGGTTCCTCCTCCTAGTCATTCTGTTGATGGGTGGTTGTGGGAATGTATAGAGTCCAAATTATTGACCACAATCAAGCAAGATGCACCTGTTTTCTAGGGACCTTAGGGTTGCTGGCTTCTTGTTTTCCCAGCCTGTCTTCTGGGGGAGGGGCCTGCTGCACTGTTACTCAGGCAACCCTGTTTGGACAGAGTTGCCCTGCCCCCTGTTGGGGGGGGGATGGGCTCAGTGAAAACCGGTTTTTGGGGGGCTTTTGTTCTCTGGCGGCTTTTCCTGGCAGCTTTCCGCGTCTCTTCCAAAAGTAGAGCAGAAGAGACCGTTTCCAACCCTCTGCCTCAGAACAGAGAGTTCGCAGTCTGTTCTTCAGTGACCTCTCCAGGCCACACTATCTCCATTTCTGTCTGTGGTGCTAAAAACTGCAGCGTCCTGGGTTGTGTGCCCCTCAGCAGCACTCCCAGTCCTTGCCTCCAGGTTGGGACAGTCTCTGCCCTTTGTGCTTCTAAAACCGCCAGTGCCCCTAGTTCACATGCGTCCCCTGCCACTCTGGGTTTCAGTCCAGGGGGCTGCCCTAATGTCCTTTTCCCACTGCAGCTGGTCTGCGAGTCTGTGCCCCGTCCCCAGTGTGGGAGGCTTTCGCGAACCTGCGGTGCAGGATCCCGTTGGCTCCCTCCCCCTTCCATTTATTTTCCGATACCTGCCCGCAGAATCAGGGCTCCCTGCTTCATACCTTGAAACCAACTGCCTATGATATTCTGCTTGTAGAGATCCAGATCTATTTTCTTACATCTCAGGCTGATTTTGTGGGTGTTCAGAGTGCTCTGGTAGATATCCAGCTCAGTTCAGGGTACCGGTTGGAATAGGGTCCCCTACTCCTCCGCCATCTTTTCCTGCCCCCTCTGGAAGTAAAGTTTTATTGAAACATAGCCATGCTCATTCATTTACTTTTGTCTGTGCCTGCTTTCCCAATATAGTGTCTGAGTTGAGTAATTACTACAGACAGTATTGCCCACAAAGCCTAAAATATTTACCACCTGACCCTCTATTAAAAATGTCTGCCAAACTGTGCTTTACATTTTAAGAGCAGTTAGGGCTCTACATGAAGGTTGAGGGTTATAGATAACTAGAAATAGATATAATAGAGACCAATATAATAGATGAGATGCCCAGAAAAGATGGATAACGCTAATTTGTGAGAGAAGGTAAAAAAGTGTGGAACCCTGGGAAGCCAAAAGTTAAGAGGCAGACAGAGGAAAAAGAATCTGGCAAAGTAAACTACTGGTTTAAGGAGAATTAGAGTTGTCATGGAAGTGAAGGGGAATAGGAGAAAAGAGCCCCAATATATATATATTTTTAGTATGTTATGTTAATCAGCATACATTACATCATTAGTTTTTGATGGAGTGTTCCATGATTCATTGTTTTCGTATAACACCCAGTGTGCCATGCAGAATGTGCCCTCTTTAATACCCATCACCAGGCTAACCCATCCCCCCACCCCCCTCTAGAACCCTCAGTTTGTTTCTCAGAGTCCATAGTCTCTCATGGTTTGTCTTCCCCTCTGATTTCCCCCCTTCATTCTTCCCCTCCTGCTATCTTCTTCTTTTTTTTTTTTTTTAACATGTAATGTATTATTTGTTTCAGAGGTACAGGTCTGTGGATGATAGACACTGGGGAGGGTGTGTGCTATGGTGAGCACTGTGAATTGTGTAAGACAGTTGAATCACAGATTCCCAATATATTTTTAAGAAGTTTTATGTGCCAGGACCCTAAGGTAGGCTGTTCATGTATATTCTTTCTAATTTTATGGCAATTCTGTTTAGTAGGTAATGTATCAATAGGAAAGTGCCTGAACAGGGAAATGAATCCAAGTGAGTCTAAAACTCTTTTTATACTATTTGCCTGGAAGGAAGGAGTTTCAATGAAGTTAAATCAAAAGAGGAAAAGAGGTTTTGTAATTGTTATATAAAGAAAACATATATATTTGAAGATTAGAAGGTAGTTTATGATTTTTACCAAGAGTAGTCTCCACTTATAGAAGCATATTAGCAAGTACTTTTCCTTATATTTTAGTATAAGATTATTTATCAGTAATGCCATTAAAGTTGTCATAATTTGCTGTATTTTTAAAAGTCATCAGATAAAGTTTTATAGAAAGTGAACATGATATAAATTATAGTGATTAAAATATCATTGCATAATTCTGAATCTTTAAGAACTGATATTTAGTTTTTTGAATTTAGGTTCATACTTTGGAAACAAAAGATCTAATGCAGAAAACCCATTTGCATCAAATTTTACTTTTGGTACAAGCTCGGCTTCTGCACAAGATAGTAATTATCCTCAAATACTGAAAACTCCATTGCCTACTGGAAATCCCCAGAGATCAGGTTATAAAAGTTGGACACCACAAATGGGATATTCAGGTAAAATGAAAATGAGTGGAATGTTTACCTAGTTGACTTTGAAACTATTAAGGTTTGTAAATTATAAATTAGGGTGGTTAAGTTCATTTGACGTTATTTGTAACTGACACAGATGACTGAAAGAAAAATACTTCAGTTTACCCATATCCATAATTTGAGGTTAAGTTAATGCTACGTAGTTTCTGATACTATTTGTTAATAAATGCAGGTTTGTGTTATTTTAACTATTCTGACAAAAAAGTAAAAGAGAAAACTCCCTTTTATACATAATATTTACTTAAATCTAGCAGTTGATCCTGATAGTATTATTGTGCAGGGGTTTTTTTTCCATACTTAAATTTTAGTTTTTATCTAAATCTAGTTTTTCTTGAGGGGAAAAGGAATGAAATAGTTCTTCATGTGTAAGTGTTCTCTAAGGTACATGCAGTAGAATTTCTTGGATACAGGACATGTGAATGTATACATTTACAAGATAATAACAAATTGTTTTCTAAATGCTTCTACCAGTGTACACTATTACTAGCAACATGTGAGAGTTCTTGTTGATCTGCATCCTCTCCAACAGTTGGTATTGTCAGACTTCTTAATATTTACCAGTCTAGCAGTTGTAAGATACTAATTGTAGTCTGAATTTGTATTTTCCTGGTTATTAATGAAGTTGATTACCTTTTGTGTGCTTTTTGACCATATAGCTTTCATTTTTTTGTGAAATGACTGTTCATGTGTTTTACCTATTTTTCTTTAGATTTATTTTTCTAGATTTGTAGAAATTCTTTATATATTCTGAATATATATTCAGAGTATATATTCTTTTGATGAATACATACATTGTGTATATCTTCTCTAGGTTTATGGCTTGTCTTCCTCCTTTTTTTATGATCTTTGATGAACAGAAGTTCTTAATTTTATACATTTTTAGTAAATGTTCTGCTGCACTTGTTTTTTCTTTTTATCTTTACAGTTGTGTTTTATATATGTTTATTAGGTCTTTTCCTTTCTTTCTTTCTTTTTTAATAAACTACACTGGTTGTGGGGCTTAAACTCATGACCCTGAGATTAAGAGTCACATGCTCTACCCACTGAGCCAACCAGGTGCCCATTAGGTCCTTTCTTTAATTGTGTTAAGTCTGTATCACTAAAGACTTCTTTGTAGAGGTATATTAAAAACTCCCATTATGATTGTGGACTTGTCTATTTCTCTAGTAGTTCTGTTAATTTTTTGTTTTGCATATTTTGAAGCTATTTTAGTAAGAGCCTAAAAATTTAGCATTGTTATGTTGTAATAGGAAATGACTCTTCATCTCTAAATATACTTTTTGCTTTAACTTATATTTTGTCTGCTATTAATACAACAATTCCTTTCCTTTAGGTTACTGTTTATATGATATATATTTAAAAAATTTTTGACTTCCAAACTTTTACCCTCAGGCCTTTGTACATGGTATTTCCTATGCTTGGGAACACTTTCTTCCCCTCTTCATACAGTCAACTCTTATTTATTCCTCAAGTCTAAGCTTAAATGTTACATCTTACAGAAAGCTTTCTGTAATCCTATAAGTCTAGGTTGATTCTCTCTACTACGTGCTCCCATTTCACTTTGCATTTTACTAATAATATTGGTATTTAATTGTCTTTTTCTCTGCTGCTCTATAAATTCCATGAAGGCAGAGACTATAGCAGTCTGGATCTAATTTGAAGATAGAACCATATAATGATTTAAACAAGGGAGATTTAACATAAAGAATTATTAAACTATGATAACAAAGTCACTGTAAGATATAAGAAAACTCTGTAAGGTACTCTAGAACTGAGGGGAGGCCCAAGAGGTCCTGTTCGGAAGCACGCTCTTTTCAGGGCTCATCTCCAAGTCTGGGGTATAGATCTCCTTGGAGAAAGTCAAGTTGAACCTACTAAATGGCAGAGGCTGCAGGTTTGCAGGCAAGGATTGGTCCACTGTCCCCCTGGGAAGTGGTGCTATATGGGGCATTTAATGTTGATCAGGTTAGGTACTCACAGTGTGGTTGGCCAGGTTAGCCTTGGTAAGAGGAAGTTCATGATGTTGAGCCCATGCATATCCTTGCCACCATGGCTGCTTTGTTCATAGGTCTACTAAAGAAGCACTGGGGTGGCTGGGAAAAGAGGCTAGTTGACATCTGCAGAGTGTAGCATTTTGTCTACCTGATTATTAAGAGTCCCCTCTATAGTAGTTGCCCTTTAGTGGGCATTCACATGAGACATAAATATTTTCGAAGTTTATGCCTATTCAAAGAGGTTCATCTGCATACTTTCCCCAAGCTTTCCTTTTTATTATCTTCCAGTTCTATTTCTTCCAAGTCCCTATCCAGCTAGACCATTACCAACTGCTTATGAATGAGTCTAAATCTGTACTTCTGGTACAGTACTACCTCATTCCAGACATGGTAGATAACCAAAGGTACTGCTCAAAGTTCTGCTCAACAAAAGATCAAAGTGAACAAAACAGCTAAAAAAATTAGAATAAAATAGTAATGCATATCAAATATCTCACAGTGAAAGAGGAGTTTCATAGCAGAAAAGCAATGGAAGAAATTAGAAAGGAAAAAGATTGTGTATACAAAAGCAGAAATCTTTGAGAGATCAAGATTGGTAGCAACTATAAATCATTTTCATTGATTTATAAAATTTTCATAAACAGATGGAAAACATTAAGATTTAGTAAAAACTGTATAAAAAGACATGAACATATCAAAAGAAAATATAGAAAACAAATGGATATGTTAAATTCTGTTCAATTTTGATAGTAATTTTCAAAAATACAAATTCAAGTGTCAATACATTAAATTAGGACCACAGGGGAAGGGAGGGAAAACTGGGGAGAAATCAGAGAGGGAGACAAACCATGAGAGACTCTGGACTCCGGGAACTAAACTGAAGGTTACAGAAAGGAGAGGGTAGGATGATGGGGTAACCGGGCATTAAGGAGAACACATGTGGTGATGAGCACTGGGTGTTACACACAACTAATGAATCATTGAACATAATAATAAAAAAATAAAAAAAAAATAAATTAGTAATAATAATATAATACATTTCAGAAGTTAGTAATGGTAAAGACACAGTAAAATTGGTTTTTCTCGTATACTGCTAATGGAATAAAAAATTGGAAAAAAAAGAATTGATATAGGGGCACCTGGCTGGCTCAGTCAGTAGATCATGTGTCTCTTAATCTCAGGGTTGTCAGTTTGAGCCCCACATTGGGTGTAGAGATTACTTAAATAAACTTTAAAAAAAAATGGTACAATTCTGAAAGAAATTTGGCAATATATATGAGATCCTTAACAAATGGTGGTTTTCCTTTGTTCCAGTAATTGACTTCTAAGGATCTACTTTAAGGAAATAATAGACCCACAAAAAAGCTTTAGGCACTAGAATGCTCATTATATTATTATTTACAACAGAGATAACAATATAAGTGTTCTTTTAGAAGTTTAAGGGAGATATCTTCTGAGTGTACTAAATTTCCACTGGAACTTGGTATTTATTTTCCAATTAAAAATAGGAAGGTCATATTTTATTGCAGAATTAAACTGCCTTCATAGATCTAATGTAAACTCAATCATAATGTATGAATAAGATGGCTTTTGTGGCAAAGAGGGTTTGGAGATCTAGACATAATACATTTTTAAATGAACTCTTAAATTGACGCTAACTAGGATTACATAATTGTTTAATTTTGTAGGCATTATAATAGAAGAGTAGAAAGAGTAGAAAAAAATGAATCTAGGTCAGGGAGGGAAAAGAGAGAGGAAATGAGTTTTTTTTTTTAATATTTTATTTATTTATTTGACAGAGAGGGACACAGCGAGAGAGGGAACACAAGCGGGGGAGTGGGAGAGGGATAAGCAGACTCCCTGCTGAGCAGGGAGCCCAACACGGCAATCCCAGGACCCTGGGATCATGACCTGAGCCAAAGGCAGACACTCAGCCGACTGAGCCACCGAGGCACCCCTATTGCATTTAATTTTTATAGTTTGTGAAAAAGGTTTGGTATTTCTACTTTCAAGATGAATGAATAAATGGTAGCTTTATAAAGGTTAAACAACTTACCTGAATATTCATTGTTTGTAAGGTACAGATCTCAAAATCAGTAATAATATGTAAAGGTTAGGAGCACCAGATCTGGAGTCAGGCTGCCTGTGTACAAATTCTGACTTTATTAGTTCCATCCATGCTTCAGTCTCCTTGAAGGTAAATGGAGTAAATAATGATATCTATTTGATAGAATTGTGAAAATTAAATGAGTTAATTCAAATAAAGAATTTAGAACATTCTTGGCACATTAATAAAGTATCCAACATTACACATATAGTTATATATAATTGGAGTTTATAGTTATATAATATTTTATTCTTTTTTTTTAAGATTTTATTTATTCATGAGAGACAGAGGCAGAGGGAGAAACAGGTTCCCTGTGGAGCAGGGAGTCAGATGCAGGACTAGATCCCAGGACCCCAGGATCAGGACCTGAGCCGAAGGCAGACGCTTAACCCACTGAGCCACCCAGGCGTCCCTATAATATTTTATTCTTTATAAAATGCATTCATATATATAATCCCATTTGATCCATTCATACCAGCTCTTGAGTTAGGCAGGGCAGTTACTACATTTTGTGATTTTTGATTATTTATTATGAAGTAATTTGCTCAAATTCATATAGCTTTTAAACGATAGAGTAGGATAAATAATCTAGGTTTTCTCATCCCAAATTCAGTGTTCCTTCATAACTCCATTCCAATAAAATGCAAAATGGGGGAATGTATAAATTATTTCTAATTTTGAAGTTAAGTTTTGGCAAAATACTTTGAGAATTAACATTTTTATTTGGTCGGGATATTAAAAGTTGTTTTTTGATGAGGAAAAAAAAGTTATTTCCTTGGATATTAAGAGCCATGTCCTAAACTTGGTGCTTTGAGATCTTATTAGAAAGAATGAGAACAAGCGTGGAGGACACGGGGAAGGGAGGGAAAACTGGGAAGAAATCAGAGAGGGAGACAAACCATGAGAGACTCTGGACTCCGGGAAACAAACTGAGGGGTGTGCAGGGGAGGGGGTTGGGGAGTTGGGGTAACAGGGTGATGGGTATTAAGGAGGGCATGTGTGGTGATGAGCACTGGATATTATATGCAACTAATGAATCGTTGAACATTACATCAAAAACTAACGATGTACTACTATATGTTGGCTAACTGAACATAATAAAAAAAAGGAAAGAATGAAAACATACTATTATTAATTTTTATACATTTTCTTTTTTAAAAAATTTAACAGCTACATCGTCATCTGCGGTTTCAACACACTCCCCATCAGTTATTGTAGCTGTTGTAGAAGGTAGAGGACTTGCCAGAGGTGAAATAGGAATGGCAAGTATTGATTTAAAAAGCCCACAAATTATATTATCTCAGTTTGCAGACAATACAACATATGCGAAGGTAAGTATTTATACTGTTAGAAAATGGTTGACCTAGTGAGCACTATGTAGATTTTCAAGTCACTGCTTTCCTAATTAGTTTACTTTTTCATGGAATAAAGTTTATTCACAATTGTTCTAATGTAGGCTACTCTGAATTAAAACTGTTTTACATCTGATTTTAATTTTTTTAATGTATTTTGTCCTAAAAATAATGTGCTTTGCTGTTATATGAACATTTCAAATTACTGTTAATTTCTAAAATTAACCTCTTCAAATTAATAGTTCTTGGACTCATTCCAAAGATTATATATTAATAATGCTATTGCCAAAGTTGTTTCACTGAACAGTATTTGAATTCTTTTTCCAGAGTTCAGGGAAACTGGTCTTTTAGGTCAGTCATAATTTAGCCTCTTCTTGCCTTCACTTCCTATCACTTATCATTAATTTGGGCCACTGGCCTATTGTCATGGAAATTTCTGTCATTTACCAGGTAGAAGTAATCTGCTTTTAATCTCTATATTCTAAAAAGTTAGTTGACCCAATTTCTGTTATTAAATATATATATGCTATGTTATTTTTAGCATTTTATTGTTTTTTTTTTTCCTTTTCCTAATTCCTCTTTATGGTTTCTCAGTACATAGATTTCCTTTTCCTTCCTAATAATTAATTGTTTTAACATAGCTAACAACCTACATGATACTAGTACTGCATGTAACTTTATCTCTGGGTATTTCACATTTTTATGCAATTTAAAAAAACATAGGAAAAAGCTTTTTTTAAAAACAAATGTTTGGCAAATTGATTAAGAATTTCTGTGTCTGGGGGCGCTGGGTGGCTCAGTTGTTTAACATCTGCTTTTGGCTCAGGTCATGATCCCAGGACCCTGGGATGAAGCCCCACATCAAACTCCCGCTCAGCAGGGAGTCTGCTTCTCCTTCTCCTTTTGCCCCTCTCCCTCACTCATGTTCGCTCTCTCTCTCTCTCTCTCTCAAATAAATAAATAAAATCTTTAAAAAAAAAAAAAAAGAATTTCTGTGTCTGGGATAGTTCTAAGAAATGCACCTATATTGTGAAAAGAATAAGTTGTAAAACATATGTTTCTCATCTGTGTTTCTATATTGTTCAACTTCTAAGCTGTACCAGTGTGGTCATAATGATTGAATCACCATAGTTATACTTTTGAATGTGTTTATGTTTTTTATGGAGATGGATAGAATACCAAATAGAAGAATTAATTTTAAAACATCTTATATTAGGAATATATATCTGATAAGTTCAAATAATTTTTGAGCTTAGAGCTGTTACAAATTATTGTGAAGTAAAATATAACCTATGTTTATTATATTTTATATATGATATATTTATATTCATATAGCATGTATGTGTAATATATCACTTTTAGAAATATATCTTAACTGACATATATAATTAGAACAGTTGTAATTTTGTGTATCTGTGAATTAATTTTAAGTACTTATCTCTCAGAAAAATATGCCACTTGTTTGGTTTTAGAGAATTCTAAGCTTACATTTAAGAAATTATTTATTCAAATTATTTTAGGTGATTACTAAACTCAAAATTTTATCACCTTTGGAAATAATAATGTCAAATACTGCTTGTGTTGTGGGGAATTCAACTAAGTTGTTTACTCTGATCACAGAAAATTTCAAGGTGAGTGATTTTTATTCTCAATAGTAACATTCAAGTCTTACCTTATTTAAAATCCATTCTATAATAGCATTCTGGAGAACAATAATTTGAACAACTTTATATTTACCCTGAAGTACTCACTAAATACAAGTCCTAAACTAATGGACAGTTAATACATAAAATGAAAATGACAGGGCATCCACTTACTTGATTTGGCACCCTTGATCTACCTTAAACACCATCTTTTTTTTTTAATTGTGGGTTACTTCTGTGAGGTTTAAGATAATTATGATGGCTACAGATTGATGTGATCTCAGCTTATCGAATTCAGAGAAAAAATATATTCTTTCTTCCAGTGTCCATATATAAATGCCAGGGAAGGACCCTAATGGGTCCTGCTTTGTTCATACTCCCACATATTAGACTAATTACTGTTTCTCAGGGTAGAAGCACTATGATTGATTAATCCCTGGTCATTTGCTTTCTGTGGGGATACAGGGCTCTGTAATTGACAGTTACCAAACCCACATGGAATGTAAAATAGATGAGTCCTTCAAAGGCAAAAACAGCATATATTCACTACACTTGAGATGTAGGGCAGTATGGCATAGTGCTTAAGAATAGAGGAGTCAGACTGTGCTTGTTTCAGATCTTGACTCTACATGATCTTGTGCAAGTTAAGTTACTTAAGTTTTTTTCATCAGTAAAATAGGGACAATAATCTACCTCCTAGAGAATTGGTATTTTATATAACATAATTAGAGAAATGACCTCATTGATTTAAGGTTACTTTTGGGCAAAGCCCTAAAGGAAGTGAGAGACAGAGCCATAGAAGTATTGGGGTAAAAGTATTATAAGCAGAGGGGAAAAACCAGTATTATTATTATTGTCATTATTACCACACTTACCATAAAAAAAACCTTCATTAGAAGAGAAGCACTATGAAGTGGAAGGACTTTGTAGCCAGAGAAGTCTAAATTCAAGTCTCAGTTCTGGCACGTATCAAATGTGTGATGTTAGAAAAACTACTTGACTTTTTAGAATTTTACTTGTAAGAAAATTGTAGTTAAAACAAGACTTACATCGTAGAGTTATTGTAATGATTAACTGAGATAATTTAAAACAGTCTTGGTGCATAACAAATTCCCTATCTCCTCATGAATTTTTTTTTTTCCCTGTCTTACAGCTCTTTCATAGTCCATTGTTATTATATTATCTTTCTTACATATTGTTTTTATTCAGAGGAGGTAAACCTTTTACTCTACAACTTCATGCTTTTTTTCCTACTCCTTTAAAAAAGTTTCATTATCTCCTTTTCTTCTAAATAAATTCACCGTATGAATATAACATCTCATAGATTTGGTAGCTGGAATTGATATTTTTTTCCTCTGCAGCTAATACATTATAAGGATCTACTCTATCTCAATTATGGTATAGAATATGTAACACCAAATGTAAAACCTGGGTGGTGATGTTGCTGTAGAATAAAGTTAATAGAAGGCAGAGGCTCTCATGTTTATTTTTTATTATTGTACCTACCACATTCAGTTAAATGTCATGTGAATATGGTCTAATAAGAGCTATAGACTGCTATGATTCACTTAGTAAAATAGATAATCATTCTTTTTTTGTAAATCATTAAGAAAATATCTTATTTAACTCTGGAAAATAATAAATAATAAAAAATAAACTTTATATGACATTGAAGCCACCTAAGCAGTTTTGGGGCAACTGCATGAAACTTAAAATTTATTTTGAAATTAAAACTTCTTTTCAGAATGTTAATTTTACTACTATCCAAAGGAAATACTTCAATGAAACAAAAGGACTAGAGTACATTGAACAGTTATGCATAACAGAATTCAGCACTGTCCTAATGGAGGTTCAGTCCAAGTAAGTTATGACTTAAGGAAAATGTTAAGTCTGTAGTGTGAGTTCCATGAGGGCAAGGTCTTTTGTTCGTTTTGTTTTCTGCTGTATCCCTAGAAAAGTGCCTGACTTACAATACATACTCCATAATTATTGAAATAGTAAAATAGTTAACTAAAATTTATATACAAGGCATATTTTGCTAACTTAATTTATACAGAATTTTTCCAAATTGGTCATAATCTGTTGCCATTATGGTTGCTGCTCACTTTACTTTGGAGTGAATTGCTCAAGTAGCTACAGTAACCTAGAAATGTGAGACACCGAGCTGTAGTCCTATTATTTCATACATGTACTCCTAAGAGATTCAGTTAGGACAGGGAATGATATTTTTAAAAAGGATTTTTTTTAAAAGATTTTATTTATTTGATAGAGAGAGAACACAAGCAGGGGCAGCTGCAGGCAGAGGGAGAGGGAGAAGCAGACTTCCCCCTGAGCAGGGAGCCCAACGTGGGGCTCTATCCCAGGAC
Source organism: Leptonychotes weddellii (assembly GCF_054177405.1). Taxonomy (NCBI): domain Eukaryota; kingdom Metazoa; phylum Chordata; class Mammalia; order Carnivora; family Phocidae; genus Leptonychotes; species Leptonychotes weddellii. Next base: position 57,553,378 of record NC_138372.1, read on the forward strand.
CCTGAGATCATGACCTGAGCCGAAGGCAGATGCTTAACAGACTGAGCCACCCAGGCACCCTAGAAAGGGTATTTTTTAGAACATAGTAATAGATACTTTCTTTGAGCTGGGTTGGACTAGTTGTGTATTCAGTTAATCACAGTAACTAAGCTCACCAAGATCATAACATACTTTTCTATACATAGGAACCTTCTAACTCTGTCAGACCTTTTCAACATTATTTGAATTCTTAGAATGGTACATTGACACAAGTTACCACTGAATATTGTCTTCCAGCCTGTGATTTATTGGAGTTGTTAAGTGTCAGACTTCAGAAAATTGTCTATCAACTTTTATGTTTTAGAGGTTATTTTGTTAGTTTTCAAAAGTAAAGAGCACTGAAAAAAAAATAAAGAGCACTGGGTGTGCTTTTTCCCTTTGAATTTAAGCAGTGCTATGCAAATATTTATAATTTTCCTAATAATAGGGTGAAATAAATGTTTTATAGCAATACTTTGTTTTATTCTAAAGATTTATAGTGAAGTGTCATTGGTCACCTTTCAGGTATTACTGCCTTGCAGCTGTTGCAGCTTTATTAAAATATGTAGAATTTATTCAAAATTCAGTTTATGCACCAAAATCGCTGAAGATTTGTTTCCAGGGTAGTGAACAGACAGCCATGATAGATTCATCATCAGCCCAAAACCTTGAATTACTAATTAATAATCAAGACTATAGGTAAGATCATCTAAATTTTTTTCTTACAAAATATATGTGTATTTTATTATGTCCTATTTTTCTATGAATAGTTATTTTACATTTCTGTAAATTGTTTGATATAGAAATATTGAATAAACATACCTTTAATCATTGTACCATTGTTGCTGAACTGCTCAGATGTTTCACGAAAGCCAAATTTTAAAAAGGTATTTGTATGAAACAACAAAAAACAACCCATTTCAAAACTAGGCAAAGGACTTGAATGGACATTTCTCCAAAGAAGATATCCAAATGGCCAATAAGCACAGTCATTATGGAAATGCAAATCAAAACTCACAGTTACTACTTCACACTCATTAAGATGGTTATTATCAAGTAAGTAGAAAATAAGTGTTGGCAAAGATGTGGAGAAATTGGAACCCTGGTACATTTATCATGAGAATATAAAATGATACAGTCATTTTTGGAAACAGTATGGTGATTCCTCAAAAAAAGTTAAACATAGAATTACCATATGATTCAGCATTCTACTTCTAAGTGCACATACCGAGAAGAATTGAAAGCAGAGACTCAAAGAGATACTTGCAGACAAGTGTTCACAGCAGCATTATTCACAGTAGCCAAAAGGTGGAAATAAACCAAATGTCCATCAGTGAGTGACTGACTAGATAAACAAAATAAGGTATATACATAATGTACAATGGAATACCATTCAACCTTATGAGTGAAATTCTGATATATGCCACAAGATGTATGAACCTTGAAGACATTGTACTAAGTGCAATAAGCCAAACACAAAAGGAAAAATATTTTATAATTCCACTTAGATACCTAGACTAGGCAAATTCATAGAGACAGAAAGTAGACAAAAATTATCAGGGACTTGGAACAGTAGGGAATAGGTAGTTACTGTTTGGTGGATTCAGAGTTTCTGCTTGGGATGATGAAAAAGTTCTGGAAACGGGTAATGGCAGTTGTACAATATTGTGGATGTATCTAAGAACACTGAATTGTGTACTTAAAATGTTTAAAATGGTAAAATTTATGTTATGTGTGTTTTACCACAATAAAAAAATTGTATCCAGATTACCACAAAATTGGAATGACCAGCTTTATTAAAAGCATCAAGTACAGGAAATTTAAGGGGCTATATAATTATTTGAGAAGGTAAAAATAGTTGAATCAACTTGGTCTGTGGTGTATAACTAGATTGCTGGTTTTACTGGCTTATTATTAACTTTAGTTAGAGTATCAGGAATATGAATGGTGAGCATGAGAGAGAGAGAGAGATAGGGAGAGGCACAGACAGACACACACACAGTGTTTATAGATTTCATAGTAGGGTACTTCAACTAGAATTAACACATTAATAGAAAATAATATAATCAACATGGTGATGGTGAGGCAGAAATGCATTAATACGGGGTTGGTTTGGTACAAAGAATTAATGAGGAATTACAGTGTAGAGGTGGAAACACATAGTATTATTAATATGTACTAAGTATGGTGATAAAATTTGCATAAAAATGATGGGATCATAGCAGAGAGAGAGTTAATTGGGCTTGGGTTAAGGGTAAAAGGGAAGTAGTTAGGAAAGGCTTTCTAGAGGAGATAATACCTGAGGTAAGTTTTGAAATATAAACATAAATATAAGTAATCCAGATGAAGTAGAAAAGGTGGTAAGACAGTAAGTCTCGAAAGCATGATTTTCATTATAACAATACGGTATGTGCAAGGAAACTAAAGCTATTTAATATTACTGATTGGTAAAGTGCAAGTTCGGAGTAAGTAAGCTTGGAGTAGTTAAATAATCAGCTTTTGGTAATTAAATATAACATTAGACATCAATGAAAGGGATAAACTTAAAATGGTTATGATTTTTAGTATTAAGAGTATTGAAGGGAATAAAGAGTACTTTAGACAATTGAAACCTTAAGGTACTCAGTGCAAATTTAGAGCCATAGTTGTTTAAATATCTCTATTACTTTGTATATTCTTATTTTGGCTTCACTTTCCATTATGTGAAATTGCCAGACATTATTTGCTGTTGCAAACTTAGAAACATAGGCTGTCTAATTTTGTTAATTACTTATACTCTAATCATCAAGAGCAGTGTAAATCTATCTGGGTGCTGTTGATACTACTTTTAGTAGGAGTAGTACTATATGTAACACTTTTAGTTAAATATCAGTATAGTAGGCTCAGTTCCTTTGCAGTTCCATTGGCTAATGATGGTCTAAAATTACAACCTTAAAGAATTTATAGTTAATTGTAGCTATTATTCCTTTTCAATTTAGTCAATAAGGAATTTTTTTCTTCTTGCTACTTAAAAAGGATTAAAATAATATTATTTGGAAAAATTACTCTGTCATTTACTTTCTATGTTATAATAACATAGAGTAACATAGAGAGTCAATAACCAAGGCTGATAATTACTACAAAGTGTTTATACTTTGTCACATTTAATAGTTCATCATTATTTATCATTATCATTGTCAAACATTGCTTGAGTTCCAGCTATATATTACATGATAGGATATTTGACCTCTAGGAATTCATATTATAGTTGAAAAGGAGAAATTGAGAAGCCTTTTCATAGAGTTGAAGCAAAGAATTTCAGGTTAAAAGATGGATATTCTACCTGCTGAACTATCTGAATAGCTCTAACACTTCTGTAGACTTGTCACCTGTTCAGAGCAGTTTCACTCTTTGATTTCTATAGCAAATGGCAGGTTTGGGTATGCTGCTCACTTCCTTGGTTCCTGTAGAAGCCCAGTTCTCAAAAAGTAAATGCCTGTGATGACTCTACTCCCACCCCTGACCAGGACTTGATTTGAGTAGTTCTCTAAAAATTTGTTTAAATTGATATACCAGGGCACCTGGCTGGCTCAGTTGGTAGAGCATATTTTGTCTCAAGGTTGTGACTTCAAGCCCTACATTGGGGGTAAAGTTTACTTAAAAAAAAAGTTGATATACCAAAAATCTGCTAGTCCGATGACTAAATTAAGAGTCATTCTTGTTTTCTACCCTCTCTTAACCCGGATTCAGTCCACTAGTAAATCCCCTTGACTCAACCTTTAGAATACATACCAATTCTGGATCACATCTTACCATTTCCAAGGCTACAGTCCTAACCATTACCTCCATCATTTTAGCCTGGACTACTATAATTACCCCTACCTTGTTTCTCTGCCTTCTTTTTATCCTCCTACATTTAGTCTATTCTTGATCTAGTGGGCAGACTGTGATCCTTTTAAACTAGAAATCAGATGTTGGAACTCTGCTGCTGAAAATCTTCCAGTGGCTCCCATTACATTTAGAATAGAGTCCAGACTCTTTACCATGGCCTACAAGGACTTCTATGTCCTGGTCTCTGTCAGCTTCTTCATCTCCCTCCATTTTCTTTCACTTGCAGAGTTCCATCACACTTGATCTTCTTTCTGGTTCTAGATCCAAAAAGACTTCCTGGGCTTAAATTACTGTTCTGCTTGGCCCTTTTTAACTGATAACTCTTTTCTTGTTATTTAATTATTAGGAAATCTTAGACAAGTAAGTTAATTTCTTTGCACTTCAGTTCCTTCCCTTGTAAAATGTGGTTAAATCTAGCATCTACTTCACACTGGTTATTAGAATTAAATAAGTTAATATATGTAAAGTGCTTAGAATATTGCCTGGCACATACTTAGTGTTCAATATATGTTACCTATGCTCACCATCATTGTCACCATCATCTGCATCCCATCATCATCTTTGCATGGATACCTTTTGAATTCAACTACCAAATGCATATATAGGTCTCTCTCAACCAACTTAACTAAAGCAACCCTCCTGGTCATTCTCTATGCAGTCCTGTTCTGTTTAACACTTTCTGTACCTGAAATTATTTTCTTTCTCTTTTATTTGTAATTCTCTTAACTTCTTAAATTAGAACAAAGTGATTAGTCACTTTTTTAAATGTAAAAGCTCTTTTCCCCTGTAAAAGATATATTACTGTTATCTTGCTATTATTGATGGAATGCCATGGAGTAGAACATTTTATATTAGTCTGAATATTCCAGCTGACCTATGAAAAAAGTCATTAACTAAATGCAAGAAGATACTGCTAATTAAAGCGTTGTTCATTGATAGCGTACTTGGGATCTTATTTGAAATATATATTCTCAGGCCTCATCTCAGACTTACTCATCTCAGACTTAGAATTCCCTGTGTGATTTGTATGCACATTAAAGTTTGAGAATCACTACTGTAGATTATAGGATTATTTAGGAAGTTAAATGGTAACTTTTTTTGATTTTTCCTTGTATACTTAATGAAATTTTCCTAATTTGTATTTTCAAAGGAATAATCACACACTCTTTGGTGTTCTAAATTATACTAAGACTCCTGGAGGAAGTAGAAGACTTCGTTCTAATATATTAGAACCTCTAGTTGATATTGAAACCATTAACATGAGATTAGATTGTGTTCAAGAACTACTTCAAGATGAGGAGCTCTTTTTTGGACTTCAGTCAGGTAAATGAATATCACCTAATTTTATGAATACAAATTATTAAAAAATACATTGTCTTTTTATAAGAATACTAGTCATATTGGATTAAGTCTCATCCTAATAACATTATCTTAACTTACATCTGCAAAGATCTAATTTCCAAGTAAGATCACATTCAGATACCAGGGTTTAGGACTTCAAAATATCTTTTTGGGGACACAATTCAACCCCCATAACATAAGGTAAGAGAATTGCCTTTGGCATCTGGCTATTTGTTCACTCGCATGGCAATACAGTTCTCTTCTTAAATCTATAGGAAGGAGAGTAGATACGTACTACTCCTAGGCCAATTCCTGGTTCCTAGCAGTTTGATCTGTCTTTCATACCCCTACTCCCAACCATTCCACATGGTGTTCTGGTACATGAAAATCTAGGAGGCATTGAGCAAGCTACAAAGAAATTATTTTTTTTAAGTTTATTTTTTAGTAATCTCTACACCCAACATGGGGTTCAAACTCACAGCCCTGAGCTCAAGAGTTGCATGCTCCCTGACTAAGCCAGCCAGGTGCCCCACAAAGAGGACATTTTTAATTGTAATCCTTTTCTTGTTCACAGCAACATCTTTTTGGCCGACCTATACCTGGCCTTCCATGTTATACATAAGTGCCTAGAATATGAAGTTATTTAATTATGTAATGTTAGTCAAACTCCAACAGTTGTCATCTTTTTAAACTTTCTGCTACTAAATATGCAGTTGCCCTTCTCTTGCCTGTAGCTAACGCTCCACCTATGTTCTGGATACTGTCTTTGTACTCATTTGTCTCCTGTATCTTTAATACCTTTCTCTCTTCCTCCTGTCTTTCCCATCTTTGTAAAAAAAAAAAAAAAAAAAATCTCGCTGGACTTTACCTTCTCCAGCTACCACCTTATTTCTCTCTTCTCCCAATTCATACGTAAACTGGTTGAAAGACAGATTTTCTGTAGTCACTATCTTCTCTTCACAACATTTCAGTCTGCTGCAGTCTTGTTTCTGTGCTCACTGTGTGAGATTCCTCTAGTCAAAGTTACTGTAGCAAATGTTATTGGTTCTTTGTCAAGATCCTCTTGGGTCTGTTTTACCTTTCTGTGTACCCCTTTTCTTGCTCTGTGTGGCTTTTGCTTCTACTGGCCCACCTGTGGAATCTCATTGGAATCCTGGCCCCAGACTGTTAGAGCATTTTGCTCTCAAGAAGTGTGCCAAAAGTGCCTTGCAGCCCTTAAATCACTGAATGAAGTGGGAATATGAAAATGCTGCTCTTTCTGAAAAATTTTTATTAAAATTCAATTTAGTTAACATATATTGTATTACTAGTTTCATGGGTAGAATTTAGTGATTCATCGGTTGCATATAATATCCCACTGGGGTATTACATTACATCAAGTGCCCTCCTTAATGCCCATCACCCACTCAAAATGGATGAAAGATCTAAATGTGAGACAGGAATCCATCAAAATCCTAGAGGAGAGCACAGGCAGCAACTTCTTTGACCTCGACCACAGTAACTTCTTACTAGACACGTCTCTGAAGGCAAGGGAAATGAAAACAAAAAACTATTGGGACTTCATCAGGATAAAAAGCTTTTGCACAGCAAAGAAAACAGTCAATAAAACTAAAAGGCAACCTACAAATGGGAGAAGATATTTGCAAATGACTTATCAGATAAAGGGCTAGTATCCAAAATCCTTAAAGAACTTATCAAACTTAACACCCCAAAACCAAAAAATCCAGTCAAGAAATGGGCAGAAGACATGAACAGACATTTTTCCAAAGAAGACATCCAAATGGCCAATAGACACATGAAAAAATGCTCCACATCTCTTGGCATCAGGGAAATACAAATCAAAACCACAATAAGATAAAACCCTGCCCTTTTTATATTGGTTTGGTGAAAACCCTGAATATAACTTAAAGTCCAGGATTCTTCTATAGGATCAGTTGAAGTTACCTTCTATAGGACTTTGCCTGAAATTATACTTTTACTTGTCTTTTTCCCTTCCCCATCCTTCTCTCTTTTCCTGTTTTCTCTTGGAAGCATATTTTTAAAAAAATTATTTAAATTTTAGTTAACATATAGTGCAATATTGGTTTCAGGAGTAGAGTTCAGTGATTCATCACTTACATACAACACCCAGTGCTCATCACAAGTGCCCTCTTTAATACCCATCACCATCTAGCCCATCCCCCCACCTACCTCCCTCCATCAACCGTCAGTTTTTCTCTGTGGTTAAGAATCTCTTGGGTGGGGCACCTGGGTGGCTCAGTCAGTTAAGCATCTGCCTTCAGCTCAGGTCATGATCCCAGGGTCCTGGGATTGAGTCCCATATCGGGCTCCCTGCTCAGTGGGGAGCCTGCTTCTCCCTCTCTAAAAAAAAAAAAATCCTTCGGTGCCTGGGTGGCTCAGTCGGTTAGGTGTCTGCCTCAGCTCAGGTAATGATTTCAGGGTCCTGGGATGGAGCCCTGCATCAGGCTCTGTGCTCATCACTGGGGAATCTGCTTCTCCTTCTCCCTCTGCTGCTCCCCGCCCCTCCCTGCTTGTGCTCTCTCTCAAATAAATAAAATCTTTAAAAGAATCTCTTATGGTTGGTTTCCCTCTCTCTTTTTTCCCCCCTCCCATATGTTCATCTGTTTTGTTTCTTAAATTTGGAAACACCTTTTTTTTCCTTAAGTAGGCTCCACATACTGTGGAGCCCAGTGTGGGGCTTGAACTTACAACCCTGAGATCAAGACCTGAGCTGAGATCAGGAGTTGGACGCTTAAGCGACTGAGCCACCCAGATACCCCTGGAAGCACATTCTTTTTTTTTTTTTTTAAAGATTTTTAATTTATTTATCTGAGAGAGAGAAATGGGAGACAGAGAGCATGAGAGGGGGAGGATCAGAGGGAGAAGCAGACTCCCCGCTGAGCAGGGAGTCCGATGCGGGACTCGATCCAGGGACTCCAGGATCATGACCTGAGCCGAAGGCAGTTGCTTAACCAACTGAGCCACCCAGGCGCCCCGTGGAAGCACATTCTTAATAAATCACTTGCACATCAGTCCTCATGTCAGGATCTACTTCTGAAGAACTCAGCCTAAGACAGTCATCTACAGGTTCATTGTTGTTAAATTTAATGGACACATTAGTTCTCTTATTTGAACTCCAACTTATATGATACTGCTAAATATCTCTTATTTTTGAATTACTGTCTTTCTTTTTTTTGCAATTATACAATCTCCTGATTTTCTTCCTACTTTGGAGTTTTCCTTCCTTTTTAGCTCTGAAACTCATTTCTTTAAAAAGTTTACATGACAGGAAACAACAAATGTTGGCGAGGATGTGGAGAAAGGGGAACTCTTTTACCCTCTTGATGGGAATGCAAGCTGATACAGCCACTCTGGAAAACAGTATCGTGGTTCCTAAAGATGTTAAAAATAGAGCTACCCTACAACCCACAATTGCACTACTAGGTATTTACCCCAAAGATACAGATGTAGTGAAAAGAAGGGGCACATTCACCCCAATGTTCATAGCAGCAATGTCCGCAATAACCAAACTGTGGAAGGAGCCGAGATGTCCCTCAACAGACGAATGGATAAAGAAGATGTGGTCCATATATACAATGGAATATTACTCAGCCATCAGAAAGGATGAATACCTACCATTTGCATGGACATGGGTGGAACTGGAGGGTATTATGCTAAGTGAAATAAGTCAAGCAGAGAAAGTCAATTATCATATGGTTTCACTTATTTGTGGAACATAAGGAATAGCACAGAGGACCATAGTGGAAGGGAGGGAAAACTGAATGGGAAGAAATCAGAGAGGGAGAAAAACCATGAGAGACTCTGGACTCCAGGAAACAAACTGAGGGTTACAGAAGGGAGGGGTGTTGGGGGGATGGGGTAGCCAGGTGATGGGTATTAAGGAGGGCACGCGATAAGATGAGCACTGGGTGTTATATGCAACTAATGAATTGTTGAACACTACATTAAAAAAAATAATGATGTATTATATGTTGGCTAATTTAACATAATAAAAAAAAAGTTTACATGAATATCCAGTCAGAACCAACTGGTTATCTCCCTTGAAATGTTATCTATATGGATTTCCAAATGGACCTCAGGACTGTATACAATCTTGGAATGTCCTCAGAAAGCTCTGTCATTGACCAGGTAACAGTAAAAACTTCAGAGTCCTTTCTTTCACATGGAAAAGGAAAACACTTCTGAGTCTTCTTTAAGGTTTCTATTCCTTTGCTCAGTCCCTAAATGCTAAGCCTCTTCAAAGATATGTCCTAGGTTGTCTTTTTACCCTGTATATTCTTATATGACTTACCTTCCTGCTTTTATAATTATCACTCACATATTCATGACTTCCTAATCTACATCTCATACCCAGATATCTCTACAGACCTTCAGCCCCATCTATCTTATTGCCTACTGAGCACTTTTTAGATGTTCCTCAACCATTTCAAATTCAGTGTTCCCAAACTGTGCTATCTTCCTTCTAAGTCAGTCTTCCTGATTTCAGTGAAGAGCTCTACATCCAACCTCTACTGAGCCAGATACCTGGAAGTCAGTCTTTTTCTTTTTTAATTTTTAAAAAAGATTTTATTTATTTATTTGACAGAGCACAAGCAGGGAGAGCGACAGGCAGAGGGAGAGGGAGAGGCAGACTCCTTATATGACTTACCTTCCTGGTTTTATAATTAGCACAGGATCCACAGATAATATTTCAGTTCTTTTTTTTTTTTTACATTTATTTATTATTTATGTAATCTCTGCACTCAGTGTGGGGCTTGAACTAATGACCCCAAGATCAAGAGTCGCATGCTTTGCCGACTGAGCCAGCTGGGTGCCCTGATAATATTTCAGTTCTATATTAAGGAAATGGGTAGGATTTTGACAACAGGAGAACCCTAGAAATGGTATTTGAGACAAAGGGAACATGCCTGTGCAAGGTATGCTGATGCACATAGGGCGACAACACTTTTTTTGGTTGTAGTTGCTGGGATAAATATCTGATATGAGTGCCATTGGCTGTGATCTTGAGCAGTCATTATTTTCTAGGGAACACTTGTTTTTCTGGGAAGTTGGGGAAGATAGAGTTAACATAAGCTTCTGCAGTTTTATTTAATGTTGATATGAAAGAGCTTGCTGTATTTAAGGCATGGCCAGTAGTTACTTATGATTTGAAGCCTTGAGGAATGGCAGGAAATGAGGATTGGGGCTAGCTTGTGAAGGGCTTTTATATAATGGTAAGAAATTTGGGATTTTATCCTGCAAATAATAGGGAGCTGATGATTTTAAATCAGGAGAGTAATATGATCAAACCCTTATTTTAGAAACATTATTCTGGTTGTTATGATAGGCTTAGGGAAGGGAAGAAGAAGAGACCAAAAAAGAAAGAGGCCAATCTATATGAGGGCTTAGGAGAGTCTGGTTAGTGGAATCACATGTAAAATGTCACAATAGTATTATGTCTTATTGAACAGTATAATTTATATTACAGTCTATTTACTGTGATTTTTAAACATAGCTTTAATATAGCTAATTACTGTAGAAGCAGCAAATTAGAAAGGGACAGAGTTGTAGAGGTAGGCAAACTGAAAAATACCACAAGATACTTGGCAGTTTGAACAGGAAGAAAGTGACATAAAATTTTTATCTTTTTGGTTTTTTTTTTTTAACAGTGTAGCAGGTTGGATCCATTTTGTGAAAGTATCAGTAAGTCTACACAAAAGCTTTGAGGTCACATGTTTCAGTGATGATAATAGTCATGAGTTATTAAGAAACAGTTACTATAGTTTACTGTATTTTAAGTACGAGGAAATGAGTTCATCCTTAAAAGGTCTGTTAAATGGCAAAATTAAAAAAAAACTGGAGATATTTAAAAGACATAGATTACAATTATCTATGAATTTATTTTTGTAGAAAACTTTAAGCTGGAAAATGAGTTGAGAAGAACAAAAGAACAGTTTTGAGCTGTAGTGTGTGCAAGGTACTTTACATATATTATCTCCCTTACTCCTCACAACAATCCTAGGAGGTAGATGTTACTATCCACATTTAAAAAATGAAAACAACCAAAGTTCAGAGAAAATAGGTAAATTCTGGTAGGCTACATGGTTAGTGGTTGAACTGGGTTTTTAAACTAATCTTAAGTATCAGGAAGAAAAGTTACAGATCAAAAAGGTGGGAAGAAAATTATAAAGACATCTAAAAGCCAGAGAAGTAAGTTTTTAGAAGGAAAGGGTGATCAACAGTGTCAGATTTTGAAGACAGATTATAACTAATAAAATTAAGAAAAGACCATTAAAATTTATTGTTTTATTCCTGACACATGTAAGATAGATAAAGACGATTAAAACAAGTAATGTTTGTAGGTAGAACTGTTCTATTTTATTATTTGAGAATAATACTTTACATAGTTTATATTTTGAACTGTAACACAAAGTTTAAATGCACATGTTTTTTGTTTGTTTCAGTTATATCAAGATTTCTTGATACAGAGCAGCTTCTTTCTGTTTTAGTCCAAATTCCAAAGCAAGACACGGTATGTATGTATATATTATATATTATTATACTTTATATGATATAATTTGTCTTAATGTGATATAACAATTAGAAAATATAAATATTTTGGAAAAGTACTTCATTATTAATACCTGGAACATTTTTATGCCTTTTAAAGGAAACATTTTTTCCCAATTTCCTATTCTATGTTATAGTAAAAATTAAAAGTTTCTTAATTGAGGAATTGGCATATTTTCATTAATCAAATATTTACTTAAAAAGTTTATAATCTTTTTAAAACTTAGATTATAATTTTTGCTTAATAAATAACTAGATAAAAATTATCTTAGATCCAAAGATTATGGGTGCTTCTTTTTTTTTTTTTAAGATTTTATTTATTTATTTATTTGAGAGAGAGAGAGAGAGAAACAGCATGAGAGGGGATAGGGTCAGAGGGAGAAGCAGGCTCCCCGACGAGCCGGGAGCCCGATGCGGAACTCGATCCCAGGACTCCGGGATCATGACCTGAGCCGAAGGCAGTCGCTTAACCAACTGAGCCACCCAGGCGCCCTATGGGTGCTTCTTAAAAGTGAACATTATGTAAAGTTTGATTAGCCTTCAAATATGCTTAAACTTTAAGATGAAACAGTGTCTTTGGATATTTTTCAAAATTAAATACTTAGTGCTTATAGGCACATCCTGTAAAAAAAAGTGATAGATGGTTTTTATTATTCTCTTTAAGGTGAATTGAAAAATATTTACTTTAATGAAATACACACATATTTTTGCTCATATGCTTAAAAAGGAAAAGAGTTTTGTACATCAGTAGAGTTTGATTTAAAATTTGATTACTTTGCAAATCCATTGAAATCTATGTTTCAGAACTCTTTCTTTATTGTAGAGATAACACTCTTTAGGTTCATTTATAATAAAAACATCATCCGACGGATGGAAAAGCTTTGGCTGTTGGATAGGCACAGAACTAGAAGTTTTCTTAAATAATTGAAATACCTTGTAATAATTCAATATATACAAGTGGGAATTAGCCAAAAACAACTGATGTCTGGAACAAAATTAATTACATTCGTAACATGAGTTTGAAATATTCCTCCTCTTTAACTTTCTAGAACAGTTTGTGTAGAACTGGTTTTATTTATCCCTTAAATGTTTGGTAGAATTCACAAATGAAGCTATTAGAACGTGGGATTTTCTTTCTAGGGAGGTTTTCGACTGTAAATCCACCTTATTAAACAGATATGGTGCTATTCAGATTACCTCTTTCTCATTGAATGAGCTTGCGTAGATTGTGTCTTTCAAAGAATTTGTCATTTCACCCCACTTGTTGAATTTATTGGCATTACATTGTTCCTAATGAACTCCTTATTATCCTTTTTATATTTGTAAAACTTGCAGTGATATATTCTTATTCTTGATGTTGGTAATTTAATATTCTTTTTTTTTCTTAGTCATTCTGGCTAGAGGTTATCAATTTTCTTGGTGTTTTCAAGAAACCAATTTTTGATTTAATCGATTTCATCTTCTTTTCTTGTTCTCCATTTTGTGGATTTCTTATCAGTCTTTTATTTTTTTGAGCGAATATTTGTTTGTTTGCTTGTTTTCTTCCAAGTTTTTATTTCAATTCCAGTTAGGTAATATACAGTGTAATATTAGTTTCAGGTGTGCAATATAATGATTCAACACTTCTGTACAACGCCCAGTGCTCATCACAAGTGTACTCCTTAATCCCCATTACCCATTTAACCCATTACCCACCAACCTCCCCTCTAGTAATCCTCAGGTCTCTACAGTTAAGAGTCTGTTTTCTGGTTTGCTTCTCTCTCTCTCTCTCTCTTTTTCTTTCCTCTGCTTACTCTGTGCTTAGTTTGCTCTTCTTTCTCAGGATTCTGAAGGTAGAAGCTGAGATGATCGATTTGAGACCTTTTTTTCTTTTCTAATATAGTCATTTAGTGCTATAAATTTCCCTCTGAGTAATGCTTTAGCTATATTACACAATTTTTTAAAACTAATTTATTTGAGAGAGAGTGAGCAAGTGAAAGAGAGAGACAGAGAGCACAAACGGGGAAAGGCAGAAGCAGACTCCCCACTGAGCAGGACCCTGGGATCATGACTTGAGCCGAAGGGAGATGCTTAACTGACTGAGCCACCCAGGCACCCCTATATTTCACAATTTTTGATATGTTGTGTTTGTCATTCAAAAAAGTTAAAAATATCTTCTAATTTCATTTTTAATTTCTTCTTTGACATGGGTTATTTAGAAGTGTGTTATTTAGTTTCCAGTATTTGGGAATTTTCCAGGTATCTTTCTATTACAAATCTCTAATTTAATTCCATTGTGGTCAAGGACATATGTTGTCTGATACGGATCCTTTGAGCTTTATTGACTCTTGTTTTTATGGCCCAGAATATGATCTATCTTGGCAATGTTCCATGTATACTTGAAAACAATGTATATTTTACTGTTGTTGCATGGAATTTTCCATGAATATCAGTTAGTTCAAGTTGACTGATAATATTCTTCAAGTCTTTTTATTTCTTTTAAGATTTATTTATTTATTTAATTTTTTTTAAAGATTTAAAGATTTATTTAGTTTAGAGAGGGGAGCAGGGAGAGAGTGCATGAGTTGGGGAAGAGGGAGAGAAGCAGACTCCCTACTGAGCACAGAGCCCAATGAGGGGCTCAGTCCCACGATCCCAAGATCATGACCTGAGCTGAAATCAAGAGTTGGTCACTTAACCAACTGAGCCACCCAGGAGCCCCGTTTTATTTATTTTAGAGAGAGAGAGAGTGCAAGAGAGTACAAATGAGGGGAGGGGCAGAGGGAGAGGGAGAGAGAATCTCAAGCAGATTTCCTGCTGAGCGCAGAGCCGGTTGTGGGGCTCAATATGACAACCCTGAGATCATGACTTGAGCCAAAATCAAGAGTCAGACATTTAACTGACTGAGCCATCCAGGTGCCCCTCTTCAAGTCTTCTATATTTTTATTGGTTTTTTTGTCTATTTATTCTATCAGTTATTGAGAGAGGGATGCTGACAATTCGAACTATAATTGTGGATTTGTCTATTTCTCTTAGAAGTTCTCTTTTTAATAGTGGACACTCTGTGTATACTAATTTGCATATGTAAGTTCAAAATCATTTGCATACATAAAGTTCAAAATCATTTTCCTCCTCCCTCAATCATTTTTTTTTCTTTTTCAAGTTTTTATTTAAATTCCAGTTAGTTAACATACAGTGTAGTATTAGTTTCAAGTGTTGAATTTAATGATTCATCACTTACATACAATACCTAGTGCTTATCACAAGTGCCTTCCTTAATACCCACCACCCATTTAACTCATCCCCCTGCCTACCTCCCCTCCAGTAACTCTCAGTTTTTTCTCTATAGTTAAGAGTCTGTTTTATGGTTTGCCTCTCTTTTTTTTCCTCTCTGTGTTCATCTGTTTTGTTTTTTAAATTTCACGTAAGAGTGAAGTCATACGGTATTTGTCTTTCTCTGACTATTTCACTTAGCATAATACACTCTAGCTCCAACCGTGTTGTTGTAAATGGCAAGATTTCATTCTTTTTTTATGGCTGAGTAATATTCTACTGTGTGTTTGTTTATATACACATATATATACCAACTCTTTTTTTTTATTATGTTATGTTAATCACCATACATTACATCATTAGTTTTTGATGTAGTGTTCCATGATTCATTGTTTGTGTATAACACCCAGTGCTCCATGCAGAACATGCCCTCTTTAATACCCATCACCAGGCTAACCTATCCCCCCACCTTGCTCCCCTCTAGAACCCTCAGTTTGTTTTTCAGAGTCCATAGTCTCTCATGGTTTGTCTCCCCCTCCGATTTCCCCCGTTCATTCTTCCCCTCCTGCTATTTTCTTCTTTTTTTTTTTTAACATATAATGTATTATTTGTTTCAGAGGTACAGGTCTGTGATTCAACAGTCTTACACAATTCACAGCGCTCACCATAGCACATTCCCCAATGTCTATCACCCAGCCATCCCATCCCTCCCACCCCCCACCACTCCAGCAACC
>NC_138372.1:57569662-57575325 GCF_054177405.1 Leptonychotes weddellii
GGCGCCTGAGTGGCTCAGTTGGTTAAGCGACTGCCTTCGGCTCAGGTCATGATCCTGGAGTCCCGGGATTGAGTCCCGCATCGGGCTCCCTGCTCAGCAGGGAGTCTGCTTCTCCCTCTGACCCTCCTCCCTCTCATGCTCTCTGTCTCTCATTCTGTCTCAAATAAATAAATAAAATCTTTAAAAAAAAAAAAAAAAAAGAAGGGATGCTGTATTTCGTCAAATGCTTTTTCTGCATCTATTGAGAAGATCATATGGTTCTTGTCCTTTCTTTTATTAATGTTGATTGATTTGATTGATTTGGGGATATCAAACCACCCTTGCATCCCAGAAATAAATCCCACTTGGTCATGTTGAATAATCCTTTTAATGTACTGTTGGATCCTATTGGCTAGTATCTTGGTGAGTCCAAAACACTTTGGATAAAAACTGTTAGAACTTCAAAGAGAAGGGATAATGAATTAAAATGGCAGTGTAGTCGGAGGACCCTCTGCTTTCCTTGTCCTTCAGAAACAGCTATATATCTATCAAATCATTCTGAATACTCAAGAAATCGATCTGACGACTGATAGAATATACTGCACAACTGGAGGGAGAGAAGAAGCTCCTTAGAGGAAGGTAGGAAGTACGGAACCATTGTTTGGGAGAGAAAAAGGTCGCAGGTGCTGTGGAGGGAAGGGAGCCCTTGTCACAAAAAGTTAAGAGACAGTGGAGTACACAGGGTTAAACACAAAGAGAACACTTCCCCAAAGCCATTGGCTGGGAAAGCAAAAGGGGCTGAATTTCATGAGTTTTTGCACCTAGCAGGGCTCAAAGACTGGAGTTTTAGAGGTTCCCAGTTTTGGGTGGGATAGAGACCCGAGGAAGCTGTCCTACTCCTGGAGAAGAGGCATGCAAACAACCCAGGGACAAACTGCATAATCTGAGGAGTGCCTAAGGGGCCTGGGGAGAGATTGCTTGTACTTTTTGGAGAGCATCTGTGAGAGGCAGCATTGCTTCTCTGGGGACAAAAGAACCAGCAGGCACCATTTTCCTCTCCCACCCTTAAGCATAGGTGTAGAGACACCTGCTGAGGGTGGCTAACCTGGACACTGGCTCTTTGCTGTGCTTTACTCCAAAATCCACACTTCTGCACTCTGGCGCAACTGCCCTTCAGGGTCAGTCCCACTGCAGTGAGACCTTTTCCCACAGGAAAAGAGAAGATCTCTGTCACACCAGGTACCTGAAGTTTGAAATTTTAAAATTCAGCAGTCCTGGCTAGGGTAGAGCTCAAGGTGTGCTGTGCTGCTCCAGGCAGGCACGTGACCCAAAGACCGTCAGTGTGAAATCAGTGATCTAAAAAATACCTGTGACACACAAGGGGAAATTACTCGCTCCTCTGAAAGCAGTAAGCATGGAGTCCTCTCTCCAGGGACAAAGGAGCAGATTGGCACCATTTCCCACCACCAGCCCCTCAGCATAAACCAACTTCAGTAAACAGCACAGCACCAACAATGGCTGCCTAACCTGCTTACCTCAAGTCCTACCCCCGTGCGCTCTGCTGGGACTGCTTTTCTCAGGCAAGTGTGCCTAACAACCCTCCCCCAGAAGACCATCTCAAACCTCCACACACACCATGTCTCCTGACTACAAGAGTTCTGCAAAGCTTCAGTTCTAGTGGAAATAGAATATGACATAGAATTATGGAAAGTAATGAAGCTGAACAAAAGAGAAAAAAATTTTTTTTTCTTTTTTTTTTAAAGATTTTATTTATTTGACAGAGAGAGAGACAGCGAGAGCAGGAACACAAGCAGGGGGAGTGGGAGAGGGAGAAGCAGGCTTCCCGCCGAGCAGGGAGCCCGATGTGGGACTTGATCCCAGGACCCTGGGATCATGACCTGAGCTGAAGGCAGACGCTTAACGACTGAGCCACCCAGGCACCCAAGAGAAAAAAATTTTTGATCATGAAAGTAGATGTAGGAAACTCAGTGACTCCATCAAACGTAATAACATTCATATCATAGGAGTCCCAGAAGAAAAAGAGAGAGGAAAGGGAGCAGAAGGTTTATTTGAAGAAATTATAGCTGAAAACTTCCCTAACCTGGGGAAGGAAGCAGACATCCAAATCCACGAGGCACAGAGACTCCCATCAGAATTGACAAAAGCAGGTTAACACCAAGACACATTGTAGTTAAATTTGCAAAATATACTAATAAAGAAAAAATCCTAAAAGCAACAAGACATAAGAAAAGAAGTCCCTAACTTACAAGGGAGGACCAATAAGGTTATCAACATGTCTTCCACAGGAACCTGGCAGGCAAGAAGGGAGTGACATGATATATTCAATGTGCTCATTGGGAAAAATATGCAGCCAAGAATACTCTGTCTCACAAGGCTATCATTCAGAATAGAAGGATAGACAGTTTCCCAGAAAAATAAAAACTGAAGGAGTTTGTTACCACTAGACCAGCTTAAAGGGGACTCTGAGTGGGAAGGAAAGGCCAAAAACAACAAAGACTAGAAAAGAACAGAGAAAATTTCCAGAAACAACAAAACAAATAATAAAATGGCACTAAATACATATCTGTCAGTAATTACTCTGAATGCAAATGGACTAAATGCTCTAATCAGAAGACATAGTGTGTCAGAATGGATAAAAAAGCAAAATCCATCTATATGTTGCCTACAAGAGACTCATTTTAGATCTAAAAACATCTGCATATTGAAAATGAGGGGATGGAGAAACATTTATCACACAAATGGATGTCAGAAAAAAGCCAGAGTAGCCATACTTATATCAGACAAACTAGATTTTAAGCCAAAGACTGTAACAAGAGATGAAGAAGGACACTATATCATAACAAAGGGGTCTATCCAAAAAGAATATCTAACAGTTGTAAACATTTATGCCCTCAACTTGGGAGCATCCAAATATACAAAACCATTAATAACAAACATAAAGGAACTTATTGATAATATACAATAATAGTAGGGGACTTTCACACCCCACTTACATCAATGGACAGATCATTTAAGCAAAAAAATCAACAAGGAAACAGTGGCTTTGAATGACACACTGGACCAGATGAACTTAACAAATATATTCAGAATGTTTCATCCTAAAACAGCAGAATACACATTCTTTTCAAGCACACATGGGACATTTTCCAGAAGAGATCACACACTAGGTCACAAATCAGGCCTCAACAAGTACAAAAAGACAGAGACCATACAATGCATGTTTTCTGACCAAAATACTATGAACCTTGAAGTCAACCACAAGAAAATATTTGGAAAGACCACAAATAACATGGAGGTTAAAGAACATTCTACTAAAGAATGAATGGGTCAACCAGGAAATTAAAGAAGAAATAAAAAAATACATGGAAACAAATGAAAAGGAAAACACAAAACCTTTGGGATGCAGCAAAAGTGGTCATATGATGGAAGTATATAGCAATACAGGCGTACTTCAAGAAGCAAGCAAAATCCCAAATAAACAACCTAACTTTACACCTAAAGGAGGTTGACAAAGAACAACAAATGAAGCCTAAAGCCAACAGAAGAAAGGAAATAATAAATATTAGAGCAGAAATAAATGATATAGAAAAAAATAGAACAGATCAACAAAGCTAAGAGCTAGTTCTTTGAATGAATTAATAAAATTGATAAATACTTAGCCAGACTTATTAAAAAGAAAAGAGAAATGACCCAAATAAATAAAATCACAAATGAGTGAGGAGAGATCACAACCAACACCACAGAAATTATAATATTATGAAAAATTATATGCCAACAGGTTGGACAATCTGGAAGAAATGGATAAATTCCTAGAAACGTATAAACTACCAAAACTGAAACAGGAAGAAATAGAAAACTTCAACAGACTGATAACCAGCAAAGAAATTGAATCCGTAATCAAAAATCTCCCAACAAGCAAAAGTCTAGGGCCAGATGGCTTTACAGAGGAATTTTATCAAACATTTAAAGAAGAGTTAATACCTATTCTTATCAAACAATTCCAAAAAATAGAAATGGAAGGAGAACTTCCAAACTCATTTTATGAGGCCAGTATTACCTTGATTCCAAAACCAGACAAAGACTCCACTAAAAAAGAGAACTATAGGCCAATATGCCTGATGAACACATATGCAAAAATACTCAATAAAATACTACCAAATTGAATCCAACAGTATGTTAAAAGAATCACTGACCACTATCAAGTGGGATTTACTCCTGGCTTTCAAGGGTGGTTCAATATTTGCAAATCAATCAACATGATACACCACATTAATAAAGGATAAGAACCATATGATCCTCTCAACTGATTCAGAAAAAAACATCTGACAAAGAATAACATCCATTCATGGTGTTAGAGAATGGTCGAGTTTCATTCTTCTGCATGTGGCTGTCCAATTTTCCCAGCAACATTTATCGAAGAGACTGTCTTTTTTCCATTGCATGTTTTTTCCTGCTTTGTCGAAGATTATTTGACCATAGAGTTGAGGGTCCATATCTGGGTTCTCTATTCTGTTCCATTGGTCTATATGTCTGTTTTTGTGCCAGTACCATGCTGTCTTGTTGATCACAGCTTTGTAATACAACTTGAAATCAGGCAACGTGATCCCCCCAGCTTTCTTTTTCTTTTTCAACATTTCCTTGGCGATTTGGGGTCTTTTCTGATTCCATACAAATTTTAGGATTGTTTGTTCCAGCACTTTGAAAAATGTCATTGGAATTTTGATCGGGATGGCATTGAAGGTATAGATTGCTCTGGGTAGCATAGACATTTTAACAATGTTTATTCTTCCGATCCATGAGCATGGAATATTTTTCTATCTTTTTGTGTCTTCTTCAATTTCTTTCATGAGTGTTCTGTAGTTCCTAGAGTATAGATCCTTTACCTCTTTGGTTAGGTTTATTCCGAGGTATCTTATGGTTTTTGGTGCTATTGTAAATGGAATCATTTCTCTAATTTCTCTTTCTACAGTTGCGTTGTTAGTGTATAAGAAAGCAACTGATTTCTGTGCATTGATTTTGTATCCTGCCACATTACTGAATTGCTGGATGAGTTCTAGTAATTTGGGGGTGGAGTCTTTTGGGTTTTCCACGTAAAGTATCATGTCGTCTGCGAAAAGAGAGTTTGACTTCTTCTTTGCCAATTTGAATACCTTTTATTTCTTTTTGTTGTCTGATTGCTGTTGCTAGGACTTGTAGTACTATGTTGAACAATAGTGGAGAGAGTGTGCATCCTTGTCGTGTTCCTGATCTTAAGGGAAAGGCTCTGAGCTTTTCCCCATTGAGGATGATATTCGCTGTGAGTTTTTCATAGAGAAAACTAATAGGCTAACAGACACATGAAAAAATGTTCATCATCATTAGCCATCAGGGAAATTCAAATCAAACCACATTGAGATACCACCTTACACCAGATAGAATGGCAAAAATGGACAGGGAAAGAAACAACAAATGTTGGAGAGGTTGTGGAGAAAGGGGAATCCTCTTACACTGTTGGTGGGACTGCCACTTTGGAAAACAGTGTGGAGGTTCCTCAAAAATTTAAAAATAGAGCTACCCTATGACCCAGCAATTGCACTCCTGGGTATTTACCCCAAAGACACAGATGTAGTGAAAAGAAGGGCCATATGCACGCCAATGTTCATAGCAGCAATGTCCACAATAGC
>NC_138372.1:57575425-57605628 GCF_054177405.1 Leptonychotes weddellii
CTAGAGGAGATTATGCTAAGTGAAATAAGTCAAGCAGAGAAAGTCAATTATCATATGGTTTCACTTATTGGTGGAACATAAGGAATAGCATGAAGGACATTAGGAGAAGGAAGGGAAAAATGAAGGGGGGAAATCGGAGGGAGAGATGAACCATAAGAGACTATGGACTCTGAGAAACAAACTGAGGGTTTTAGAGGGGAGAGGGTGGGGGGATGGGTTAACCTGGTGATGGGTATTAAGGAGGGCACGTACCGCATGGAGCACTGGGTGTTATACGAAAACAATGGATGGTGGATCACCACATCAAAAGCTAATGATGTATTGTATGGTGACTAACATAACATAATAAAATTTTAAAAATAAATAAAGAAAGAATAGCATCCATTCATGATAAAAACTCTCAACAAAGTAGGAATAGAGGGAACATACCTCAACATAATAAAGGCCATATACAAAAAACCCATGGCTAATATCATCCTCAATGGGGGAAAACTAAGAGCTTTGGAATAAACCTAATGAAAGAGGTAAAGGATCTGTACTCTAAAAACTACAGAATACCTATGAAGGAAATTGAGGAAGACAAAAAGAAATGGAAGAACATTCCATGCTCGTGGATTGGAAGAATAAATATTTTATAATGACTATACTACCCAGAGCAATCTACACATTTAATGCCATCCCTGTCAAAATACTATCAACATTTTTCACAGAGCTAGAACAAACAATCCGAAAATTTGGATGGAAACACAAAGACCCCAAATAGCAAAAGGAATGTTGAAAAAGAAAACCAAAGCTGGTGGCATCACAATTCTGGACTTCAAGCTATATTACAAAGCTGTAGTGATCAAAATGGTATGGAACTGGCACAAAAACAGACACATAGATCAGTGGAACAGAACAGAGAACCCAGAAGTGGACTCTGAACTCTATGGTCAACCAAGCTTCAGCAAAGCAGGAAAGAATATCCAATGGAAAAAGGACAGTCTCTTCAACAAATGGTATTGGGAAAACTAGACAGCCACATGCAAAAGAATAAAACTGGGCCACTTTCTTACACCATACACAAAGATAAACTTAAAATGGATGAAAGACCTAAATGTGAGACAGGAATCCATCAAAATCCTAGAGGAGAACACAGGCAGCAACCTCTTTGACCTTGACCATAGCAACGTCTTACTAGTTATATCTCCTGAGGCAAGGGAAACAAAGGCAAAAATGTAGTTTTGGGATTTAGTCAAGATAAAAAGCAAAGTAAGCAGTCAACAAAACTAAAAGACAACCTACAGAATGGGAGAAGATATTTGCAAATGACATATCTGATAAAGGGTTAGTATCCAAGATCTATAAAGAATATATTAAACTCAACACCAAAAAAACAAATGATCCAATCAAGAAATGGGCAGAAGACATGAACAGACATTTCTCCAAAGAAGACATCCAAATGGCCAACAGACACATGAAAAAATGCTCAACATCCCTCAGGATCAGGGAAATATAAATCCAAACCACAGTGAGAAACCACCTCACACCAGTCAGAATGGCTAAAATCAACAAGTCGGGAAAAACAAGTGTTGGCAAGGGTCACTCTGGAAAACAGTATGGAGGTTCCTCAAGATGTTAAAAATAGAGCTACCCTATGACCCAGCAATTGCACTACTAGGTATTTACCCCAAAGATACAAATATAGAATCTGAAGGGCACATGTACCCCCAGTGTTCATAGCAGCATTGTCCACAATAGTCAAACTATGGAAGGAGACCAGATGTCCATCGACAGATGAATGGATAAAGAAGATGTGGTGTATATACACAATGGAGCATTACTCAGCCATCAGAAAGGATGAATACTTACCATTTACATCGACATGGATGGAACTGGAGGGTATTATGCTGAGTGAAAAAAGCCAGAGAAAGACAATTATCATATGGTTATACATCACTCATATGTGGAATATAACAAACAGCAGAGAGGATCATAGTGGAATGGAAGGAAGACTGAATGGGAAGTCATCAGAGAGGGAGAAAAATCATGAGAGACTCTTAACTCTAGGAAACAAACTAAAGGTTGCTGGAGGGGAGTTGGGTAGGGGTATGGGGTAATTGTGTGATGGGCATTAAGAAGGCAGGTGATGTGATGAGCACTGGGTGTTATACACAACTGATGAATTATTGAACTCTACATTTGAAATTAGTGATGTACTATATGTTGGCTAATTGAATTTAAATAAAATTTTTGGAGCTCTGTTATTAGGTACATAAACATTTAAGATTGCTATGTCTTCAGCTTTATCATTATAAAATGGCCCTTTTTTCCTAGTAATATTATTTTGCTCTGAAATCTGTGTTTAATATTAATATATCCACTCCAGCTTTCTTTTGATGAGTTGGCATGATATAGCTTTTACCATTCTTTTTACTTCTTTGTGTCTTTATATTTAAAGTGGGTTTCTTATAGACAACATATATTTGGATCTTGTTCTTTGTATACAATCAGAAAATACCTTATTTTTAATTGGGGTGTTTATTTCATTTACACTCAGTGAGATTATTGGTATGTTTTGATTAAATCTGCTATCATATTACTTCTTTTTCTACTTATCTGTTCCCTTTTTCCTTTTTTTCTGCCTTCTTTTTCTGCCTTCTATCCTTTGTTGATTTATTAGATAGAATTATTAGATAGAATTCATTATTTTGATATTTTAGTGGTTGTTTTAGGACTTACAGCTGAATTCAGTACACCTTCAAATAATATTCACATATGGTATAAGAACCATACACTATTGGCAGCAAAAGCAAAAATAAACAAACTAAAAATCTTTTTCACAGCAAAGGAATGATCAACAAAATGAAAAGGCAACTATAGAATTGGAGAAAATATTTGCAACTCATATATCTGATAAGGAGATAATATTCAAAATATGTAAAGAACTCTTACAACTCAATAGCAAGAAAACAAACAATCTGATTTTAAAATAGGCAGAAGAACTGACAAAGCAGACATGCAAATGGCCAATAGGTACATGAAAAGGTGCCCAACATCAATAATCATCAGGAAAATGCAAATTTACTCTAGTGGGATCTCACCTCAAACTTGTTAGAATGGCTGTTATCAAAAAGACAAGAAATAACAAGTGTTGATAAGGATGCAGAGAAAAGGGAAACCTTGTGTAGTCTTGGTAGGAATGTAAATTGGTATAGCCAACATGGAAAACAATATGGAGGTTCTTCAAAAAATTAAAAATAGCACTACCATATGATCCAGCAGTCCCACTTTTAGGTATATACCTAGAGAAAATGAAAACAGGCTCTCAAAGAGATAATTCCCATGTTCATTTTAGTGTTATTCATTGTAGTGTTATTCAAGATACAGAAACAACCTAAGTGTTCACTGATGTATGAATGGATAGAGAAAATGTAATACACACACACACGTACACTTAATGGAATATTATGCAACCATGAGAAAGAAGGAAATCCTGCCACTTGCAGCAACATGGATGGACCTTGAGGGCATTATGCTAAGTGAAATAAGCCAGACAGAAAAAGATAAATACTGTATAGTATCAATTATATGTGAAATTTAAATGCATGGTATTGGTTACATATGAAATCTGAATACATATATACATACATGCATTCATAGGTACATACATATATGTGTATGGCACACACACACGCAAAGACCAAACTCACAGATACAGAGACTAGAAAGGTGATTGCCAGGGACTGGGGGAGTGGGGGAAATAGGGAGAAGTTGGTAAAAGGTATAAACTTCCAACCGTAAGATGAATAAGGTCTGAGGATCTAATATAAAACATGGTGAATGTAGCTGGTAACACTATCTTGTATAATTTATATTTGCTAAAAGAGTAGATTAAAAGTTCTCACACAAAAAAAATTGAGGAGATGGATGTGTTAATTAACTAATTGGGGGGAATTCTTGCAATGTATGTGAGTATCAAATCACCACAATGTATACTTTAAATATCTTACAATTTTAGGGCGCCTGGGTGGCTCAGTCGTTAAGCGTCTGCCTTCGGCTTAGGTCATGATCCCAGGGTCCTGGGATCGAGTCCCACATCGGGCTCCCTCCTCGGCGGGAAGCCTGCTCTCCCTCTCCCACTCCCGCTGCTTGTGTTCCTGCTCTCGCTATCTCTGTCTCTGTCAAATTTAAATAAATAAATAAATAAATAAATAAATAAATAAATAAATAAATGCCTTACAATTTTATATGTTAATTATTCCTTAATAAAGCTGAAATAAAAAGAAAAGAACTTTACAGTAGTATGCTGCCTTTCTCCCTTCCTTCTCATTGGGCTCTAGTTGTCATACATTTTACTTCTACAAATATCCCGTAGTTCATTATTTTTTAAAATATAACAGCTTTATTAAGATAAAATTCACAAAGCATATACTTCACCAGTTTAAAGTTTAAAATTCAATCATTTTTAGTATGTTCACAGAGTTGTGTCACAATTTCTAGTCAATTTTAGAACATCTTCATCACCCTAAAAAGCAACACTGGATCCATTAGCAGTCGCTTCCCATTCCTCTCAAACTTCTTCCCTGCCCAGTTCTTGGCTTTTACTAATCTATCTCTCCCTATAGATTTGTTCATTCTGGACATTTCATATAAATGGAATCCTACAATATGTAGTCTTTGTGACTGGCTATTTAATTTAGCATAACATTTTTAGGTTAATTCACATTGTAATATATATTAATACTTGATTATTTTTATTGACAAATAATATTCCATTGTATAGATACAGCACATTGCATTTATCTATTCATCAGTTGAACATTTGAGTTCTTTCTACTTTTGATTATCATGAATACATTGTTATGAATATTTACAAGCTTCTGTTTGGATGTAAGTTTTCATTTATTGTGAGTATATACATAGGAGTGGAATTGCTGGGTCATATGATAACTCTAGGTTTAATTGTTTGAACAACTGCCAGACTGTTTTCTAAAATGACCGTATCATTTTGCATTCCCACCCACCAAGCAGTCTATGAGGTTTCTGATGTCTCCACATCCTGTCCACACTAGTTATTATCTGACTTTTTGATTCTAGGCATCCTAGTGGGTGTAAAGTAATATCTCTCATTTTTTATTTTCATTTCCCTAATAATTAATGATGTTGAGCCTCTTTTTGTGTGCTTGTTGGCCATTTGTATATGTTCCTTGGAGAATTGTTTATTCATATTCTTTTCCAATTTTTTAAAAGATTTTATTATTTACTTATTTGCGTATTTATTTTAGAGAGAGAGAGTGCAGGGAGGGGCAGAGGGAGAAGGAGAGAATCTCAAACAGGCTCTGTGCCAAGTCTGGAGCCTGATGTGGGGCTCGATTTCACGACCCTGAGATCATGACCCAAGCTGAGATCATGACCCGAGCCAAAATCAAGAGTTGGAGGCTCAACCGGCTGAGCCACGCAGACACCATACCTTTTCCAAATTTTAATTGGGTTGTCTTTTTAGTATTGAGTTGTAAGAGTTCTTTATATATTCTAGATACAAGTCCCTTATTTTGGGATATATGATTTGCAAATGTTTTCTGTCATTCTTTAGATTTTTTTTTTTTTTTACTTTCTTGATGATATCCTTTGACATTTTGTGTTAATTTCCTGGCAGAAGGATGAATATTTAGCTCTCTTTCTTCTCTTCTCCCATAAACATGGACATTTCCTTACCTCTCATCACTCAGTAGGGTTACAACATAATTTTAGTTAGATCAAAATTATTATGATTATTCATGCTACACAGAGTTGAGCTTGCACAACTTTTTGTTTTTTCCCCAGTGTGTTTTTCTATTTGTATGGTTTACTGTGTGCTTTCACTAATTCAGGCATAGATATTTCCACCAATTATCTAAATATCCTCTCAGTATATTTAAAATATGCTCTCAGTATATTTATTCACTGCAGATAATGAAATTCAACCTCTTGAAGATGTTTCCCCCATAAGTTTCTGACCTGTTCCAATCTGGATTGGTTGCCCCTCTTTGTTTAGTATACAGCTGTGACTCCAGGTTTCTCTTCAGCATTTTTCCTTGTCTCTCTTATGTTGGATCTCTTATTTTTTCTGTCCCTAGTCATCTTCTGTTTTGGCTTACTCTCTCCTTTTTGTGGAGCACATTTTCTAATAACTTTCTGAGAAAGAGTAAGACTATTTCTGAAATGTTTTATTAGTCTCTCATAATTGATGGATAGCTTAGCTGAAAGGAAAGAATTTTCCTTCAGAATTTGGGAGGCACTTCTCCACTGTCTTATAGCTTGTAATGTTCCTGTTGAGAAGCTGAAACCATTGAGATTTCCTGAATTTTAGATATGACTGACTTTCCCAGCCCCTCCATTCTCTGGAAGCATGTAAGATCTTTTGGTTTCAACCTTTTAAAAAAGTGAAAATAAAAATTAAATGAAATCTCAAACCTTCAGAACATTTGCAAGTATATTACAAAGAACTTATTTTTTTTTTTAAAGATTTTATTTATTTATTTGACAGAGAGAGACAGCGAGAGAGGGAACACGAGCAGGGGTAGTGGGAGAGGGAGAATCAGGTTCAAACCCAGGACCCTGGCCTGAGCCAAAGGCAGATGCTTAACGAGTGAGCCACCCAGGTGCCCCTATATTTTTTTTAATTTTAAGAGTAAGTTACCAACATGATGCTCTATCACTCCCCAAAATTAGGATTTCTTACAAACAAGGATATTCTTCTATTCAACCACAATAAACCTTCAAAGTGAGGAAATTAACAATGATAATACCATTTAATCCTCAGATCCCATTCAAGTTCAGCCAGTTGTGCCAATAACCCTTTATAGAAAAATGATTCAGTTGAGAATCAAGCATTACCTTTAGTTTTTGTATGTATTTAGTCTTCAGTCATGACCTTGACATTTGAAAAGTACAGGTCTGTGTTATTTTCTTTCAGTATGGATTTATCTGATGTTTTTCCTCATCATTATATTCTGGTAATGTATCTTTGGTAGGAATATCACAGAAATGAGGCAGTGTTCTTATTACATCTTATCAGCTGGCTCATGATTTTGATTTGTCCCATTATGATGATGTTAACTTTGTGCACTTGATTAAAGTGGGGTTCTCTAGGCTTCTCTACTATAAAATTACTATTTTCCTTATGTAATTAATAAGTATTGTCTGGGGATGTGATTTGAGAGCATGTAAATATACTATTTCTTATCAAATTTTCATTTTATTTAATCTCTATGGACTCTTGGTTTCATATTTTTTTAAACATTATTTATTTATTTATTTGACAGAGAGAGAGAGAGAGCACAAGTAGGCAGAGCGGCAGGCAGAAGCAGAGGGAGAGGGAGAAGCAGGTTTCCCGCTGAGCAGGGAGCCGGATGTGGGGCTCGATCCCAGGACCCTGGGATCATGACCTGAGCCGAAGGCAGACACTTAATGACTGAGCCACCCCGTCACTCCTTGAATGATATTTTCAAATGAAAAATATCTTAAATAACTTGAGGAATAGTTTTGCTTATGAATGACATGTTTTACACAGAAAAATGCAGTACAGTATAGGAATAGGACATTGCCACTCTATATTGATAATTAGTATGTGTAATAGTTCCCTATTGCTTCTGAAACTAAATACTATACACTGTGTGGCTTAAAACAAGATAAGTATATTGTCTCACAGTTCTGGATGCTAGAAGTCTGAAATCAAGATACTGATAGGGCCATGTTTCCTCTGAAACCCGTAGGGGAATCCTTTCTTGCCTCTTCCTAGCTTTTGGTGGTTTGTTGGCAGTCTTTAGTGTTCCTTGGCTTCCTGGTGCATAACATGCAGTCTCCCTGTGTGTCTCTGTCTTCACATGGCTATCTTTACATGACACCAGTCATATTGAATTAGGAGTCTACCCTACTACAGTATGATATCATCTTAACTAATTACCTCTGCAATGACCCTATTTGCAAATAAGATCACATTTTTAAGTACTGAGTGTTTAGACTTCAACAAATATTTTTGGTGGGGATACAGTTCAACCCTTAACAGTATGTTAAGACTTTGTTTCACTTTTATTGTAGAAAGAATCATGAGATTACACCTGAGAGCAGTCTCTGTTGTCAACTCGTGTAATGTTTAGTATTATATAGTTATACAGCTTCATAATTTAGTGTCACTAGCTACAAGAATTAGTAACATACATGCTTTTTGCATTAGACTTTCTGGTTATATTGAGAAGGAAACATCAGTTTGGCCAATTAGCTCTCTCAGAAATATCTGTGATTAGCCAGCTTCTGTAATCACTTTGACTCTCAGACTTTAGAAAAGTCATCTGGGCCAGTTAAGGTAATTCTATAAGCTGAGAATCTGGAATCCTTTTTCCTGTCCAGAAAAGGCGATCTATAGCTAGTTCCATAAGGTTTTTAAGGATCAGTCATAACTGATCCATAGCTGATAGTCTATTAACTTCTCATCCTTTTTAGTTTTAGAGGGACTAGTCATAGCTGTAAATACTTTCCTAGTTACCACATCTGTCTTTTGTGGAGGCTTTTAAAATACTTTTCAGATTTACTAACTTTTGAGGAACCCTAAGCAATATATTGACTTCATACATGATTCATGAATTTCAGAATTCCCTGTACTGTTTCTTAGTTGCTCTTTTCTTAACCATCTGGAGTTACACTTTAAATTAGGCTCTTTCCTCATTTGATATAAATATATATCTCTAATTAAACACAGTATTTACTAAATTAGTTCAGACTTGTGCTGGTTAAATTGCATGATTTGCTAAAACTTGTGAATGAACTAAATGTTCTGTTGGCTGAATTATATGGTTATCTCAACCTCCTAAATGAACTAAATTTTCTCTGAAAATTTCCAGTATGGAATTGTTTGCCTAAGATGAGTTCTTATACTTTCTTCTTAAGAATATTGATTTTAGGGGCACCTGGGTGGGTTAGTCATTAAGCGTCTGCCTTCAGCTCAGGTCATGATCCCAGGGTCCTGGGATCGAGCCCCGCATCGGGCTCCCTGCTCTGCGGGAAGCCTGCTTCTCCCTCTCCCACTCCCCCTGCTTGTGTTCCCTCTCTTGCTGTGTCTCTCTCTGATAAATAAATAAAAATCTTTAAAAAAAAAATATTGATTTTAGAAAATGGTGTTTTCTAGATCATAAATTTTCTCTGAGAATAAAACTTGAATTTCTTATTTTGATTAATCTTTCTTTCTGTATAATATTTATAACCTTACTTTTAATATGTTGCATTAAGAATACTTACGTTTTCTATTACAAACATTCAAAATACATCCCCCAACATTTGAAAATTTTATTAAACAGGTTTTTCTGGGGCATCTGGCTTGTGCAGTCAGAGCATACCACTCTTGATCTCAGAGTTATGAGTTCAAGCCCCACATTGGGTACAGAGCTCACTTAATTAAAAAAAAAAAAAAGATTATTTAAACCCTTTTAAAACAAAACAAAAACAAAAAAAGAAAGTTTTTCTAAGCTTTTACCCAAATTTCTTTGATTTGTTTTTTTTAAAGATTTATTTATTTAGAGAGAGAGGGAGAGAGAGAGCACACGTGCAAGTGGGGAGGGGTAGAGGGAGAGAATCTTCAAGCAGATGACTACCCGCTGAGCATGGAGCTCACTGTGGGGCTCAGTCTCATGACCCATGAGATCGTGACCTAACCCAAAACCAAGAGTCGGTCACTCAAATGACTGAGCCACCCAGGTGCCCCTCTTTGCTTTATTTTGAATAACTTTTAATTTTTTTCCCATTGATTTCCAGACTGCCATAGAGAGTATCTAGTACATGGCTATTTCTTTAATTCATTTACCAAGTTATTTTACTAATCATTGTAAAAAGTGGTAAGGATATAGTAAGAAATAAGTCTCTAATCCAAAGGAATTTATAATCCAATGTGAGATTTGGGTAAAAAAAAATAAGCAATTACAGCATAGTATTGCAGAAACTCCAAGGGATTTTATATTCTACCCTACTTGCAAGCTAACAAATTAGCCTGCCAATTTCATACATACTAACAGAAGACACAAGACTCCTGGGTCAGAGAGACAGGACTTTAGTGTTTAGAACAAGCAGTAGCTAGAGTATTAGCATTTTCTTAGACTGATTCCCCAAACTCTACAGGGTGTTGTGAAGAGGACCAGGTGAAACCTGCACATGCAGTGTGTTGCAGGAGAGAATTGCAGAGCTTAGGGAACTTGAATCTTTTATATTGGACAATAAGTATGTTTGCCTGCTGTTCTGGAGGGAGATACCATCTTAATCTTCTAAGACTGTAAGCATACTCACACTTTGCTCTAGGAGACACCATATTTTTCAAGGCTATTCACTATACTAACATCTTTGAAAAGACTATCCAGAACAAAGGCATTCAGTGCCTCTGCCCAGAAGATGTGCAAAAATGCAAAAGGCCAGTAGAGAATTATCTCCCAAATTGCTTTGAAGAAGCAAGTGGCAAAGAGATTCTGTATTAGTTGTTTATTGCTGCATAACAAATTACCATGACCATAGCAGCTTAAAACTGCACATATTTATTATCTCACAGTTCCTGTGAGTCAGGGGTCTGTGAACATTCTAGCTTGATTCTCTGCTTTGGGTCTCCCAAAGTCCAGGTAAATGTTATCCAGGGCTGAATACTCATGTGGAGTACTCAACTAGGGAAGGATCTGCCTCCCCACTCATGGGGTTGGCAACGTTTAGTTTCTTGCAACTGTAGGATTTGTGGCAGTTTATTTCTTCAAAGCTGGCAAGGTATAGAGAGATTGGAGAGAGGGATACAGAGAAGGAATAAATAGGGAGGAAATCACCAGTGATAGAAGAGGGTAAGTGAGTACCTATATACTTGTAGCAAGACAGCTCCTCCAAAGCAGAATTTCTCAACCTAGACATGCTTGACATTCGGGCTGAATAATTCTTTTCCTGGCCTCTTTATTCTATCTTTTCCCACTTTGGGTGGCTTTCTTACTCAGTATTGTGGAGTAGATGCTGTTGCTGTGCCACCCGTATCCCTTGCCATTCACTTTTGTACAGGGAAGTCTTCTTACTGCAAGCAGCTGAAACTTTCTGCCTGAGGACTTTATCTAGCCACATGAGAAACTGGAGGGTAATCAGGAAGTGACTGCCCAGCAATAGGTCTTAACCAGGTTAATAAATACACCATTTTCCTTACCTCTGGAGACAGCTTCTGAAGCTTACTCTACACTATCTCTGAGAGGTCTCCAGCAGGAATGAGCCACGGTACCAAGCAGCGATACCCTGATCATCAGTGTATCCTGTACTGCTGCCCTTTCCTATTCTCTTGCCTTTTCAAATAAATTATTTGAATTACTTTTCAAATAAATTATTTGTCTCAAATTCTAATTTCTCAGAGTTGGCTTTTGGAGAACCTATCCTAGGTCAGTGGTGCCTTTTGATGAATAGAAGTTATTTTTTTTTATGATTTGGTATTTGTATGTATTGCAAAATGATCACCACAATAAGTCTAGTTAACATCCATCCTCATACACACTTAATTTTTTTTCCCTAGTGATAAAGACTTTTAAGATCTATTCTCAACAACTTTCAAATATGCAATACAGTATTATTAACTGTAGTCACCATGCTGTCCATTACATCCTCATGACTTACTTATTTTATAACTGGAGGTTTGACCTCCTTCTTCCATTTTACCCACCCCCTAACCCCTGCTTCTGGCAGCTCCCATTCTGTTCTCTGTATCTATGAGCTTGATTTTTTGTTTTTAGATTCTATATATAAGTGAGATCCTCATTGTCTTTCTCTGCCTTATTAGAAGTTCTTAATTTAAATGTAGCTTAGTTTATGTTTTTTCCTTTTTAGTGGTTGTTGTATCCTGCATAGGAAGTCTTTACCTACCCCAATGTCTTGATTGTACCCATGGGATTTTAATTTATGGAGATGACTAAGTGATGACATGGAGGGGCTAAGGCCACTAAAAGATTTGTATTACTTAAAATTTCTGAGAGGAGAAATCATGCCACATAGGGTCACATGGTCAGGAGCCAGAAGGAGTGAGGAGAAAACATCACAGAAGCCTTCGTTACTACTGTAGTGGGTAGTTATTAGGTGGGAATGTCCCCTACTGAGTAGGAAGTAAAACACAGATATTAAGAGTTTGTGGTTGCAGGGTTTGTAATATGATAATCTGTTCACCCACAAAAGCCAGACCATGGGAGAAATATAAACAACTTTGGCCATTAGTTTGGC
This sequence comes from Leptonychotes weddellii, assembly GCF_054177405.1. Classification (NCBI taxonomy): domain Eukaryota; kingdom Metazoa; phylum Chordata; class Mammalia; order Carnivora; family Phocidae; genus Leptonychotes; species Leptonychotes weddellii. Next base: position 57,587,654 of record NC_138372.1, read on the forward strand.
CCTATGATTTATGTATGTCAGATCATTAATTATCAAATTTATAAAAGTTGGTTAGAACAGGGTAGTGAAGATACTTTTCTTTGTAATATTCCAGATGTTTTATTGTTTTACTTATTGTATTTAGACCTATAATCCATATGGAATTGATATTTGTATGTGGTGTGAGGAAGGGGCCACATTTCCTTTTTTTCATACAGATCCATAATCTTATTGGCACCATTTATAGAAAAAAACTGTCCTTTCCCCATTACTCTATAGTCAACCTTTGTCATAAATGAAATGTTTGGGTTAAATCATATGTTTGAGTCTGTTTCTAGACTCCTTATTCTGTTCCATTGGTTGCTCTGTCTGTCCTTGTGCTGATGCTACAGTTTCTTACTTACTCTAACTTTATTATAGGCTGATATTCATTAGAGTTAGTCCTTCTACCTTCTTCTTCTTCAAGGGTAAATTGATATTTTTGTAAGAAATTCTCCTTTGGTAATAGGGATGATAGTTGTCTTCTGTTTGGTGAATATTATTTATTTTTAATCTTCCAGTTTCAGAGATCCATTGTGAGAGCCTGCAGTAACTTGTTTTGGGGCCAACAACATTTATTTTAGTATTTCTCTAAATTGGCTCATGTAGTCACCAAACAGTCCAGGTATTGTGCAATAGGGATATAGGTCAGGCGACTTCCAAAAGAAAGAGCACTATATCAAGTACATTATATCATAATATAATATCCTAAAACTCTTTGTCAATATTGGTAAATTTGTCCATTCACAAAACATTCTTCATTTCTCAAGGGTTAATGCCACTGTTTGGTTCTAGAGATAGTATAATTTAATTTTAAAAAGTTTATTTATAAAATTTTGAATGTTGATGTTGCTTTATTTTGAAAAACTATAATTAATTTGGACAACTGGAATTATGAAAATTGTTTTACTCGCACAAACAGGAACCAATGAGGGAAATTTGTGTTGTTCTGTAACTATCTGCGAGGTTCGGATTCAGCTTTTCAAATATCATCTTTCACAAATACCCTTTGTGCCTCTTTCAGTAAATGTTAATCTGTTAGTACTGCTCAGGATTGAACTGTATCTCCTATCACTACTGTAGGTTAAGCTGGACCCGAGCGGCTGAAGTAGAAATGGAAGTTGGACACAATGAGGTGAACTCTTCTCATTGTCAGACTTTCAGGAAACTAGTGCACTAGGCTTATTATGACGGGTCAGTAGTTGTAACTATTGTCTATGCTGGGTAGGTTGATAAATAAAAGTGTATGGATATGGTAAGTGTAGAATTTCAAGAGAAAATCCGTTCTTGTATATTTATGGTGTCCACATTTGGGTCTTTATTTTAACAGGTTAATGCAGCTGAATCAAAGATAACAAATTTAATATACCTAAAGCATACCTTGGAACTTGTGGATCCTTTAAAGGTAATTTATATGGGTGTATATTGTACAAAACATGTCTAGCATCAATTTTTTAAAAACTTTTTGTTTCAAAAAAGTATCAAATTTAGATAAAGTTACAGGAATAGTATAATGAATTCCCAAATTCTCTGGATACACACAGCACACACTACGTGTTATATCCTTATTATTACTCTTACTAAACTATTTGAAAATTGCAATACCTAAATACTAATGTGTGTATATCCTAAGAACAAAGCTGTTCTCTTATATAACCACAATATAATTTAAAAATTGAGGATATTTAACATTGATCCAATACTATTATGTGTAGTCCATACTCAAAATTTTCTGATTGTTTTACTAGTATCTTTTATGGACTTTTTTTTTCTTGATACAGGGTCCAGTCCAGGATTATGCATTGTATTTAATGTCATTTTTTTTTAAAGATTTTATTTATTTGAGAGAGAGAGTGAGCGAGAGAGAGCATGAGCAGAGGGAGGGGCAGAGGGAGAGGGAGAAGCAGACTCCCTGCTGAGCCAGAAGCCCAATCCCAGGACCCTGGGATCATGATCTGAGCAGAAGGCAGATGCTTAACTGAGCCACCCTAGTGTCCCTAATGTCATGCTTCTTTATACCACTTTTCAACTTAAGGTTTCTCATCCTTTCTTTGTCTTTCATGATATTAACATTGTGAAGAGGGTCTGTTGTTTTATAGAATATTCCTCAGCTTGTGTGGTTATTTTCTCATGATTAAATTCCGCTTATTTAGCAGCAATACTCTATGAGCAATGTTGTATCTTTTTCAGTACATCACATCAGGAGGCACATTATGTCATTCCCCATTCTGGTGATATTAACTTTGATCAATTTCTTCACTGTAAAGTTATTAAGCAATCTGTGGAGAGATACTTTGAGACTATGTAAATATTCTGTTCCTCATTAAACTTTCACTCAGTGATTTAAATACTCATTGATGACTCTTACCTGAAATATCTCTGATGTGATTTTCTAATATATTTTTAAATACTTTACTGTGCAAAACTTTTTAAAAAACATTTATTTATTTAAGTAATCTCTACTCCCAACATGGGGCTCCAGCTCACAACCCTGAGATCAAGAGTCCCATGCTCTGCTGACTGAGCCAGCCAGGAACCCCTGTGCAAAACATTTTTTAAAACTTAAGGTGACAGCTTTTTCCGTGCTGATAGTGCTCTCATAAACAGGGTGAACGTTCCTAAAACCCGCGTTTTTCATTACTTTTTTTTTAAAGATTTTTATTTATTTATTTGACAGGGCAGGCGCCCCTACTTTTTCTTTTAAAAAAGGAGTTCCTTGTCACCTTAAGTTTGAAAGAGGTAAAGGATCTGTACTCTAAAAACTACAGAATACCTATGAAGGAAATTGAGGAAGACACAAAGAAATGGAAGAACATTCCATGCTCATGGATTGGAAGAATAAATATTTTATAATGACTATACTACCCAGAGCAATCTACACATTTAATGCCATCCCTATCAAAATACTATCAACATTTTTCACAGAGCTAGAACAAACAATCCTAAAATTTGTATGGAAACACAAAGACCCCAAATAGCCAAAGGAATGTTGAAAAAGAAAACCAAAGCTGGTAGCACTACATTTCTAGACTTCAAGCTGTATTCTCTTAGATCTAAGAGAATGCTGGCTATTAAGAGATGCAAGCATTTTGAACTGGGAGGAGATAAGAAGAGAAAGGTCAAGTGATCCAGTTCTAAGCTTCATATTTTGTTAATATTATGAAGACAATAAAATCTTGAGGTTATGTTCACTTCAAAAAAAAAAACAAGGTGACAAGGAAGAACTCCTTTTTTAAAAGAAAAAGTAGGGGCGCCTGGGTGGCTCAGATGGTTAAGCATCTACCTTCGGCTCAGGTCATGACCTCAGGGTCCTGGGATCAAGTCCCACATTGGGCTCCCTGCTTGGCCAGGAACCTATTTCTCCCTCTCCCTCTACTGTTCCCCCTGCTTGTGCTCTCTTGCCCTCTCTGTCAAATAAATAAATAAAAAACCTTAAAAAAAAAGTAATGAAAAATCTGGAAGAATTTTGTTATAGAGTTCATTCTAATAAATATATATAATGAAAGCAATTTGGCAAAAGATGTAAAAAATGTCATCTTCTTAGAATGAAAAAGGTATAATAAATCATCCCCCAAAATCGATAGATTTGATAAGACACAAATTTCAAACTTTGATATGTCAGAGGCAAAGTAAAGGCCAAAGAAAATTGGGAAAATTTATAGCATTTGACAGATTAAATATTAATTTCTGTCATAAAACTCATGTAATTTCATAAGACACTATTGGAATACCAGTAGAAATATGGAAAATGCCCCCAAAATGGAAATCAAAGAGGTTAATAAATAATACCAAAAATATTCAGCCTTACTATTAGTCAAAGAAATACAAATTAAAGTCATTTTTTTATATATAAAAGAAGCAAAGTTTTTTTGTTTTTATTTTTTTTCCCTTAATGGACACAACTTACTGCTAATGAGAGAACAGTGAGACAGACCTCAGAGGCCGCTGGTAGGAGTACAAATTGCACATACTTCACAGGGAAGTTTTACAACATCTATCTTTTGACGGTGTTATGTTACTAGAAATCTGTCCAAAAGAAGTCTTAAGAAATACTACCAAGATTTATGCCCAGTTATGTCATTGCAGCGTTATTTATATTAGTGAGAAATTCTAAGTAGTATAGACCTATAATAAGGGGAAGGACTATTTGTTTTCTAGAGGGTAAAATATTATGACATATTAAAAATTTATACTATTAAAAGTTTCTAATGCTTGTGATGTAGTATTAAGTAGGGGAGAAAAGGAATATGCGATGATAAAAAAATTTTTTTGATTTGAGGAAGTGACAGGAAATATACCGTAATATTTAGATAATTTATTTGGAAGGGTGGTAGAATTATAAGCAATTTAATTGTTTTTCTTTATGCTTTTATGAATTTATAGTTTTATTAGTATTTAAGTATTTTCTATTCATAAGAAAAAAATATTATTGCCATTGCCTCATAGCAAACTAAAATAGCACGTAAAAGACAGGTTAACCGTATATATGAAAAACCCACAGTGAATGAATATCATTCTCAACGGGGAAAAACTGAAAGCTTTTCCCCTAAGGTCAGCAACATGACAGGGATATCCACTCTCATTACTGTTGTTCAACATGGTACTGGAAGTCCTAGCCTCAGCTAAGACAACAAAGAGAAGTAAAAGGCATCCAAATTGTCAAAGAAGAAGTCAAACTTTTACTCTTTGCAGATGACATGATACTCTATGTTGAAAACCCAGAAGACTCCACCCAAAAATTACTAGGACTCATATAGGAATTCAGCAAAGTCACAGAATATAAAATCAATGCACAGAAGTTAGTTGCATTTCTATACACTAACAATGAAACAGAAGAAAGAGAAATCAAGGAACTGACCCCATTTACAACTGCACCTAAAACCGTAAGATACCTAGGAATAAACCTAACCAAAGATCTGTACTCTGAAAACTAAAGAACATTTATGAAAGAAACTGAAGAAGACACAAAGAAATGGAAAAACATTCCCTGGCTCATGGATTGGAAAAACAAATATTGTTAAAATATCTGTGCTACCCAAAGTAATCTATACATTCAGTACAATCCCTATCAAAATACTATCAAACATTTTTCATAGAGCTGGAACAAATAATCCTAAAATTTGTATGGAACCAAAAAGGCCCCAAATAGCCAAAGGAATGTTGAAAAAGAAAACCAAAGCTGGTAGCACTACATTTCTAGACTTCAAGCTGTATTACAAAGCTTGATCACATAGTGATCAAGACAGTGTGGAACTGGCACAAAAACAGACACATAGATCAATGGAACAGAATGGAAAACCTAGAAATGGGCCCCTCTACTCTATGGTCAACTAATCTTCGACAAAGCAGGAAAGAATGTCCAATGGAAAAAAGACAGTCTCTTCAACAAATGGTGTTGGGAAAATTAGACAGCCACATGCAAAAGAATGAAACTGGGCCATTTTCATACACCATACACAAAAATAAACTCAAAATGGATGAAACACCTACGTGTGAGACAGGAATCCATCAGAATCCTAGAGGAGAACACAGGCAGCAGTCTCTTTGACCTCGGCTGCAGCAGCTTCTTGCTAGACACGTCTCCAAAGGCAAGGAAAACAAAGGCAAAAATGAACTATTAGGACTTCATCAAGGTAAAAAGCTTTTGCACAGCAAAGGAAACAGTCAACAAAACCAAAAGACAGCCTTCAAAATGGGAGAAGATATTTGCAAATGACATATCAGATAAAGGGCTTGTATCCAAGATCTATAAAGAACTTGTCAAATTCAACACCCAAAACCCAAATAATCCAGTCAAGAAATGGGCAGAAGACATGAACAGACATCTCCAAAGAAGACATACAAATGGTCAATAGACACATGAAAAAATGTTCCACATCACTTGGCATCAGGGAAATACAAATCAAAACCTCAATAAGATACCACCTCACACCAGTCAGAATGGCTAAAATTAACAAGCCAAGAGACTATAGATGTTGGCGAGAATGCAGAGAAAGGGGAATTCTCTTACACTGTTGGTGGGAATGCAAGCTGGTACAGCCACTCTGGAAAACAATATGGAGGTTCCTCAAGATGTTAAAAATAGAGCTACCCTATGACCCAGCAATTGTATCACTAGGTATTTTTCCAAAGGATACAAACTTAGTGATTCAAAGGGACCCATGCACCTGATGTTTATAGCAGCAATGTTCACAATAGCCAAACTATGGAAAGAGCTCAGATGTCCATTGACAGATAAATGGATAAAGAAGAGGTGGTGTGTACACACACACACACACACACACACACACACACACACACAGGAATATTACTCAGCCATCAAAAAGAATGAAATCTTGCCATTTGCAACCATGTGGGTGGAATTAGAGGGTATTACACTAAGTGAAGTAAGTCAGTCAGAGAAGGACAAATATCATATAATTTCACTCATATCTGGAATTTACGAAACAAAACAGATGAACGTAGAGGAAGGGAAGGAAAAATAGAATAAGATGAAAAAGGAGAGTGAAGCAAACCATAAGAGACTCTTAACTATAGGAAACAAACCAAGGGTTACTGGAGGGGAGGTGTGTGGGGGGAAGGAATAATTGGATGATAGGCATTAAGGAGGGCACTTGATGTAATGAGCACTGGGTGTTATATGCTACTGATGAATCACTAAACTCTGCCTCTGAAACTAATAATACACTGTATATTAATTAATTGATTTTAAATAAATGAAAAAAGTTTAAGTTAAAAAAAGTTAGGTAAACTGTGTTTTCCTCTTGTTTCTATTTATTGAAATAGTGACCACTCATAGTTTCCATTAAGCAAAATTAAACCTCTATTTTTGCATATAAGAATGGAGAAATTGCTCTATTTATAAATATGCAAAGCACTTTCTTAGTTTAATGCATATTTAAAACCCAAATTTTGGAATTATATGTAGAGTACTCTAAATGTACAATGATAGCTATTTAAGTATCTACCTCTAATAAGTAGTTGAATGCTAACAATTATTTGAGAGACAAGAAAAATTAAAGTCATAATAGTAAAGCAGTGGATGTCCTTTATTAGCCAGGTGCTCTTTATCTGGAAAATGAGAAAGGTACCATCTGTCCTCACCTGTATACCTAAAATATCTTTTATGAGTATACAAATGAGAAGATGAAGCAAGAAAACCCTTGGTAAACTGTAAAGTATTAAACAAATGTAAAATGCTATATTTGAATAGTGTTATAATTTATTATTTTTAACTAACTTTATTTTATTTTTTAACAGATTGCTTTGAGGAACTGTAGCACACCTTTATTAAGAGCTTACTGTGGTTCATTGGAAGATAAGAGGTCTTTGTCACTCAACTGTGAATAAAATAACCCTGCTAATTATTCCTTTCTTCCTGATCATAAATGATTTTAAGTACTCTTAACAGTAATCAATAGAACAATTACTTGAACTCTGGTTAACAACGTTTAAACTATTCATCAAAGTCCTAATTATACATTACATCTTATAAATACCCATAAATAGGGTAACAGCACATTGAGTTTTTGTGTTAATAGGCAATTAGAATAGTATTAAAAATTGAAATCATACACAATTTTAATATTTCTTTTTTTAGCCATTCCCTATGGAAAGACTTGCAAATATAAAAGTACATATTTCTCTTTTGTGAATCATAAAGGGCCTAAAGTAACCAAAAAATAGTAGGTATAAATATTGAATAAGAGATCTAAATACAGTTTAATTTTAATACTGTTTTTAGCAATGGCACCTTGATTTTTAACCAAAAAGACTTGTGATGCTTAAGAACTGTTAAGTTTATTGATTCAGGATTCACATCTTTTGTGAGCCACAAATTGAGGTTAATAATAAAACAGAATTACAAATAAAATACAGAACAGAATAAAACAGAAGGTTATGAAAATAGGTGTTACCAGACTGTGACTCAGATTACAAATTAAAATAATTGTTGACTTATTGCCTATAATGTTCTTTTTTAGGTTTGGAATCATACTTGAAAAGATTAAAACCATAATTAATGATGATGCAAGATACATGAAAGGATGCCTGAACATGAGGACTCAGAAGTGCTATGCAGTGAGATCCAACATAAATGAATTTCTTGACATAGCTAGAAGAACATATACAGAGATTGTAGATGACATAGCGGGTAATTTAATTACTTCAGTGTATTTTTCTGTTTTTTGTTTTAAATTAAAACTTTTTATTTGTTTATTTATTAAAAGATTTTATTTATTTATTTGACAGAGAGAGACACAGTGAGAGAGGGAACACAAACAGGGGGAGAGGGAGAGGAGAAGCAGGCTTCCCACTGAGCAGGGAGCCCGATGTGGGGCTTGATCCCAGGACCCTGGGATCATGACCTGAGCCGAAGGCAGACGCTTAATGACTGAGCCACCCAGGTGCCCCCAAATTAAACCTTTTTAGAACATGTGCTTTTCTGCTGGTGATAACTAGCCATACATATTTTTAATTAAATTTTTGTTACCAAAAGAGATAAGGTTAACACATACTGTCATTTAAAATAGATTAAATATCAAAAACTAATGATGTAATAATGTATGGTAATTAACATAATAAAAATATATTAAAATATGATTTTAAAAATAAGTATCTCTAAATGTTATAATGTGTCTATTTTTTTCTCCCAACTTAAATATAGAGTTTCTTCAAACTTAGAGTTACCTGAAGATCCGGAGATGTTTGTTTACCTTTATATAATATTGTATATAAATTAGATGAAAAATGCAGGTATCAGTACTAAGTGATTTCAGAAGAAGAAATATGTTTGTCTAGAGGAGGTAGCATTTGAGCAAGTACAGTAATTGATTTAACAAATTTATGGAGTTTCTTGTAAATATAGACACTGTTTTGGGTAATATATATATGTGAACAAGACAAAGTCCCTGTCCTCATGGAGCTTATGTTATATAGTAGGGAAGACAGACAAAAAAGAAATGCGTGTGTGTGTGTTTATAGGTATAGAGAGGTAGATAGATGCATATATCGATCACATAGATCATATAATATCACATGGATATAAGATATATGATGAAAAATATAGCAGGTTATAGGGGTCAGAGAGTGACTGGGTGTGGAAGCATAGAGGATGGGAATGTTTTTAGTAGATAGAATAGCCTAGAAAGGAATTCCACATACTGGCAGTGGTACAAACCGAAGCACAAAGGCTAAGGAAACCTCAGTGGGTGAGGAAGGAAATTGGTTAGGATAGAATAGGGCATTCCCTGACAGAACTTGTAAGAGGTAAGATTGGAAATGTAGACTAGGGACCAGAATTTAGTCTTTGAAGGCTGGGAGTTTGGATTTTTTTTCCCTAAGAGAATGCAGAGGCACTGAGATATTTTTCTGTGTGGAGTGAAATTGATCAAGAACATTGGTTGAATGAATTTGAGTAGAGCAATGGAGACAAGGAAACCATTTTAAACTATTACAAGTTAAAGCATTTGAATGATAGCAATGTATATGAGAAGAGAGAAAGCAAAGGTTGAAGGAAGAAATGATGAGTTAATAATAGAGTAGTTATGGCCATGGTAAAGGGAAACGTAGCTATTGGTGCTAATTGAAATTTCTAGCCTGAGAGTGGTGGTATCACTGAGAAGCAGGAAAATTGTTGGAGGAACTATTTTGAGGAATAAAGATGTTAATTTTCACAAGTAATGTTCAAAGCATTAATGATCATCAAGTTAAAAATAAAAATTTAGAACTCTGTGGTAAGTTTGAAGTTGATAGGAAAATTTGGATTTTTTAGGTATTTGTTGTATGCCCATTTTCTTTTTGGAATATTTTGTTTTGCAAAATATATGTCTTGTAGAGAGAATTTCTTATTCTGAACTAATGATTATAATAATTTTTATGATTTCAAAAAAGTTGAATGAATAACAAAGGAACACTAATATTCTAATAGAGCATAAAATAGTCTTAATTTAGTTTAATTTTTACAGTTTTTTTAACTTTCAAACTACCTATCAAAGTGACTATCTTTGTACTACCAATTTTTTTTTTTTTAAGATTTTATTTATCTATTTGACAGAGAGAGACACAGCAAGAGAGGGAACACAAGCAGGGGGAGTGGGAGAAGGAGAAGCAGGCTTCCCGCAGAGCAGGGAACCTAATCTGATGCAGGGCTTGATTCCAGCGGGGCTCGATCCCAGCAGGGCTCGATCCCAGGACCCTGGGATCATGACCTGAGCCCAAGGCAGAAGCTTAAAGACTGAGCCACCCAGATGCCCCTACCAGTTCTTTTCTTAAAAGGATACTTGACCATCATATGTGTTAGACATTAAAAATCTTTACAGTTTAAAAGAGTAGAAAGACCTTCCTATTTATATATAAAATAACAACAACAAAAAAACTGTGATTTTTTTTAAACAGAAAGTAATTTTCTCATTAAAATTATTTTTGTTTTTCTTATTTCTGGTCACTAGGAATGATATCGCAGCTCGCAGAAAAATACAGTCTTCCTTTAAGGACAAGTTTTAGCTCTGCTCGAGGATTTTTCATCCAGATGACTACTGATTGTACAGCCTTACCCAATAATCAACTTCCTTCAGAATTTATTAAGGTTCATTTTAGAGTTCTGGTTCAGAAATTATTATTTCTGAATTACATTTTACATTTTTTCAGACATTCCTTGAATTTTACATGCCAAATTTCTGAATGTTCTGTATATTGCTTTCCTACTCCTGTCAACCTACCTAACAGTTATAATAATCTAAGAGTGAGGTAGAATTTTGGAGAAACGCCAAACAGTGCATCCCATTGTTCTGGAAGCTTGGTATGTGTAAAAAAAAAAAAGGAAATGAAAAAAAGTCCAAAAGGTATTTTTGATCCAAGGAATTTGGAAAATACTGTACCATCTCCTGTTTTAGGTAGTTCTCTATGTACATTTGCCTATTAAAGGTTTAAAAATCCTGAAATAAAGAAATCTGTTAACTTTTTAAAACCCAATATTGCCAAACCTTGGACCAGGGAAATATTTTTTCCTAAATACATATTAACATCTCCATGATATACCAGTTTGGGAAAGTCTAACCCAATCTAATTTTGCTTTCTCTGCTTTCAGTGGGTAGCTTTCAACAACAACAAAAAAACACATTTAACTTTTAGGGTTTTTAAATACACACTGTAATCCCAGGTGATGGGGGATGGAAAAAGAAAAGAATCGGTTGAGACACAGTAATGGGATTAGAAATTGAGTGAGGTTCAGATATGGGACAAGGGCTAAGATGGGTCAGAAATTACTGATATCTGTCATGCATATTACTGGGTAATAAGATGTACTGTCTGACATTTCTACAGAGCTATTTTAAGACCTGTTCAAAATAGTTGTGCCAGAATACTGTAGGTTAACTTTAAGTGCTTTAATTTTAGAAGTGATCTTTTCTTTTTTGCAGACATTATTTGAGACTTTATTTGTGATGCTTTATCTCCAAAATTAATTAACCTAAATATATATGCTGTTTAAAATCTTTATGTTTGATTTTATAGGAGTATACACCCATCTTGACATTTTGTTAATTTTGTTTAATTTCCTAACAGATATCTAAAGTGAAAAGTTCGTACACCTTTACATCAGCAGACTTAATTAAAATGAATGAAAGATGTCAAGAATCTTTGAGAGAAATCTATCACATGACTTATATGTAAGCACGTTTGAAATTTTGAATATTAAATTGGTTCAATTTGAAGCATTATAATAAATTTCATTAACTGGCTTTTTGTCTGATTGCAGAAAATTATAAAATTATGAATGTTAGCAAAGAAAGAACATTTCATGGAAGAACAATGAAAACTTTTAAAGTCTGTCATTGTGATTGGAATTGCTCAGCCTCACAGAAGATTCAGGGCAAATCTAATTACAAAAACAAAAACAGAAACAAAAACAAAAAACATCATTATACCTGATACTTCTGTAGTATGCATTCCACCATGATGTAGAATTTGGCACATCTTGGGCTTCTTTCAGTTTATTCTTTTCTTATGGTATGTAAGCCCTCAACTTCTCATGGCATATATTTATTGTAATGATATGCTCATATATCATTATGTGTGTATGTGATATGTGTATGTCATATCACATATATATATATGAGCATATCATTACAATAATGCAAGTCTTTTGCTGGTCATGAAACAGTAGCAGTACAGCTGGAAATAAGAAATAGATCATTCACGGGCGGGGTGAGGGGGGCCCGGCAAAAAAAAAAAAATCATTCATAATCGATGAGCTGAGATGATAAAGACAAATGTTGGACTTTCAAAACAATTTCAGGGCATAGACCACAGAGATTATGAGATATAATAGGTTTGGGGAACATATTTCTCCTCATAAGGGAAAAAACCAAGACCTTGAGCTAGGATCAAGAGTCAGGTGCTTAACCAGCTGAGCCACCCAGGCACCCCTTAAGATTTTATTTATTTATTTATTTTTTAAAGATTTTATTTATTTATTTGAGACAGAGAGAATGAGAGAGAGAGAGCACATGAGAGGGGGGAGGGTCAGACGGAGAAGCAGGCTCCCCGCCAAGCAGGGAGCCCGATGCGGGACTCGATCCAGGGACTCCAGGATCATGACCTGAGCCGAAGGCAGTCGCTTAACCGACTGAGCCACCCAGGCGCCCAAGATTTTATTTTTAAGTAATCTCTATACCCAATGTGGGGCATGAACTCACAACCCAGAGACCAAGAGTCACATGTTCTACCAACTGAGCCAGCCAGGTGCTCCAAGGAAAACCTTTTTTATTATGTCACAGTGTAATACCTCTGCTATGTAAAAAGCTTCAATAATTATGTTGTTAAGGTGTGTGTGTGAAAGAAAGAACATACTAACTTTTGTGTTGAATTTAACATTTGCAAAAAACACAAAATTATTAGCAGATGGGATCTATTGAAGCATAGTGAGGTCTTGTTTGACCTATAAAAATAATTTTATTAATGAAAATTAATTTTATTAGTATTTAATAACAACAATCATTTCAAAAGCATGGTGTTAACATACCAGAAGATGCGTTCTTGCTACAAGTTCCTTGAACTCAAAGAACTTCAATTTCCTAATCTCTAAAATGAGGCAAAAGAACAATAGACTTTACCTGTAGAATACAACTGAACTGTGAATGTTATTTTACCTTAGGCAATGAATTTGATATTATTTTACAATTATATTGTATGTCCCTCTTTAAAAGCATTACCTGACTTCCAAACATGTACTTTCAGGATAGTGTGCAAACTGCTTAGTGAGATTTATGAACATATTCATTGCTTATATAAACTATCTGACACTGTCTCAATGCTGGATATGCTCCTGTCATTTGCTCATGCCTGCACTCTTTCTGACTATGGTAAGTTACTTTCTTTGGAATAAATATGTTGCATACTGAAATTTGTCTTCCATCCAAGCAATTTTATATAACAATTATGTGTTTACTTGAATTATGAATGTTTTATATTTTTTTACCTGAAATATGGTCTCTTGCCTATGGTCTTAGACTAAGACTTAAAATAGAAAAAGTAAAATTACTCTTAAAATTTGTTTTAAAAGTCAGAAAATTGTTTACTGAGAAATTGACAAATGAGAAAGAAAATACTGCAAGAAACTTTAAAGGTTCCCCAAATAGGAAAGACTGAAAAGCTTCCTCCTTGGTGGAAAAGACAATGATCCAAATTGATAGAGTTCAAATCTGAAGACTCATTCGAAACAGTGTGACAGAAGCAGATGAGAGAAATGAAATCTCCAAAGTGAACATTTTCTAAACTAGCTCCTTAGGTATAAACACTTCAAAATCAGGGATTATATCATATATTTTTGTATCACAAGTCTTTTGTAACCCAAGGTCTTGAATATAAATATTAAGTAATTTTCTAATATTAAGTGAAGTGAATACTTCAGATTAACCCCTTGAAATTTCTTATCTAACTTATCAGTAATAACCACACTCTCATACACAAATTTATGGAACTAGTATGTGATAATTAAGTTTGAATAATTGTGGACTTAATATCATTAATAACATTGAAATTTCTAGTTAAAATCACTAGAATTTCCCAAATACTATGTAAATTTATTTTTTTGATGGGAAATAAGTATTTTACGAAGATTTTTTTTCTTATTTTTATATTTCTTATGGAAATGTTAACTCTTTCAATTGGTATTTTATAAGCCAAAAGTTTTCAATCTTTTAGATCTCCTCTGGGGTCAAAACCATACCTTAGGGATCAACTATTTTAATAGTTTTCTTAGCTATTAAGATATTTGATGTTGCTCCATTTTAATTTGAGAGAGATCATCCTGAAACTCCAAACCTATAAATAATGACTTTTGGTGTTAAAAATACTTTGAAAGTAGTTTAAAAATTATTTTCTAACCAACCTCTCTTTTATAATGAATGCTTTTGAATGCCTTTACTCTGGAGGCATGTAGGAGTTTAGTGTTTACTTGTCCCATGCCCTGTCTTCCTCCCTTTACCTTGGAAGGTATTCATAGAGACCTGATCATTATTTGTTTCTATAAATTAACAATATATTTTGTGTCTGTTTTGTCTATCATCTGGGTATTCTTTTTAGACAAAATTTCTGTAAGTTTCTGGACATAAAATTGTATTTGGTTCTACTTTATATCCATATGTCACTTGAAAAGCTAAGTATGCCAAATTTAAAATAAAGCTTAAGGTGGGAATTAAGTAGATGTACAATTTTGTAGTACTGGTAATTAATTGTTATTTTAAAAGTATTATCGGGGTGCCTGGGTGGCTCAGTTGTTAAGCGTCTGACTCTTGATTTTGGCTCAGACCATAATCTTAGGGTCATGAGATTGAGCTCCATGTTGGGCTCCACAGTCAGTGGGGAGTCTGCTTGAGATTCTCTTTCTCTCCCTCTCCCCCTCCCCCCACCTCACACTCTTTTTCTTTATCTCAAAAAAAAAAAAAGTATTATCAATGGCTAGTTGACTCTTTTTAATCTGTATAAATCTGAAAATGTTACAAACTGTTTTGGAGCTCAGGACAATGACAAAGAATTAAATCCTAGGGTTCCCTGGAAGTGAATAAAAGTTGTGATGGTGATTAGAATGCATCAGTTACAATCTAGAGGGATTTTGGTAGGGATTTAAGATAAAATAATACCTTAATACTTTGTCCCAAATTGACCCTAGTAAAATCACACATATATACCACACAGACCATTAAACATAAATATATTAATCTTACAAAACCTTTCTTTCTTTCTTTTTTTTAGTTCGGCCAGAATTTACTGATACTTTAGCAATCAAACAGGGATGGCATCCCATTCTTGAAAAAATATCTGTGGAAAAACCTATTGCCAACAATACCTATATTACAGAAGGAAGTAATTTTTTGATCATAACTGGACCTAATATGAGTGGGAAATCCACGTATTTAAAACAGATTGCTCTTTGTCAGATTATGGCCCAGATTGGTAAGTTACGGCTTTATTTCATACATAATGATTCTTCTGCCCCCATTTAAAATGTTTTGTGCCTAATATTTTAGATCCAGGTGCCTAATTAACCCCAAAAGAATTTGGAGTAGGTTTTCTTACCTAAAAGTATAATAGTGTCTATTATGTAGACCATAACTTTTACTATTTGGTATTGATTAAGCTCCATCCAATTTGGATTGCATTGTACTAAAAATTTTGTACGATGTAACAGAAGTAAAAACTACCTTACTATAACTATTAATGTAGTATCAATTATTACTAAACTGAATCATATTATTTCTGATTCAAAAACAAACTTTGTTGTGAGAAAAAGTGAAATAAGTAGGATAAGCTGCTGCCTTTAGTAACTCATGTAAGATTTTTCCCAAATTATAACATTGGGGAAAGAAACATCTTTTACTTAATTTAAGGGTTACCAGTAACTGGGACACAGCACTTGATACAGTAACACATTATGTGCGCATACATACACATATAAATGGCCGTCATTGGCTCAACAATGTCATGTATTTCTTGGTGTAGAGGCACAGCTTAGCTCTGAAAACTAGGTTTCCTTGAGGACTCTATGAATCAGAAATGAGATGATTTGTCCTAATACAGTGGTTCTCAACCAGGGATGATTTTGGTCCCTCTGCCAATGCACTCCTGGCCCCCAAATTTGACAATATCTGGAGACATTTTTGGTTGTCACAACTGAAGGGAGTGTAGAGTCCAGAGATGTTGCTGAACATCCTACAATGCACAAGACATTCTTCCCTCCCCCTGACACATGTAAGAAAGATTATCCAGCCCAAGACGTTAGTGTGGTGGTTGAGAAACCCTGGCCTAATGTAATAAATTGTAAGGGGAGTACAGCAATAATAATATTGATGATACAATACAGATTTATCCTTACTACTGGGAAAGAAAATCAGAGGTGAATAGTGAAGAGTAAATATTTTATTGGGTTTATAGTTGTATTGGAATGAAAAGGACTATCTTAGCTAATTTCCCTCCTTTTATAAAGTGATTCATATGTGATAATAATCTTATTTCTATTTGAATAGCTATGAGGAGCTCTGTCCTTTAAAAAAAACAGGCTATGCAATTGGACATCTGTAATTGTTAGAGCATTCATTATACTGACCTGAAATCTGATTTTCTATAACTTCTACTCATTAGTCCTAATTCTTATATTAATCTCTTTTGATGATAGCCCCTCAAATATTAGAAGAAAATTATTCTACTTCTCATCACTTATTTTAAACCTCTAAAATACCTAAAAGTATATACAGTATCTCATATAATTTGATCATAAAGGAAACAGTCAAATTTGAAAGGCATGGAAATTAAGAACATAGGCTTTGGAGCTAGACCTAGCTTGTCTAGTTACTAGCTCTGTGATCTAAGGCAAATCACTTAACTTCCTTGGTTTTCTTATCTGTAAATTAAAATTCTAATAGTACCTAATTCTAAGAATTGTTGTAAAGATTAAGTGAGAATAATGTATGTAAAACACTATGGATGTAGGGAAAGGTATGAGAAAGAAAGAGACTTTCCAGGCAGAGGTAAGAATATATTCTAAAGCAAAAAAACAAAAAAACAAAAACCAGTATGATGTGCCCAAGGAAGGACAAGAAGTCCAGATTCCTTTGTAGAGCAAACAGTAGCTGTGAGGAGTGTAGGATATAAAGCCAGAGACTGGGCAAGAGCCAGATCATGAACGGTCTTATGTACTTCACTGAAGAGATTAAACTTCATCCAGAAATCTGTAGGGAGCTATTGAAATTTAAGTAAGAGAATCACATGATGTGTGATGTGAAAGGATTTGCTTTTCACATGGATCATTCTGGCTGATGTATTGTCAGAGGAGAGCCAGACCAGAAGCAAGTATCAGTGGGGAGCTTCTGTAGTAATTTTTAGACTTAAGGATGTTAGAGAGCCCTTGTGGTGGAGGTAAATACAAATGGGCTAAGGAGAAAGTATGAACATATACCATGTATGCTATATCCTCTCCTTGGTACTTTCACATTTATTTTCCCATTTAATCCTTTCAGAAATCCTGTGAGAAAGTTGTATTTAAGAGATCTGCTTTTGAGGTGCAATCATTATAATTACTGTTGGTTTTTTTTTTTTAATTTTATTGTTATGTTAGTCACCATACAATACATCATTAGTTTTTGATGTAGTGTTCCACGATCCATTGTTTTCGTATAACACCCAGTGCTCCATGCAGTATGTGCCCTCCTTAATACCCATCACCGGGCTAACCAGTCCCCCCCCGACCCTAAAACCCTGTTTGTTTCTCAGGTCCATAGTCTCTCATGGTTCATCTCTCCCTCCAATTCCCCCCGCCCATTTTTCCCTTCCTTCTCTTAATGTCCTCCATGTTATTCCTTATGTTCCACGAATAAGTGAAACCATATGATAATTGACTTTCTGTGCTTGACTTCTTTCACTTAGCATAATCTCCTCCAGTCCCATCCATGTTGATGTGAAAG
>NC_138372.1:57606128-57633707 GCF_054177405.1 Leptonychotes weddellii
CGGGTCAGAGCAGAAGAGACCGTTTCCAACCCTCTGCCTCAGAGCAGAGATACCGCAGTCTGTTCTTCAGTGAGCTCTCCAGGCCACACTGTCTCCATTTCTGTCTGTGCTGCTATAAACTGCAGCGTCCTGGGTTGTGCGCCCCTCCGCAGCGCTCCCAGTCCTGCCTCCAGGTGGGGGCACGTCTCTGCCCTTTGTGCTTTTAAAACCGCCAGCCGCTCCCAATGCGCGACCTGCACGCGACTCCACTGCTTAGGGTCCTGTCCTGGGGACTGCAGTTCGCGTGTGCGCGACTCCGCCGCTTGGGGTTTCCACCCCAGAGGTTGCAGTTCACCGGCGGGACCCCGGCGTACCGGGTTTCTGTCTCGGAGGCTGCAGTTCTCGTGCGCGCGACCGTCGCTCCGGGTTTCTGTCTGGGCGACTGCGGTTCGCGTGCGCACAACCCCGCCGGTCTCGTCCTCCACCCTGGTCTGCGAGTCTGTGCCTGTCTGCAATGCGTGAGGCTGTCACTCACCGGTGGTGTAGGTTCCCCACGTCCAGGCACCCTCCCGCTGCCGTTTATCCTCCGATATCTGCCCACAGAATCACGGCTCTCCGCTTTGTACCTCAAAACCAACCGCCTGCGATATTCTGTTTGTAGAGATCCAGATCTTCTTACATCTCAGGCTGGTTTCCTGGGTGCTCAGCGTGGTCTGGTAGATATCCAGCTCAATTCCGGGAACCAGTTGAAATAGGGTCCCCTACTCCTCCGCCATCTTTCCCCCTCCTCTATAATTACTATTGTTATTTATTTATTTATTTTTGTTTCAATTTTAATTCCAGTATAGATGACATACAGTGCTCTGTAAGTTTCGGGTGTACAGTATAGTTATTCAACAGTTCTGTACACTGCTCAGAGCTCATCATGATAAGTGTAGTCTTAATCCCCTTAACCGATTTTACCCATCCCTTCACCCACCTCCCCTCTGGCAACCACCAGTTTATTCTCTATAGTTAAAAGTCTGTTTCTTGGTTTGTCTCTCTGTCTCTATTGTTATTATTGTTACTTTTATTTTTATTAGTATTATCCTGACTTTTGCCTTCTTTTCCTGCTAGTCCTTTTTCCTTAGAGATTGATGCTATTCTTCATCCTTATCTTGGTTTTAAATCCTGGAATAATCAGGAGTTTGTTTCTTCACTCCCTTTATTTCACCATTTTGTTCTATATGCTTGATACTTTTCCCATTCAACTATTTGTATATTTTTATCCTCTTATGATTTTAGAATGCCTTTTATGTCCCATTCCGTATAGAGGTAGTTGCATTAATCAGATTGATTTGCTTTCAAAAGGTGAATATTTTAGATTATTTAGCATGATAACTTCTCAGGCAGAAAAAGTCTCAGGTATGAAAACTCACCTTTAAAAAAAATTAAATGTCTTGCTTTCATTCTAATTCTGGGTATTTCTATACATTTCTAATAACAGATATTTCCTAATACATTTTTCTGTAACAATTTTATCAACTTGAGCTTCATAAGCATTTCCTCCAAATTTTCCTATTTTGAATTTTTTTATATAACTATATTATTTAACATTTTTGTGAAGTTTATAATAAATCTTTCTAATGTACTTGAATTTATGCTGTCTTCCATTTATATGTGAGAAAGATGAGACTGGGAGAGTCTAATTGCTGCCCAAGGATATATGGTAAGTGACAGAGCTGGGGCCATGTTGTCTAACTGTATATCCAGTAATCTTTCCACTACATAATCCTTAGCTAGGTTAATAAATAATCTGAGTTGGTGAAAAGTGCAAAATATTAGTACTTATATTTTATAAAAGCATTTCAATTTACGTTTACTTTATATTTTACAGGATCATATGTTCCAGCAGAATATTCTTCCTTTAGAATTGCTGAACAGATATTTACAAGAATCAGTACTGACGATGATATTGAAACAAATTCATCAACATTCATGAAGGAAATGAAAGAGGTACCCAAACTAACCTTTCCTTATGTTAAACATATGTTAAATTTTTCCACTAGTGGTCAATTATTTTGTACGAAAATATCCTTATTCTAAAACATGCAGATGTGCTTATATTCCTCTACAAGAGCCAGAGGGCAGTCAAAGACAGCTTCTAATTTCTGTCTTATGTGGAAATGGAAGAGAAGGTTTTATTGAAAAATACAGTTTTAAATAAAAAGCTAGTATTATTGAACAAAAAACATGCTTTCATGTTTTTTATGGGATATATAAAAGACTGTCAGAAAACAATGATCTGTTCAGGACCATTTTGTATCTATTGTTCTTATTAGGTTTGATTTTAAAATAATAGATCACTGTGTTAGAATGCTTTTAAAAATCATCCTCTCATGTGCCCCTTTAGAATTTTCACTTTCTCTAACAAAGTACGTGTCATCACCTTTTTCTGATCTGAGCAAATATCAAATAGACTTGAAGGGCTAAAGGTATTCAGTATAGCTCTTGAGGTATCTTCAGTAGGTAGGAATTAATGGATCACTGTAGATTTGGATAACTTTTTATAAATGGGGGAGAATAGTTATTATCTGTGCTACTGTATATGACTTTTACATAATTATTTAGTATGTATTGAGTATCTATGGGAGAATATAGCAATGTACTAGGTGCTCGAAGTGTATTTTTAAATGGTCCCAGCTCTCAAGAAGCTTAGTCCTATAGAAAGGTAAAAGACCATAAAATTTACTATTGTGTCAGTACATAATGTGGGTGTAATTATAATTTTTGGGAAAGAGGCTAATACTCTTCAGTGGGGAAGGAGAATTTCTGTCAATTAAAGTCTTGGTCTTTGTTGCATGGATTTACATTTATTTGTTTAAATAGGAATCAGTGGACTTGGATACTTTTCCCTCATTTTTTTTCTATCTTTACTGGCTATTGAGATGTTAAAATAAACTTGAGAAATAGTTTTGAGTATTTTATGACAATTAATTAGTCATTTGTGGAGAAGAAAATGACCATCTTTTTGTATTATTTAAACATTTAATTCATTGCTTAGTTTTATTTCACTGTTTCTAAAACATTAATATTTTAGATAATGGTTATTTACTGTTTGTTGTCTCATACACATATGCATGTGTCTGTTTATATACATATCAGCTGTTCTACTGGAATTATTAGTCATGAGAATTTTTAGAAGAAAAGCAATGTGTTAGTTTCTACTCAGCTGGATAACTTTATAAAAATACATTTCGGATGAACTAATAAAGAGACTGGATTTTTCCTCATTTTTTAAAATGGTAGTGACAGCTGTTTGGTTACAATGAATAATATTAAAATTATATTTTTCAGATAGCTTACATTCTACATAATGCTAATAACAAATCACTCATACTAATTGATGAACTTGGCAGAGGTACTAATACAGAAGAAGGTATTGGCATTTGTTATGCTGTTTGTGAATATCTGCTGAGCTTAAAGGTATTCTTCTCTATTCTTTTAAGTGTATTAATTTTGAGTCCTTTTTTTTCTTAAAGATTTATTTATTTGAGAGAGAGAGGGCGAGAGCTCACACACTCGTGAGCGGAGGAGGGGCAGAGGGAAAGGGAGGAGGGAGAGAGAGATCTCCTGCAGACTCCTCGCTGAGCACAGAACTGATATATGGGGCTTGATCTCACAGCTGTGAGATCATGACCTTAGTGGAAACCAAAAGTCCAATGCTCAACTAACTGAGCCACCCAGGCGCCCCTTATGTATCCTTTGTATATTTATCATGACTAGATTTTACAGGCACCTACAAATAGCTCTTTAAACAATTTTAGGTAATAAAAGAGTACCATAGCATTTATATTTTTCTTAGTTCATTTCTGATAGAAACAGGAACAGCTAGTATGATAGTCATGATGTAGACAAGGAAAAAAGGAAATCAAGAAATACAAATAATATCAAAACTAGTCACTTGGCTTTAATTTAATCAAATTAAAAGGCAAAACATGAAAGCATTTCAATAATTGTCTCCATGGATAATAACATTGACTGTGATGTCACAACATGAAATGAAAAACTAGGCATCTGAGGTCACTTTATGGAAAATTATTTTACTTACCCAACTAAGATTTCATTCCTTTAAAGAAAACAGGTTTTCACAAATCAAGTAAAACAGGCTATGATTTTTGCTCTATTATTAAGCTAATTTGTAAAATATCTCTTTAGATGATCACTCAGAATATATACAGGTATGAAAAAACTTAAAAATATATTTCCATATTTAAAGTACCTTGAAATATCCCTAAGATGATGTCCTTTACCTTAAATGACAGTCCATAATTTACTATAAAGAAAGAAAAATCTTATTTTTGTGATAGGTATGTGATAAAAGTAATGTTAAGAGATAACATTAGTCTTTGTAATACTGAATCTATGTCAGTTGATCAGAATTTCTCATAAAAATAAGATATATATATATTACTTGTTAGGATTAAAAGCTAATTAGTGTCTGTGATGGTTAATTTTGTATGTCAGCCTGACTGGACTACAGAGTACTGGACATTTGGTCAAGCAGTATTTTGGGTGCATCTATAAGGGTTTCTGAATGAGATTTGTATTTGAACTGGTAGACTAAGTAAAGCAGATTGCCCTCCCTAGTGGGGGTGGGTCCCATCCAATCAGTTTTTTTGTTTGTTTGTTTGTTTTCATGGGCTTGGTAAATATCAGTTCTTTTATTTCCTCTGTTCCATTCCAGCTCCAACATAAGAAGGGTTAAGAGTAGTTAATCCTATAAATCATCATATAAATTAGAGTCCAAGGGAGACACTGCAAAATAACATGTCCCAGGAGCAGAAACATGACATGTGAGAATTGGGGTCTACACTTGCATGAGAGAAGGCTACATCACAGGGGCAGAAGCTTGGTGCTCTGTTTTTACCCAAGAGTTTAGTTTAATAGGGGGTGGTGGGTGTTGAGTTGGCAAAGGGATGGATGGAGTGTGCTAGAATGTCTGTCATCCCACAGCACCACACCTTCTCTTTGAGGTCTCCTTGGCACTGTTCTCTGACAGCAGAGAAGCCAGAAACACACATGGTGAATGTCCTTCCTTGGAGGGCTGTGGGCTAGAACCTGCCAGGGAGGTTTGGAAGGTGGAGAAGGGGCCATAATTCACTGTGTGCAGCCTAGCACATACACAGACCTGGGGTCCAGGACAGCCTCAGAGGGATTCCTGAGAGCTGCTGGCTTTGTTGCTGCCACCTGAGACAGATGTCAGGGCCTTCCCAGATGTTCTAGACAATTGCAGTGGCCCAGTGAGCTCTTGAGAATCACACACTTTGGCTCTCCGAGCTGGACTGGGGCAGCTGCACCCCTGACCCTCACTCCTCTAGCTCTCCCTGCTCCTGTACAAAACCCTCCATACCCAGACACGTGCCAGGGCTCCTGCTTTCCTGGCTACACACGGACCAGCAAACCTGCTGCCTGGCACCATGTCTGCCCACCATACCTTCTAGGAGCTGTTCCTCTTCAACTCTGTCCCATGGGATCTGGATCATCCAATCTTATTCTCAGTTCCAGGGATGAGGCCAGACTGATCCAAGCTCTCTCTGTGCCCCAGTAGTGGCTCAGGAGTGTATGCCTACCCAGGCTGGCCAGTGAGTACAGGAGGAGGGTCCTGGCCACAGTGACAGTTTTCAAAAACTTTCTGGGTGACATCTAGGTGAAAAGTTCCCCTTCCTCTGGACACTATGTCGTGGTGGAGGGACCAAACTGCTGTGGCCACTTGGGGACCCAGCCTGAGGTTCACACAAACTCAGGAACAGCAAATGAGAAGGCTACAGAGAAATGGAACTTGATCCTTGGTCAAACAGACCTTGGAATCCACCCTACCTTTGGATTTTCAATTTCCATGTTGGTAAAGCCTATTTGGGCTAGGTTTTTGGATGTAGCCAAAAGCATCTTGACTTACTGTTTTCATAAGACTCCTTTACTTGTGGACTTCTTGGCTAAATGTATTAACATTTGTTTCTTCTTCCTAAAAGTCAAATTTTCAACATGGCTGTCCATGTAAGATTGATAGTTTTGTTCCATTTGTTCTTCTGTTGGCTGGTGTAAGCCACCAGGTTCTCTGCTTACTGCAAGAACATCTTTAAGAACTTTAGATACTCATAAGATTTTTTTCCATGAACCACATGAATGTTGACCAATTCCAGTACAATCAGTGATAAAATTGGGTAAAGCACAAGAGACAGAAACTTAATACTACTTCCTTTGCCTGGAACACAACATTCTGTCTACCCACTGCTAGCGTCTCAACTCCGTGGAGGCAGCAACCTGGCTGGACATGCGGGTGCAGTGTGTGCTGATGTTTCGAAGCATGATGAGCACTTCCAGAATGGTTCTGGGACAGAACAGAGTTAGGATGGGGGTGCCACAGAGTTCACAGATTACCTGGGGCCACTTCTCAGCAGGAGGGTTGTCCCAAGTCACTAACAACACAGTGATTCTCAGGCAGGTGGTAATGCAGCTCATACATGATTTTTTTTAAAAGATGTTATTTATTTATTTGACAGAGAGAGACAGTGAGAGAGGGAACACAAGCAGGGGGGGTGGGGGAGGGACAAGCAGGCCTCCCGCTGAGCAGGGAGCCCGACACGGGGCTCAATCCCAGGACCGTGGGACCATGACCCAAGCTGAAGGCAGATGCTTAATGACTAAGCCACCCAGGCACCCCATCATACATGATTTTAAAGAGCTGCAAGCATTTGTTTCAGAATTACTTCTAATCTGGCTGCTTCCTCAGCTTCTTCAGGCAAAGGCAGGAGGGGCCAAACACTTATGATGCTCTTCTCACAGCTCAGCAAGTTTTTTTTAAGTTGAGAAACTGGATGGAAGGGAACACTGTAGCCTTCTGCAAGACCAACCAATGATTTTATTACTGCTTTTTCCTTAAGCATTGATAACAGATCTTCATCAATGAATCTGAGTAAAAGTACAATGGAAAATGCAAGTTATTGATTTGTTGCTTCTTTTGGAAATTTAGATAAGCTGATTTCCCCATGGCTTAAATGATCTCTTATATGGGGACTCTCCTGATGGTTCAGGAAATCCCAAAGAAATTGTATTGCAGGCTCTCCAAGGAAAAGAGGAATTTGATTGATTTTTACCATCATTCAAGTGTTTTGCCAATATTTCCTCACAGGTGGTATAAAGAGCTGTTGACTCAGCAGTCAAAAGTCTTTGTGGACATTTGTTAATGGCAAAACTCTCCTAAGTCCTGTCTCTAGCTGTGTCAATAACAACATGGCACAGTTGGCAAACCTGTGTGACTTGAACTTGATTAATGCAACTTCTCAGTATAGGAACATGACTTTTAATATAACAGTGTATTTCTTCATTACTTCTAATACTGTAAGTACCTCAGAAGTAACAGCAGGGAAAAGAGCCAAATCCTCAAGGTTTGTAAGAACTCTGAAA
Organism: Leptonychotes weddellii; assembly: GCF_054177405.1. Classification (NCBI taxonomy): domain Eukaryota; kingdom Metazoa; phylum Chordata; class Mammalia; order Carnivora; family Phocidae; genus Leptonychotes; species Leptonychotes weddellii. Next base: position 57,613,554 of record NC_138372.1, read on the forward strand.
GGTCGGCATGCCAATGCAAATTTAGTTTGTTGCAAATAACTTTTCAGCAGCTGACCCAATCCTGCTGTCAACAGTATCATCATTGAACAGTAGTTTGGAGGGATTTCTTGAGGGGACACAAACCCATGCCATAAGATGTTATGTAGACTGAGTCCACATGGAGATCCAGTGAAGACTTTTAGTATGTCTACCATGTACTAGCAAGCTCCTTAGATGCAAGCAGATCTCAAAAGAAAGGGGCTTTCCTGGGGTACCTGGGTCATTGAGCATCTGACTTGATTTTGGCTCAGGTCATGATCTTAAGGTCCTGGGATAGAGCCCCGCATGGGACTCTGAACTCAGGGCAGAGTCTGCTTGGGATTCTTTCCCTCTCCCTCTGCCCCTGCTCCCCTCCCCCGCATGCCCTGTTGCAAGCCCTCTCTCTCTTAAAAAAAAAATAAAAGGGGCATTCCTTCCCATTCAGTAAAAATATATTGCCCGAAGCCTGTTCTAGACACGCTGTCAGTTTCATTAAGCTACAAGAAATAGCAGGAGATTGAAGACTTTCCAAAACATCAGATATTTCAGGAAATAACTCTGCAAAAGCTGTCCACTGCAGCCATGGTGTATATTGAATTTCAAACTGCCCCTTGGTCAGAGATAACAAATGTGAGTGGACAGCCTCACACACAGGGCGCAGCAGCCTCGTGCTTCCCCCCGTAATCCAGATTCTGGGCTGATTCTGTATCAGTCACACAGTCTGTGATTGTCTTCCAGCATACTTCACCCCTCTGAGTTATAGTGCCATTGATATCACAGTTTTCTCTGACTTCAAACCTGAGTTTACAGATCATATTATAGGACTCAGGGAGAAAGACTAGTGGTAATAGGATCCTCTGTTAGTATACTGTGTATTTGGGAATTTCAGCCTGGGACCTGGGAGGTAAGGGAACTGGCCCCTGAAACAATCTGGGGGTAAATACAGCCCCAAGGAGAGGGAGGGCAAGGGGTGCGTCTTTGGGGTCAGGGTCAGGTGCCCATCTTCTCTAGTTGCTCACTAGGGTCTGGTAAGGCTGACCTGCTTCTGCAGTGACGCAGTCACAGTGGAGGCTCAGGAATGGTGTCCTAGAGCCCACATCAGGGCATGCCTTCCAGCACACCGCCAGGGTTGCCAGAAGGGTGCGGCCAATGCTGCACCTCCTCCAGCTCTTACTGTAGTGGGCCTGAGCACACCAGGAGTGTGCTCACTGTGCACAGGCACCCTGGCTCCCATCTGCTCTACCTCCATGACTTCCAGCTCCTCCCATCCAATCAGTTTTGAGTGGGGCCCAGTTGAATACCTGAATAGAACAAAAAGGCTGCCCTCCTGGGAGTGAGAGGGTTACTTCCTGTCTGACTGCTTTCAACCTAGAATCATTTTTCCTGCCTTTGGACTAGAATTGAAACATCAGCTCTCTTTGGATCTTGAGCCTGCCAGCATTTGGACTGGAACGACACCATTTGCTCTCCTGGTTCTCAGGCCTTTAAACTCAGACTGGAACTACAGCATCAGCTCTCCTGGGTCTCCAGTTTGCTGATTGCAGATGTGGGGATTCTTCAATCTCCATAATCATATGAGCCAATTCCTTATAATAAATCAAGCTCTCTCTCTCTCTCTTTCTCTACACACACATACACACACCCGATTCTATTTCCCTGGAGAAGCCTCACTATTACAGATTTTGGTATTGAGAGTGGTTCTAGAGCAACAGAATTTTAAGGATGAGTTTTCTGAATCGGTTCTGGGGTTTCTGGAATTGACTCTTTAATCTGATTAGATTTATTTTATTTTTATTATTTAACTCAAAGACTTGTTTTATTATAGTAAATGGGCGGGGACTGATGGGAAGGGTAGATGTAGTGGGCAGCCGTAGCCCTGACTAGTGTTGGATGCCCATCCTGATGGCCACGAATATGTTAAAGATGCCACCACTCTGCATCATGGTTTTCCTGATGCCATCCATCAGCTCCCAACCCCACATTCCAATCCTGAGACAAGAAAAAGTACCCAAGAGCATCCCAGCTGCCATGCCTACTGCATAGCCCATCATGAAGCCCATCTTCACGTGGTTGAAGTAGCTTGGCTGGGACTGTCTGTGTGGCCCCACAGCCACTGGCATCCTCTCAGCGTTCAAGTCCCTGCGCCATGGTGCCCCCATCTCACCTCTAATCTGATTAGATTTAAAGATACTAACAATTCTATTTCTAGTAGTAAAGAGTAATAGGTTGGTTTGATACATAAATTTTGAGGACATTAATGTTATTATGAACATGGTCCTCAACTTCTAAATAGTTTACTGGACTTCTAAGTATTTTTCTGTTGCTTTATAAATTTGGTTTTATACCCCTTTTGATTTATTGAGTAAGTAGTTGAGTTTTTTTCATTTTTCTGTCCTATACCTCTTGCCATCCCCCTTACATGGCTGATGCCATTTGCCAGCCCAAATACTTTCTTTTTAATATCTTAACATTTTATTTTTCAATTAATCACATATTTATAGTTTTTCCTAGTAATATCTTAAGAACATAAACAATTATTCAAATCTCTGTCTAGTTTAGTAACTCACAACTGGAAACCACATGCTGGTCATAAGTCACTTGAACCATCTGCATCAATATCACCTAAAATACTTCCGGAAAATGGAGTTTCCTGGCACTCCACATTACAACTACTGATTGAGAATTTTGGGGGTATAAGTACCAAGAATTTGCATCTTTAACAAACTCCCCAGGGGATTACTAAAGTTTGAGAATCATTGTCCTAAGCATTATTCTCCATCTTTTCTTTCTTCCCTTTAAGTACCTAACCCAAACACAAGGCAAATCTAAAAACTAAACCCTTTGCGATTTTGAATACCTAAGACAAACCATTGATTCCACTTTCCAAAAAATAGTTATATGGAGGGAAGCTACTTTTAAAGTAAAATTTTTTTAAAAGTTGAGGGAAATGTTATGATTTTGTTTGTAGATTACTTTTCTAATAAATGATTACCTCATTTAACAGCTTTATTTCTGGTAAACCTCATCTTTTGAATATCTTCAGATTTTTTTAGGATTTTATTTTTAAATTTGTTCTCTTTCCTATAATGTAACATACATGTGATGTGTAAACATAATAAACATGTTTCTTTCATTGAATATAAATTTGCAAAACATTTTGAAATGAATTGACCATTATTAGTTTCATTCCTACACCTCTGCCAAGCTACTTGGAAAATCAAACTAAAATTTTTTTCTGGTTCATTTTAAAAATACTAACATTCATTATTATATATTCTAGGCATTTACACTGTTTGCTACACATTTCCTGGAACTATGTCATATAGAGGTCCTGTATCCTAATGTAGAAAACATGCATTTTGAAGTTCAGCATGTAAAGAACACTTCAAGAAATAAAGAAGCAATCTTGTATACCTACAAAATTTGTAAGGGACTCACAGAAGAAAAAAATTATGGTATTGCATATGGAAATTATATCTATATAATATCTATTGAAACACTACATATTCTCATAATTCTTCTCCCTTTACTTGGCTGTCAATCTAAGCAGCTTTTCCTGTCAAAGAATTCTTTTGAGTGTTTATGCTCTAAGACTGTATTTTCTATGTCAAGCTCACATTTTATGTATATTAAGCTTATATTTAAACTTATATCAGTCAGTACTTATGTAGAATTACAACACATGAAAGTGCCAGAAGTATTAGTTTCTATTCTTAGAAAAATGTAATTTAGCTTATATTTGCAAGTTATAAATGAATTGAAAATTGTATATTTCTCACTTTTTCAGTAACATCTATTTTCTTCAGATGCAGGGAACTTCATAATCTAAAGTCTTAAAAGGGAATGTATTATCAAACCATATACTTGTAAACTTGATTAGATATTTTCTATCTAAATCATTATGTAACATTATAAAATCTCATGAATTCAGAAAATTTTTAATTGATCTATACATATAAGTTCCTAAAATTATTTTAGCTATGAATGTGACCCTTTGAGGAGGGGAAAGCATCTTTGTTTTGCTATTTGAAATGAGAAATCAACTGCATAACTTAATTTGTATCAGATATTTAATTTTTATAAGCTTTAATTTCATCTAGTAAATGGGGATAATTTTCCATATATGTAGGGCTTATGAAGATTAAACGAATTATCAAATATGAACTGTTTAATATAGTACCTAGCAATTAGTAACTTCTCAATAAATGTGTTAGTGTTGTTTCTATTGCCTCTAAAATAGTACATACAATAAACTATTAGCACACAGTAGAAAGCCTATGTGGCATTTATACAATAAAATTAGGCTCAGGGGAGAATACTAGAGAGTACTTTGAATTTGCATGAAGAATAGTCATCTATAGTTATATCTTGTGAGAAATACCTCTCTTGGTGATCTACTAGACAGATGAACATTCAGCTGTACGGTTATCTCTGTGACTAGGGTTATCTCTCCTCCCTTGCAAAGCTCATAATTCTTTGACCTTCTATTAACCAACTGCATTTGTAGTTGGAATTTCATTGTTATTATTAAGTTTTCTAGTTACCCCTTTTCTTTTCCCTATCATGTTTTCCTGACTGTCTCAGATGTATCTTGAGAGGTAATTGATATTCTAATTTGTCATATGTCTTGGACAACTAATTAAATATAATCGGTAAATAGTCATCCAGAACTTTGGAAAACTTAATTTTGAGAATTGCTAAGTTGTTCAGAAATGCCTGTAGAATAGAAGTCTAAATCTGTGAAGAAAAGATTATTACTGCTTAAAATAAACATAATACCTGCTATAACAACATTTAAGCCCCATTGTATTAATTTTAGGATTAAAAGCTGCAGAAGTGTCATCACTCCCACCATCAATTGTCTTGGATGCCAAAGAAATCACAACTCAAATTACCAGACAAGTTTTGGTAAGAAACTTCTTAGCAATAAGAATTGGTTTTCCAATTCAAGAAAATACTTTTAGTGTACATTTTTATAATGGTGTTGTATCTAACTATATAATAATATTAATAATTAAAACATTTAAATAAAAACCTAATTCTAAATAAGGCAAATCTTTTTTTACTTCTCACGATTTTTTTGGTTTGGTCTATTTCAACCTTTCCCAACAAGTCAACTAATAAGATAGTAGATAAAGGTTAAACAGTTCAGTTCCTATAATACTTATTGCTACACTAACTTTATGATGAGAAAATAAGTCTATATAAAGTAAGCATTACAAATAAAAATCACATATTCCCTAGGTGGCTCAGTCAGTTAAGTGTCTGACTCTTGATTTTGGCTTAGGTTGTGATTTCAGGGTCGTGAGATCAAGCCCCGAGTTGGGCTCTGTGCTGGGTATAGAGCCTGTTTAAGATTCTCTCTCTCCCTCTCCCCCACCCCCACTCATGCTTGTTCTCTCTAAAAAATAAATAAAAATAAAAATTACTATGCACCACACTTTCATATCCTTTAAAATAGTTTTTAAAACTCTTATCCATTATATATAAGCCTCATGACTCTTCATGAAGTAGTTAGGTCTTTCTAATATAAGATTAATAATAAAGCTGTTATTTTTACTCATGTTTTTACAACTGAGGTTCACAGAAGTTAAGTGTTTTGCTAGGAAGCAGTAGATTTATCTCTGAACTCATGTTGATTCAAAATTTGGAAATCTTTTTTTTTTTTATAATATCAGGTTGCTTTATGTTTTAAGAATGCTGTGTGTTCAGTAAACTAAGCTAGGTGCATTATGAAATTTTCTTCAGTAGTAGTGGTTTCCTTTGTCTTTCCCTCTTTCTTAACCTGCTTTTAATTTTTATTGTATCCCTTCAGTCTCTTGAGCTTCCAGACTATATGACTTTACTTGCCTAATCCTCCATTTGAATCTCTTCAACAATTTTGGCAGTGTCGTGCCTCTGAAGATTCTCTCATTACCTAGTTCCTCAGACTTCATCTTGCCAAATTCCAATTATGGCAAGCCTTCTCCAGTTGCCTTCTAGGCTTTGGCTTTCCTAATAATGATTCTCAAAATATATTCAAGACAAGCTAATCTTATCTACTGTCAATTCATATATTCTACCTTTAGTCAAATATTTTACTGGATAGTTTTTTCCCCTTTTATTGATCTGTATAGTTTCTTTAACTCTTTCAAAACATTTCTACTCTTCCTAAACCCTCAATGTCCTCACTGTACAGAAAATTCACTTCCTATATTTTTTGAGAGACTTGAGGTTATCATGATGAATCCTTGAACTTTTTCTCCTTAAAAACTCTATTTTGGGATTTCTGTTTTTCACCCAGTTCTCTTCCTTTCTATCGCAGAGGAAGAGATTACCTTTCAACTTATTTGAGGTTAACTTTTCTACCTTCTTTCCATCTCCACTAAGATATAACTTCATAAGTTTCCTTTCTTCTCTCTCTTTTTTTCCTCTCTCTTTTTTAAAGATTTTATTTTTTAAATAATCTCTACACCCAACATGGGGCTCGAACTCACAACCCTGAGAGCAAGAGTCACATGTTCTACTGACTGAGCTGGTCAGGTGCTCCATTTTTTTAAAGATTTTTTTAAAAGTAATTTCTGTACTGAACGTGGGGCTTGAGCTTACAACCCTGAGATCAAGAGTCATATGCTCTACCAACTGAGCCAGCCAGGCACCCCTTGTTGCCATTCTTCTCTTTGCATCCTTAGTGTTTATTCACTGGCTTTTCTTTTTCCTATGAATATGCTTAGGTTTATCCTAAGAAATCCTTCTTTATTACCTTACTTCTCAAAAGATATTTTTTTTTTACTGCCAACTTCTTAAGAGTAATAACTACTTACTTCTTCCATTTTTCACTTGCAAACTAGATCTTGTCATCATGCCACTGAAACTTTCTTTGTAAAATACCAACTAATGATGAACTCTTATGGCCTCTTTTTCACTTCTCATCTTCCCTGGTCTCTCCATGGTATTTGATACTACCCTTCTTTCCCTTTTCATAATTCTTCCCTGTCTTGGCTACTATGAAATTGTCCTCTCCTGGATGTCTTCATTTTCCTACCTCTGAATGCCCCTTTTTTTCTTTCTTCAGTGCTTTTTTTTTCTTTTCAAATTTGTATTTAAATTCTAGTTAATTATGTAGTTTAATATTGGTTTCAGGAGTAGAATTCAGTTGAGTCATCACTTAGATACAATACCCAGTGCTCATGATAACAAGCACCCTCCTAATACCCATCACCCATCTAGCCCACCACCCCCACCTCCCTCAATCAACTGTCAGTTTGTACTCTATTGTGACTCGTCTCTTACGGTTTGTTTCCTTCTCTTTTTTTCCCCTCCCTCCCATATATTCATTTGTTTTGTTTCTTTAATTCCACATATGGGTGAAATCATATGGTATTTGTCTTTCTCTGATTTATTTTGCTTTAGCATAATACACTCTAACTCCATCCATCCATCCATCTTGCAAATGGCAAGATTTCATTCTTGGCTGAGTAATATTCCATTGTATATATATACCAATTCTTCTTTATCCATTCATCTGTTGATGGATATACGGGCTCTTTCCATAGTTGGCTATTGTTGATAATGCATGTAGCCCTTCGAATCTGTATTTTTGTATCCTTTGGGTAAATACCTAGTAGTGTAATTGCTGGGTCATAGGGTACTTCTATTTTTAACTTTTTGAGGAACCTCCATACTGTTTTCTAGAGTGGCTGTACCAGTTTGCATTTCCACCAACAGTGCAAGAGGATTCCCCTTTCTCTGCATCCTTGCCAACATCTGTTGTTTCCTGTGTTGTTAATTTTAGCCATTCTGACTGGTGTGAGGTGGTATCTCATTGTGGTTTTGATTTGTATTTCCCTGATGATGAATGATGTTGAGCATCTTTTCATGTGTCTGTTAGCCATCCGGATGTCTTCTTTGGAGAAATGTCTATTCATGTCTTCTGCCCATTTCTTAACTGGATTATTTGTTTTTTTAGCTGTTGAGTTTAATAAGTTCTTTATAGATTTTGGATATTGACATTATCAGATATGTCATTGGCAAATATCTTCTCCCATTCTGTAGGCTGCCTTTTGTTGATTGTTTCCTTGGCTGTGCAGAAGCTTTTTATCTTAATGAAGTCCCAGTAGCTCATTTTTGCCTTTGTTTCCCTTGCCTTTGAAGCCATGTCTAGCAAGAATTTGCTGCAGCCGAGGTCAAAGAGACTGCTGCCTGTGTTCTCCTCTAGGATTTTGATGGTTTCCTGTCTCACATTTAGGTGTTTCATCCATTTTGAATTTATTTTTGTGTATTTCACCAGTGCTTTTTATCGTTCTGCTTATTAAATGAAAGTTTTCCTAAGATTTTGCCCTTCCTTCTGTGCTTAAAACTATATTCTTGGTGAGCTCATCCTTTCCTTAGCTTCCATTTTCACTTCTTTTTGACCTTGAATCTATATATTTTTCTCCATATTTCTTCTTGAAATCTCAACTTACATTTTCACTCTTTAATAGGACCAAAATTAAATTTATCATGTGAAAAATCTTCTCATTTCTTTGCTTCCAAATTTCCCAGTGACCCATTAGAATAATCTTTGAATCCTTCTTAATCACCTCTTATTAGGACTATGCAGTAGATTCTCTCTCTTTTTCAATCCATCCTACATACTTCTACCAGATTGTCTCTTTTTTTTTTTGCATTGTTTACTTTTTTTTATTATGTTATGTTAATCACCATACATTACATCATTAGTTTTTGATGTAGTGTTCCATGATTTACTGTTTGCGTATAACACCCAGTGCTCCATTCAGTACGTGCCCTCTTTAATACCCATCACCAGGTTAACCCATCCCCCCACCCCCTTCCCCTCTAGAACCCTCAGTTTGTTTCTCAGAGTCCATAGTCTCTCATGGTTCATCTCCCCCTCCGATTTCCCCCCCTTCATTTCTCCCTTCCTACTATCTTCTTCTCTTTTTTTAACATATATTATTTGTTTCAGAGGTACAGGTCTGTGATTCAACAGTCTTACACAATTCACAGCGCTCACCAGATTGTCTCTTAAGCATAACTTTTATCATGTTTCCCTGTTCAGAAACTTTTGGTTGTTTCTTACCAAATTAAAGTGAAACTCCTTACCCTACTGTTAAACATTTTCTATGATTATTTCTCAAAATATAGTCTTAGAATTACCTACATTAGAATCACCTGTGATATTAGGGACCATCCTAGATTTTTGAAGATTTCCTATGGCTTAGGAATTTACATTTTTAACCAGTCTTCTGATGATTCTTAAACATACTAAAGTTTGTTAACTGCCGCCTTATGGTCTCCCTTTGTTTATTACCCCAACCTTAGATAACATTTTTCAATTTAACTAAAACCTACATTTTTGCCACATTGAGTTACTAGTCATTTCATCATTTTGACCTGTGTACCAGGATTTCTAATGTATCTGCTCTAGCTGTTTCCTCCATCCAGAATGCTCTTACTTCTGTGTTCTTCTATCTATCAAGAGTCATTCCAAATATTCCATCCTACTTAAGCTTTTCTTGACCTGAGCTGGAAATGAGTTCTCCTTCCTCTGAATTTTGAATCTCTCTCATGAGACTTATCATAATTACCTAAATCAGTTGCTTATGAATATGTCTCTTTCACTATAATAATATGTCTCTTTCATTGAGCCTCTTGAGTTCCATTGTCATGTCAGGTAGACATTTTTGTATCCCCCATAGACATAAACACAAGGTCTGAGGCCTGGAATATAGATGATAATAGATATTCAGTATTTATTATTTAGATAATAAACTGATAGTTGATCATTCAATGTATCAGATAGATGGGTGAATACATAATAATCTTATTTTACCTCATGGAGTTGGATTCATTTTTCTTACAGTGAAAGAAGAAAAATATCTTGAATTGCTTTCTATTGAGAAAGAGAGGGATTTTATTTCCCTTAGTAAAGGGAAACTCACTGACTTTACATTAACAGTTAAGATTGAAAATGCTAATTCTTCTATCTAGCTCAGGAAACGAGGTAGATGAAGAATTTTCCAGCTGTACTCCCATCCCTGAAGTACTACTCAAAGACTGAATATCTAAAGGCCTTCTAAAATATTAGAAAATTCCTGTTTTAAACATTGTTTCTTGGTCATCCTAACTATAGATTGTTAAGAATTGGCATAATTTCAAGTAGCTATTTATGGCACTTATTTTCAAAATGTAATTTACTCCTCAAGCAATGTATGTCTTAGACTCTAGCAGATTCTATATATGAAATCTCTTGAGAGACAAGCAATTTACTGTTGACCCATTCTGTCTACCAGTTTATCTATTGGGGAATTAAAGTAGGAGATAGCAGAGTACTACTCTGGGTGACATTTAAAGTGAATACTGCATAGCAATGATCAATTATGTTGAGTGAGAAATTTTACCTATTTAGCAGATTTTTTTTCATTGAAAAGTGATTTTCAAGAATATAAGAATCTGTCATAAAGTAGTAAATACTCATGAAAAGTTTTATTCTTTCAAATCCATATTTCTTTATTTTTTCTAGTACATTCTTTGCTAGTTGAATGGAATTGACTTATCCAAAGGAATTAGTTACCTTTGGGTTCTGTATTTCTATGAAAGGAAAGATAAAATTGCCAAAATTTTAAAACAAATTCATAGTAATCATATTTTAATTTTTATCTATATTTTTTCAATAACAGCAAAACCAAAGGAGTACCCCTGAGATGGAAAGACAGAGAGCTGTGTACCATCTAGCTACTAGGCTTGTTCAAACTGCTCGAAACTCTAAATTGGATCCAGACAGTTTACGAATGTATTTAAGTAATCTCAAAAAGAAGTATGAAACAGATTTTTCCAGGGCTGAACAAGTTTCAGGAAAGACCGAAGAATAATAACAATTCACATCATGTACTAATAAAATAATGTATCTTAATATGGGGAAACTAGAATTCATTTTTCCTAAGAGCAAAAGAAAATATTTGCTAAATTTTATGTCTTAATGGAAAATTGCATTATACTAACCTCAGAATTATCATCTATATATTGTCTATAAGAAAATATTTGTTATAACTTAACATATGAAAACCATTGAAAGGACTGTTTTTTATGTTAGAAAAATGTTAATATAACATTACAGTTTTTTCTCATTTATGAAAATTCATGTTATTAAGTCTTAAGTGTATTTATACTTACAAGTTATGGTTTACAATGTTATTGTAAATACCTTAGTTTTGGGGAAAAAAGCCTTTTTTTTTTTTTCCAGTCTGGAAACTTATGTGAGTTCTTTTACACTCTCTTCTGAAGCAATAAGACCCTATGGCTTAACAATTGCTTAATTAGTACCCCCAAATTCCAACACTGGATGCTTATGGAGTTTGTGAGAATGATACTGGAAATTTTGAAGTATTTTTTTGACATTGAATATAGTTCTAAAGGGTGAAAATAAATAAATAGATATTTTGTAATGCAGAGAATGTTTTTGGAAGGAGAGTTGCCATCACCTACCCTTTCAGTTTTCCAAATACCAGGCATTCCATTTTCTACTCACCAACCTCTTTTCCAAGTTTCATTTTTGGCCATCTTTTTTAAGTGAGTAACCAAAGCAGCAGAAAGGTAATACTGATTGATTTGCCTCAGGGAGCATTTTATAGAACTCTTTTCCGTAGGCATGTGGCTTACACCATCATTTCAGAGTTTACCCGAAGGTCATTCTTGTTTCATAAATGGACACAAAAAAAAGGAAGACAATCATTTGGTCATTACCTGTAAAGAGCAGGGCTGTTGTCTTCTCAAAACCGTTTTTCTACAATTCCTTCTTACATAATCTCAGCACAAAGGCCTAAGATGGGAAGTTATTCTTTTCTTGGACAATTAAGTATCTGGAACTCAGGGTATACATTCAATAAACTGTAGAATTCATAGTAATTTGGCCAAAAAAATATATTCACAGACTGGTTAGGGCCCTATTTTTTGTTAATGTATGCATATTTTATAAAATCTAATCTTTTTACTGTATTAAATTCTTAATAGATATATTGAAAAAGTTATAATTTGAATGACATACATACTTTTTGAAATGTAAATGTAAATTAGTGTTCATATTTTAGTTTGATACATGTTAAACATCCCATTAGACTACTTATATTCCCTATTGTCATGTTTTAGAAAGAGAGCACCACAATATTTGAATTTGACCATTAGCCATTTTTTAATTCACAGTCTTTGAAATGAATTATATTTATGTAGGCATTCCTAAGAGCAGTTAGATAATTCAGGTTTGCAGGAAATTTCTAAAAGGAACTGAGGATGAAAAGGGCATGGCAGATTGTTTGGGAAGAAAAGGGAAGGAGCTATAAAAGGCAGAAGGGGAGTATGCAGTGGGAAAAAAAACAGGCAAGCAGAGATAAGTGCAAAGTATTAAATATGCAGAATATCATTTCCTTAAATATATTAATTTCCCTCTAGGTTTAATCCTAATATTAGATTCCACCAGACTTTTAAGAAATTTTTCATGATTTAGATCTTTCGATGCAGAAACTGTAGCCAACTGATTAATCCCTTTTATTTTAGGTTTAGAATACTGAAATAAAAATAAATTTATATCTTCTTAAAATTAAATTACTTTTTCTTCAATCGTTTTGTGTGTAGCTGAAACATACAAAAAAGCAAATTAAATGAAGATATAATTATTATGTTGTGGCACTATAGAATAGAAGTGAATACTAGTGAGACAATTCATTCTTTAATTTTAAGGTCTATTTGCTCTTCTCTTCAGTACCTTTTTGCTTTGCCTTTCTCTAAAATTATAGATCATTATCTCATAATCCAGCCTTTTAAGATAAATGTTCATAATGTTGTAGCAAACTCCTTTAATTTCCACCTCAAAGCCATTCTTTTAGTCTCTTCCACCTTTCTCCTCACATAAAGTAGTCTTCTTTAAGTCTAGGATTAAGGTATGTGGGAGTCGAAGAAAAAGGCAGTTTATACTCATGCTTAGGAAGTAGTGCATTTGTTTGTTTTAAAATTTGCATACAGTAAAATTAACTCTCTTTTGATGTAAAATTTTATGAATTTAGCACATTTATGGATTCATGGAACCACTATGACGATCAGTTTCTTCACCAAATACCAAACAGTTCCTTCACCTTCACATCATTCCCTTAGTACTATCCCTTTGTTGTCAAATCCTTCCCCCTGACCCCTAACTTTAACCCAGCAATCACTGGAAATCAAGCATTTCATCCCTATAGTTTTGTTTTTTCCATAATGTCCAACAAATGGAATATATAGCATGGAATCTTTTGAAACTGGTTTCTTTTACTCAGCATACTACTTTGTAGAATTTGTCCATGTTGTTATGTCCTTTTATTGCTGACTAGTATTTCATTGTTTGTATGTACCATAGTTTACCCATACACTCATTGAAAGACAATTGGGTTTCCAGTTTTTGGTGATTATGAATGAAGCTGTTTAAACATTCTTGTATAGATTTTTGTATTAAGTTTTAATTTACCTAGGCTAAATAGGAGTGGAATGGATCTGTCATCTTGTAAGTATGTGTTTAACTTCATAAGAATTTGCCAAACTCTTTTCTAAAGTGGTTCTTACATTTTGCATTCCTAGCAGCCATGGATGAGAATGTTCCACATGTTCTCTAGCATTTGGTATTATCAGATTTTTTTTTAAATTTTAGCCATTCTAATAGGTATGTAGTGAGTAATGCATTTTTAGATTTTAAAGCTATTCTGCTAACTCTTTAGCAAGCAAAAGCTACTCTGACTTTTTTAAACAAATTATATCACTCTCTTATATGCTAGTGTTAAAAAATATTCAAATGTTAATAAATTGTGTGTAGTATGAACTTCCTGCATGCTTATTTATGAGCTTAAAATATGCTCAATTGTAATTAAATATACTTTAGTTAAGTATATAAATTCAATTCTATAATGCATTTGTACCTCACAGGAATGAAAATGGAAGGAAAGGAAAAGCAAATGATCTAGTTATATTGCTACTTTGCTATTTCCATTCTATTTAGAAATTTAAATCACACAGTTGTTTATCTTACTATAGGACCAGAATGAATACCCTTTTCCTATAAATTGTCCAAATTTTGATAGTCCCCAGATTGCAAGTAGACAGTGAAAAAGGCTACTAAGTGCCATAATCTACTAAAATGGATCCTAAAATAGTGTTGAGGTGAGAAACAGATTTTCATTGTCAAGAACTGTGACGATGTATTGTTTCAGAGGTACAGGTCTGTGATTCAACAGTCTTACACAATTCACAGCACTCACCATAGCACATACCCTCCCCAGTGTCCATCACCCAGCCACCCCATCTCTCCCACCCCCCACCACTCCAACAACCCTCAGTTTGTTTCCTGAGATTAAGAATTCCTCAAATCAGGGCACCTGGGTGGCTCAGTCGTTAAGCGTCTGCCTTTGGCTCAGGTCATGATCCCAGGGTCCCGGGATCGAGTCCCACATCGGGCTCCCTGCTCGGCAGGAAGCCTGCTTCTCCCTCTCCCACTCCCCCTGCTTGTGTTCCTGCTCTCGCTATCTCTCTGTCAAATAAATAAATAAAATCTTTAAAAAAAAAAAGAATTCCTCAAATCAGTGAGAGGGGGGTGGGGGAATGGGTTAACCTGGTGATGGGTATTAAAGAGGGCATGTATTGAATGGAGCACTGGGTGTTATACGCAAAAAATGAATCATGGAACACTACATCAAAAACTAATGATGTATGGTGATTAACATAACATAATAAAAAAAAAGAACTGTGACGGTGGAACTATGTATGGTGATGGATGTTAACCAGACTTACTGTGATCATTTTGCAATATATACAAATGTTGAATAACTATGTTGTATTCCTGAAACTAATATAATGTTGTATGTCAATTATACCTCAATTTAAAAAAAAAAATTGTGAAGGGCCTGAGATTTTTACCTTACTTGCAAACTAGCAGTTTAGCTTACCATAGTTTCATGTGTGCTGTCAGAAGACAAAGGATTCTTGGGTCAGAAACAAGACTTTATTGCTAATGGCACATCATGCAGCATGAGCTTCATGTTTGTGTTGGTTTCAGGTATCCCCATCCTCTAAGATATGGAGTGGTCCAGTTAGATATGTACACAGTGGATTTATACTATAGCTGAGGAACCCTGAGCTAGGGAAACCCTTTTATTATAATGAGCTTCTAGCAAACCTGCTTGACCTTTTTTTCCAGAGGAAGACATTACCTTTATTATACTAGACCCTGAACAAACCTGCCTCTGCTCAGAGGGGTACACTATCTCTGTCTTCCAAGGCTGTTCATTATACAAACATCCTTAAAAAGGTAGTCAAATATAAGACAGTTGGTGCCTCTGCTCAAAAGACAGGCAGAAATGTGATTACCTGTGGAAAATTGTCTCCCAGTTCTCTTCTGTGTATTACAGCAGTTTGACCACCTTGTTATATAGAGAAAAGTCTAGTACCCTACATACTCAAAAAGAAAAGAGCTAAAAAATTGTAGTAGAATAAATTTTATTTTTTTAAGATAATAAATTTCTTTGCAACTAAATATACAGATTTAATTTTCATTTTGATGTTATGTTGGATCAAAACTATTCTTTGCTTTCTTTGTATCAAAATCCATATAGTTTGGGGGTGGGTGAAATGGGTAAAGGCAATAAACAGGTACAAATTTCCAGTTATAAAATAAGTTCTGGGGATATAATGTACAGCATGGTGACTATAGTTATAATTCTGTGTTGCATATTTGAAAGTGGCTGAAATGAGATTTTAAGTGTTCTCATCACAAGAAAAAAAATTATAACTATGATGATAGATGTTAATTAGACTTATTGTGGTGATCATCTTGCGATATATACATATATTGAATCATGTTATACACCAGAAAATACATAATGTTATATGTCAATTATATCTCAATTTAAATAGTAGTACTGATCTAGTATTTAGAAGTATCACACACCAAAACACTAAAGCTCCATATTGTTTTTGGGGGCTAATTATTTCCAAATATTATTCATTTCTGTCCTCTTATTACTGACTCCCACCCTTTAGTCAACTAATTCTTCACCTTGTATTATTTGTGACTTTGGCTTCTCAAGGAAGGGATCACATCTTAATTTCCTTGACTATTCCTTAACACCAAGCACAATATTTTATTTGCAAAAGAACTCAATAAATACTTGTTAACAGGAATATACAATATAAAATAATATTTAACTAGCTTAGAACATATAAATAATAGGAGCTTCAGAACATTAATATGACCAAAATTTCCACAGGTGACAATAATGCTCTAACACAAAACAACTTTTAAGAGCAGATTAAAAGGATAAATCTAAAATATAACAAAAATCATATAATTTGTTCCATTGTATAGAAAGGTAATGGGCAGAGTCATATATTGATTTAAAATTGATTCATTTACGGTGTCATTGAAATTATATTTTCTCTTTTTTTTATTTGAGAGAAAGAGAGAACATGAGTGGGAGGGCCAGAGGGAGAGGGAGAGAGAATCTCAAGCAGACTCCCGCTGAGCATGGAGCCTGATGTGGGGCTCAATCTCATGACCTTGAGATCACAACCTGAGCTGAAACCAAGAGTTGGACACTTAACTGACTGTGCCACCCAGGCGCCCCTAAAATTATATTTTCTAATGAAATATTCAATGCAATAAAAATTTGCATAAAGTTAATAGTTTATTAACTTCTAAACCATATAATGGTGAGTATCCTTAAAGAACTCAGGACAGAGATGTGTATTAACTTTCTAAATTCAGGTAGTTCTGTAGACGAACCGGTATTAAAAGTGAAAATATTCCATTTGGGAGCATATTGTTGGTCAGTAGTTGAGCCCTGATGGTTATTCTGCAAAGATGTAATAGTTCACATGGATCTTTGTATCTTGTTGAAGGAATGTAGTCGAGCCAATTAGAAATAATTGGACGCCTTCCTAAACTTAGCTGCGTCTGAAGAAAGGGGAAACATTTCAATTTTGTAATATTAATCACTGGTTAGTCCAAATTATTAGCATTTTCATTTTGTATTTAAATTCAGAAAATAGGTCTTAAATTTATATAACCCTTATAGTACTTTTTACACAGTTTTTTTTTTACCCGAGGCTAGTATTTTTATTCCCCTTCTATTCTCACAATGATATATAAAGTTTAAATAATATGTCTAAGGACACAAAACATCATTTCTTACAACTATGAATCTGTATATGTTTTTCATTTTAGACAGATCACACACTGATGTTTTATCAGCTTCTCCTTCCAGAGTAGTATTGTCAACTTGGCTATACACCAGAATTATCCAGGGGATTTTAAAATATACAAATGCTGAGGTTTTACTCCAGGAATTTTGATTTAATTCATCTGAGGTTGGGCACAGACAACATAAATCTTAAAAGTTCCCCCAGGTGATTGCAAACATTGTAGAATAAAATTTCAAACGCTAAACCATGAGAAATCTTGATAGGAGACCCATCTATATGAAAAGATAAATTTTTAAGTTTTAGTTAGGGTACCCCTTTTAAAGATTTAATTCTAGAAGCTAAATGTTAAGTTGATTTAAGAATAAAAGACATTGCTGAGATATTTCTCTAGTAGAACCTATAATCTGTAGACTATATGGTACTTTTGATACTTTTGCTTAAATGATATATATTATTATTTAGTCAATACTCAGCTATTCAAAAAATATCTAGTATATGCTTTAGCAACTTAGCACAAGCATTTAATTCATTGCTTGGGATCATTGCTAGGGTATGTGAAATAGTCTCTGCTCATAGAACTGAGGGATAGATATTTTCAATTGCACAAATATTTTAAGCCTTTATATTTTTATTTCTTGGCATGTGATTATATTTGTGAGGAGAAATGTAACTCATTTTAAATATTCTACTGTAAAGAATTCTGTTAAATTTTTAGTTTATTGTGTCCTTAAGACATAGAAATCCTATTAAACACTGGTTATTGTGTAATTAGACTATAATAATAACATACATCTACTTAGCAACTACTAAAATAAACTATAACTTTTAAAATGATTTATTTAGAAGACAAAATCATGAAATAAAGGACTAATAAAGGGCTAATTTTCTTTAATTTAGATAATTTAGATTTTACCTATTTTTAATTTATAAGCCTACACTCAATTATTAATTTTTCACTGGATATAATTCATAGATTAGAAATAAAATTCATTCTTGTCTCACAATTTTATCTTAAAATTGATCAATATTTAAGCCTAAACCCAAAGAACAATATTTTGCTTACCTCTATTTCCCTGATTGAAATGGCAGAAAGCACTCTGGAACATAGCACTAAACATGTTTTGGCATCTTCCTGGATGTCTACCAATTCATGATCAACCATTATTCTCACTCTTGAAGGGTAGAGCAATATTGTTATCACAATGTTGATGGGGTTTTTTTCTCTTTCTAAGATTCCATATTGCAGGAGTATTTTCAAGATATTAGATTGTCTTGTCTGAGCAACATAGAGTAGAGGTGTGATGCCACTTAGTGGGCTTGGACAGTATACTGGTGTGAAAGTTCTGTGAATCAAACAAACAAAAGCTTCACTGAATACAGAATTAAGAATTGTGGTAAACACTTTGTCTTCATAGTAATGGGAAAATAATAGTATTATCTTAAATATTAAATGTCTTAAATGGCTTTTAATGTAGCTTTATCTTTATGTATGTCTTTTTTTTTTTAAAGATTTTATTTATTTGACAGAGAGATAGGAGAGCAGAAACACAAGCAGGGGGAGTGGGAGAGGGAGAAGCAGGCTTCCCGCCGAGCAGGGAGCCTGACATGGGCTCCATCCCAGGACCCTGGGATCATGACCTGAGCCAAAGGCAGACAATTAACTGAACCACCCAGGCACCCCTATCTTTATGTATGTCTTAAAAAGAGTTTTCTATTCTATGAATCTAGACCAAACTGAAAGTTAAAAAATAAGAAAATTCCTATTACACATTTAAACTTTGCACTTGTAGAAACAAACCAAAAACGATTTAAATGTATGGGAAGTTTACTTTTAGTAATAGCAATTATATTTCTCACTGGAGAAATCCTATTGTTATCAGAACCAGTATTATAAAACTGAGGTAGCTCTGGAAAATTTAAAACAGAAAAAGTAAAAAGGCTTTTTAAAAATTTCACTTTATTAATAGAATAAAAGTATGTGACCATTTTGATACCTTTTTGTTTGTTTTCTTCTTGTCAGTTATGAATTGAGTTTGGAGATTAGATGAAAAAGGAATAAGTTCAACTACCTTAATTTTTTTTTCATTTTAATAAAATTAGAATTGGTGTTTGTATATTTAAGCAATGAAAATTATATTTTTTTCTAATTTTATGTAGTCCTTGCAATGGAAATAGATATTTGTGTTTGCTAATGAATTGGTGTCTATATGTAGATAGGACATGGTATTACCAACCACAGGGGATTTTACATTATCAAACCTTGATTTGGCTGAATAAAAATGGCTTTTAGGACTAAAGAAAGGGAAATTTTATTCATGATCCTTTGTCCTGGAATTCTCTTGATTGGTCTAATAAAATACTAATATGTTTTGTAGAACAGCATACAAACTATAAATACTGGTTTTGGAAAACTGTGCAGAGCAAGGAGAGCATTATTCAAAAAGAGGAATTTTAAAATTGTATATATTTAATTAATGAGGGAGGCAACACAGTATAATGCTATAAACAATGGAGATTTAAGGGTTCTAGATCCAAGGTTTGGTTTTTCCTAACTAGGTTTATGATGTTGGGTTAGTCAGCCTCTTTGAGTTTTAGTGTCTTTATGCATTTATATATTCATTTGCTCATTAATTAATTAATTGAACACGTGCTTTCCCAGAGTGTACTGAGTACTAGATACAGAGAGATGAAGGATACAGTCCTTTATATCAAGATGCTTATTATAGTCTAGTAAAGGAAATGGACAAATAATTCAATAATACAATACAAGGGGGGGCGGAGCAAGATGGCGGAGGAGTAGGAGACCTGGATTTCGTCTCCTCTCAGGAATTCAGCTGGATAGGGATCAAACCATTCTGAACACCTACAAACTCAACAGGATATCGAAGAAAGGAATAGCAACAACTCTGAACAGAAAAGCGACCACTTTCTGGAAGGTAG
>NC_138372.1:57634207-57652405 GCF_054177405.1 Leptonychotes weddellii
CTGGGGGTGGGTATTGAGGAGGGCACGTTCTGCATGGAGCACTGGGTGTTGTGCACGAACAATGAATCATGGAACACTTCATCTAGAACTAATGATGTAATGTATGGGGATTAACATAAGAATAAAAATAAAAAATAAAAAAAATAAAAAATAAATTAAAAAAAATGATAATACTAAAAAAAAAAAATACAATACAAAATGATAATTGCTATGATAGAAACATGTTTGGTGTACTATAGAAGCAACGAGGAGAGGCACTTAACTCTACCTGAAATAACCATTGTTTTTAGGTTATCCTGGAGCTAAGATTTGAAGGATTAGTAGGTGTTTATCAATAAAAAGATTAGAAGTAAATGTTTCATTTACAAGCATAAAGCAACAGTGGAGGATTGTTTTACCTGAACTACCCATATAAAAAGAATGTTTTTTTTATTAGATATGTTCTCTGTTGAAGTGTATTTAGAAGTCCTAAAAACTTTCCCTGTAGTGATTCCCTTACCAGAAGCTCCAAAGAGAACAGTTTCAAAATCACTAGACCAACTAGTTTATCTCCAAAGCTTTATTGAGTGTTGAAATGCCAAGATTTTGTGATTCACACACACACACACACACACAAAGAAAGTGTGGTGTAGTGCAGACTAGCATCTTAGAAATTAAGAAGTTGAGTTTTTGTTGTAACTCTGCCAGTGTTACTATATATATCCTTCTAAGTTCTGTATATAAATATATACATTCTCTGTTGGAATAATCTCCAAATCAGTATTGCCCCAGACGTCTCATCTTTTTCATACATACTTCCAATGTATATCCCAAATTGAACTCCTAAACTGCTTCTCCTTCTTCATTCCCTGTCCTGCTTATAGGTATTCACTTTCCCAAACCACATTGCATCCAGCTTTTTCACAGTTCTTTGATTTGTATATGTCCTTCTCCTCCCTTTTCATTCTGGCAAGTCTTGCTTATCATGTAAGACTCTAATAAACTCTTTTGTAAAGACTTCTTTGATGATCTGACCTTTCTCTTCTCATGACACTTTGTACATTCCTCTATTAAGCCCATATCATTTTGGACAACTTAACATCTCTAATCTTTATTTTCTCATCTTCAAAATAAATGGGTGAGCAAAATGTGCAATAAAAATTTAAGCTCCACAAGGGCAACATTTTTGTCTGTTTAACCTGCTATTAATATCCCTAAATGCCTAGAATAATGCTTAGCCCAGAGTAGACCCTCAAGTATTTGTTGATTTTTTTTACTATTACCCAGAAAAAAATATATATGTAATTGAATTTATTTTGTGGTTTTTGGACCTAACAAGACTGTTAGTGAAGTGCAATCATTTAAATTTTTCAAAGGCAATCTAATTTATTAATCTTGCTTGTTCTTTTTTTTTTTTTCAGATATGTCTTTTTTTTTTTTTTAAGATTTTATTTATTTATTTGAGAGAGAGAATGAGAGAGAGAGAACACCTGAGAGGGGATAGGGTCAGAGGACGAAGCAGACTCCCTGCCGAGCAGGAAGCCCGATGCGGGACTTGATCCAGGAACTCCAGGATCATGACCTGAGCCGAAGGCAGTCACTTAACCAACTGAGCCACCCAGGCGCCCTCAGATACGTCTTTTTTATTGAAGTAAAATTGATATATTAGTTTCAGGTCTGCAACATAATGATTCAATATTTGTATACATTGTGAAACAATTAACATAAGTCTAATTACCATCTGTCCTCATAAAAAATTAGAAAAATATTTTTTCTTGTGATGAGAACTTTCGAGATCTACTCTCAGCACCTTTCAAACATGCAATAAATTATTATTGACTATAGTAATCATGCTGTAAATTACATTACCATGAGTTATTTATTTTACAACTGGAAGTTTGTACTTCTTGACCCCCTTACCCATTTGATCTACCCTCAACCCCCCTTCACTCTGGCAACCATCTTTTCTCTGTATCTATGAGTTTTGTTTTGTTTACTTGTTTGTTTTGTTTTTTAGATTCCATATATAAGTGAAATCATGTTATTTGTCTTTCTCTGTCTGACTTAGTTCACTTAGCATAATACCCTCAAGTTCATTCCATGTTGTCAAAAATGGCAAAGTTTCATTCTTTTTTCGTGTCTGAGTCATATTCCACTGTATGTATGTGTGTGTATACATACATATATACACACCACATCTTCTTTATCGATTCTTCCATTGATGGACATTAGGTTGTTTGCACATATTGGCTATTGTAGATAATGCTGTAGTGAACAGAGGGGTACATATATTTTTTGTATTAGCATTATTGTTTTTTTTTTCAGGTAAATACCCAGAAGTAGAATTGCTGGATCATATGGCAGTTCTGTTTTTAATTTTTCGAAGAAACTCCATATTGTTTTCCATAGTAGTTGCACCAATTTACATTCCCACCAATATTGCATAAGGGGTTTCCTTTTCTGTGTATCCTTGACATCACTTGTTATTTTTTGTCTTTTTTATAACAGCCATCCTGACAGATGTAAAATGATATCTCATGGTTTTGATTTGCATTTCCTTGATTACTGATGTTGAGCATCTTTTCTTTTTTTAACTTTTTAAATTTTATTAATTTTTTTTTCGAAAGTGTGGAGGGGGGAGAGGCAAAGGAAGAGGGTAAGAGAGTATCTTAAGCAGGCTCCATGCCCAGTGTGGAGCCTGATGTAGGACTCGATCTCACAACCCTGAGATCATGACCTGAGCCAAAATCAAGAGTTGGGTGCTTAACCAAAGAGCCACCCAGGTGACCCTTTTAAAAAATTTTTAATTAATATTTTTAAGTAGATTCTATGCTGGGCATGGAGCCAAATGTGGGGCTTGAACTCACAACCCTGAGCCACCCAGGCACCCCTTGAACATCTTTTCATGTGGCTGTTAGCTATCTATAGATCTTTTGAAAAATGTCCATTCAGATCCTCTGCCCATTTTTTAACAGGATGTTTTTATTGAGTTGATGATTTCTTTATATGTTTTGGATATTAACCCCTTATTAGATATATCATTTGCAAATATTCTTTTTCCCATTCAGTATGTTGCCTTTTCATTTTGTTGATGGTTTCCTTCACTGTGCTGAAGCTTTTTAGTTTATTTTTGCTTTTGTGGTCATTGTCTTTGGAGTCACATCTAAAAAATATTGCCAAGAACAATGTCAGGGAACTTACTGTCTATGTTTTCTTATAGGAGTTTTATGGTTTCTGGTCTTGCATTCACATCTTTAATCAATTTTGAGTTAATTTTTGTGTGTGGTATACGATAGTGGTCTAGTTTCATTCTTTTGCATCTAACCAGTTTTTCCAACATCATTTATTGAAGAGACTGTCCTTTCCCCATTGTATATTCTTGTCTTTTTTTCCATAATATTAATTAACCATATATGCATGGGTTTATTTCTGGGCTCTCTATTTTGTTCCATTGATGTGTGTGTCTGTTTTTATGCCATACTGTTGTAATTATTATCTTTTTAATATAGTTTGAAATCTGGGAGCATGACGCCTCCAGCTTTGTTCTTCTTTTTCAAGACTGCTTTCATTTTTCAAGATCTTCTCTGTTTCAACACAAATTTTAGGATTGTTCTAATTCTGTGGAAAATGCCATTCAAATTTTGATAGAGATTGCATTGAATCTGTAGATTGCTTTGGGTGATATGGACATTTTAATAATATTGATTATTTTAATCCATGAACACAGAGTATCTTTCCATTTATTTGTGTCTTCTTCAATTTCTTTCATCAATATCTTAAGAGTTTTCAGAGTACAGATCTATCACCTCCTTGGTTAAATTTATTTCTAGGTATTTTATTCTTTTTGATGCAATTATAAATGAGATTGTTTTCTTAATTTATTTTGCTGATAGTTCACAGTATATAAAAATAACAGATTTTGTATATTGATTTTATACCCTGTAACTTTACTGAATTTATTCATTTTAACTATTTTGGTGGAGTTTTTAGGGCTTTCTATATATAAAATAATGTCACCTATATATAGTGGCAGTTTTACTTTTTCTTTTCCAATTTGGATGTACTTTATTTTTTAATTTATTTTAATTTATATTTTATTTGCCTAATTGCTCTGTCTAGGACTTCTAATACTATGTTGAATAAAAGTGGTGAGAGTTGGCATCCTTGTCTTGTTCCTGATCTTAAAGCAGTGGGTATGATGTTAGTTGTGTCATATATAGTATTTATGATGTTGAGGTACCTTCCATCTATACCCATCATGTTGATGGTTTTTATCATAAATGGATGTTGGATTTTGTCAAATGCATTATCTTCATCTATTAAGATTAGATAATATAATTTTTAGCCTTCATTTTATTAATGTGTTGTATTATGTTGATTGATTTGCAGGTATTGAACCATTCTTACATCCCTTTAACAAATCTACTTGATCATGGTGTATGATCCTTTTGATGTATTACTGAATTTGGCTTGCTAATATTTTGTTGAGGATTTTTGCATCCATGTTCATCAAGGATATTGGCCTGTAATTTTATTTATTTTTTACAGTGTCCGTGTCTGGTTTTGTCACTAGGGTAATTCTGGCCTTGTAAAATGAGTTTGGAAGTGTTCCCTCCTTTTCAGTTTTTGGAAGGGTTTGAGAAGGATAGGTATTAAATCTTCTTTGAATATTTGGTAGAACTCACCAGTGAAGCTGTCTGGTCCTGGACGTTTGTTTGTTGGGAAGTTTTTGATTACTGATTCAATCTCTTTACTAGTAATTGGTTTATTCAGACTTTGTGTTTCTTCACAAATCAGTCTTGGAGGATTGTATGTTTCTGGGAACTTACCCATTTCTTTTAGGTTGTTGAATTTTTGGTGTATAATTATTTATATTGTCTCTAATGATCCTTTTGTATTTCTTTGGTATTAGTTGTAATTTTTATTTCATTTCTGATTTTTGCATTTGGACTCTTTTTCTTGATGAGTCCAGCTAAAAGTTTGTCAGTTTTGTTTATCTTTTCAAATAACCAGTTCTTAGTCTCATTGATCTTTTTTATTTTTAGTTTCTATTTCATTTATTTCTGCTCTGATCTTCTTATTTCCTTTCTTCTACTAACTGAGCTTCATTTGTTTTTCTTTTTCTAGTTCCTTTAGGTGTAAATTTAGTTGGTTTTTTTTTTAAGATTTTATTTTATTTATTTGAGAGGGAGAGAGAGAGAGGGAGAGAGAGAGCAGGAGCAGGGGGAGGGATGGAGGGAGAATCAGACTCCTGGCTGAGCAGGGAGTCTGATGCGAGGCTCTATCCCAGTTCCCTGGGATCATGACCTGAGTGGAAGGCAGACACTTAACGACTGAGCCACCCAGGCACCCCAGTGTAAAGTTAGTTTATTTGAGCTTTTTCTAGTTTTTTTTTTTTTTTCTTTTTGAGGTAGGCCTGTATCACTGTGGTCTTCCCTATTAGAACTGCTTTTGCTTTATCTCATTGATTTTGGTAAGTTGTATTTCTTTCTTTTTTTTTTTTTTAAGATTTTATTTATTTATTTGAGAGAGAGAGAATGAGAGACAGAGAGCATGAGAGGGAGGAGGGTCAGAGGGAGAAGCAGACTCCCTGCCAAGCAGGGAGCCCGATGCGGGACTCGATCCCGGGACTCCAGGATCATGACCTGAGCCAAAGGCAGTCGCTTAACCAACTGAGCCACCCAGGCGCTCACGGTAAGTTGTATTTCTATTTTCATTTATTTCAAGGTATTTTTTGATTTCTCCTTTCACTTCTTTATTGACACATTGGTTGTTCTGTAGCACATTTTTTAATCTCCACATATTTATGATTTTTCCAGTGTTCTTATAATTTATTTCTAGTGTCATACCATTGTGGTTGGCAAAGATACTTGATATCAGTCTTGGATTTATTGTGACTTGTTTTGTGGTCTAACATATAATCTATCCTGGAGACTATTCTATGTGTACTTGAGAAAAATGTATATTTTGCTGTTTTTGTATGCAGAGTTATATATATATATATATATAAAGTCCATCTGGTCTAATGTATCAACTAAGGTTATTTTCTTATTGATTTTCTGCCTAAATGGTCAATCCATTGATGTAAGTAGTATATTAAAGCCCCTTTCTCTTGTTTTTGCTGTCAATTTCTCCCTTTAGGTCTGTTAATACTTGCTTTATATATTTAGATGCTTCTATGTTGGGTGCATAAATATTTACAGAT
The DNA here is from genome assembly GCF_054177405.1 of Leptonychotes weddellii. Lineage (NCBI taxonomy): Eukaryota > Metazoa > Chordata > Mammalia > Carnivora > Phocidae > Leptonychotes > Leptonychotes weddellii. Next base: position 57,640,392 of record NC_138372.1, read on the forward strand.
GTTATATCTTATTGTTAGATTGACCCTTTTATTTTTATATAATGCCCATTTTTTGTCTTTTATTACAGTCTTTAAAGTCTATTTTATCTGATGTAAGTATAACTACCCTTGCTTTTTGGTGGGGGAGGAGGGTTTCCATTTCATGAAACATCTTCTTCCATCCCTTCACTTTCAGTCTATGTGTGTCCTTACATATGAAGTAAGTTCTTGTAGGCAGTAAGGTAAAGAGATAGTGCAAAGATGGTACCTACCGATGCCACAGCACTAGCAAAGTAGAGGGAGAATGCTGAAAAGATGTCCACTGTGCTTTTGTCCTGGAAAGTCTCAACAGGCTCTGCCCCTCTGGCAGATACCTTAAGGTTAGCAAATGAATCTCTTTCACGTTTGGTCTAGGCACTTTTCAATCTGCTACTTTTGTACCTGGTCCCAAAGTGAATGTGTCTGCTTGTGAATCCTCTAAGAGTGGAATCTCCATTTCCTACAGCACTATTTCTCCTGAACGTTAAGTCCTGTTGGTTTTTAAAGCCAGGTGTTTTGGGGGCTCATCTCTCCAGTGCAGGTCCCAAGGGTTGGAGTGTCTGGTGTGGGACACAAACCCCTTGCTTCTCAGGGAGAAGCTCTGTATTTGTGAGATCCCTATCTCCTCCTGTTTGTGGGTTGGCATGCCAGGGGTGGGGTTTTTGGCAAGACCGTGTCTTTGCTTCCCCTACCCATCTAACATGGTCTGTTCATCTTTTTTTTTTTTTTAATTTGTTTTTTTGAGGGTGTGGGTAGAGAGGGACAGAGAAAGAGGGAGGGAGAGAATCATAAGCAGGCTTCAGGCCCAGCATGGAACCTGATGCAGGGCTCCGATCTCACAACCCTGAGATCATGACCTGAGCCAAAATCAAGAGTTGGACACTTAACTGACTGAGCCACCCAGGTTCCCCAATCTGTTAATCTTTTGCTCTGGAGGATCTGTTCAGCTAGTTTTGGGGGTTTTCTTAGGGGGAATTTTTGCATATATAGATGTAGATTTGTTGTGTCCATTGGAGAAGGTCAGTTCAGGATTCTCCTATACTACCATCTTGAACCGCCTCTGATCTTGCTCACTCTTAAGATATTTGACTAAGAATATTGCTAAGTATAGGAATTCAGGACACTTGCAGGGACAAAGATACCACAAGTTGTCCTTGGTAAGATTTGGAGATATTAGCTGATTTTAAAATATTAAAATTGATACTACCTTTAGAAGTAATTTTGGACCAAAAATGTTGAAAACATAACTAAAACTCAAATAGGCTTAAAATGAGATTTAAAAGTCTAATCTGTACCCAAATGACATGATTAATCCTCATGTTTAAAGAGCATGTTACTGTAAACCAAAATTTGCTTAATCTGTACTGACAGTTAATTATAACCGTACTTATATGGATGGAGTAAGGCAAGCACAGCAAGAATTAGTTTTTAAATGTGAAGTTAATGAACTGAACCCTCTGTATCTGAAAACCTGTCATATATGCTTATGAAATGGGGCATAATATTTCCATATAGACATGCAGAGAATGATTCAGTTTTGTAGCTATACTAATTATTTCTATTTTTTCTACTCCTCTTTTAGTTTTTAGCCACCAAATTTAAGAGATGATTATCCATAATTTTATTTCTGATATTTAAGACAGTTGACTTTCTTGGAACCATGTTTTATCCTAACTTAGTAGGGCTATTTTCTCCAAGTTATCCACCTACTTCTTTGGCTGTTCCTTTTCAACCATCTTTGACTGGTTTCTCTTTCTCTGCCCTTAACATCTAAGTAAAGAAGATTTGGCCTTTTGACTAATGTTCTTTTGACTTATTGTTCTCAGGCAGTTTTATCCATGACCATAACTTCAATTACTATCTATTAATTTATTCAACAAATATTTATTGAATGCATTCTGTATGCCAAGCACTGTTTTAGGTGCTTGGGATATGTGAGTGAACATAACAAAGATGGCTGCTTGCATTGTAGTGAGGGAAAACAGCACAGAATGAGCATAGCAAAAAAGAAAGCAAATTTTATAATATGTTAGGAGATTTGATAAGAAAAAAGAAAAAGTAGAGAAGTATAGGAAGTATGGAAGTGCTAGGAGGATATATGAGGGCATTTTCCAATTTTATTTTATTTTATTTTTCATTTTCCAATTTTAAATAGGATGATAAGAGAAGGCATTACTGAAAGGTGACATCTGAATAAAGAAGAAGGAGATGAAGACATTAATTATTTAGATATTTAAGGATCCTAAGGCAGGAGTGTTCTGGAGTGGTAAGGGAAGAGTAAGGGAGCCATTGTGACTGAAAGAGTGAAAAGGGTGAGGAGGAGTAGGAAACAAGGACAGAGATAATGGGATGCCACACCCTGTAGAGCCTGGTAGATCACTGAAAGGACTTCCATCTTTTACTCTAAATGGAATGGAGGAGCCACTGGAGATTTTGAATAGAAAAGCAATGTGATATTACCTTTTTTGAGAATTTGTTATGGGATAGGAGAAAGAAAATTACTTAGTACGAGGTAATAACAGTAGAGATGGTCAGATTCTGTGTATTGTTTGAAGGTAGAACCAACAGATATCCTGACAGATAAGATGTGGAATGTAAGAGAAAGACACATCAAGGATGATGCTATCTAGATATCTACTGTACCTGGATATCCCTTAGGTAATGCAAACTCTTATGTCCCAAACTGAATTTTTAGGTCCTTTATAATAATCTTGATAGATTTGTGGTATGACGATTGTGGTAGGCTGGATAATGGCCTCTCAAATTGTCAAAAGGGATTTTGCAGATGTAATTAAGGTAAGGATCTTGAGACAGGAGATTATGCAGGTGGACCCAGTGTAATTACAAGGGCCCTTATAAGATGTGTCAGAGAAAAATAGAATCAGTGTCAGTGAAGGAGCTATGACTCTATAATGCTGGCTTTGAAGATGGAGGAAGAGGCCATGAACCAAGGAATGCAGGAAGCCTCTATAAGCTGACAAGGAAACCCATTCTCCTGTAGAGCTTCTAGAAAGAACCAGTCCTGCTGACCTCTTGATTTTAGCCCAGTAGCTTCATTTTGGACTTCTGACTTCCAAAACTAAAAAATAACACATTTATATTATTTTAAACCACTAAGTTTGTGACAGTTTGTTACAACAAGAGGAAACTAATACAACCATCAATGAGTCTTAAAATTTAGAAATTTGAAATTAATTCTTGTCTTTCTCTGATGCTCTGCTTCTAATTACTCACTATGTTTTGTTATTCTATTTAATAATATCTCCTCTTTCCCCTACTGCTATTTAAGTTCTCATTATGTCTTACCTGGAGAATTGTGGTATCAAAGAATAGCCAGAAGCTGGAGAAGATGGTGGCAGAGCAGAATTAGTTCTTTCCCTAAAACTATTATAGATACACATGGAAGCTAAGTTAGCACAGAGTGCCTACTATGCAAATTCAGCTTCAAGCAACCTCTCCGGTTACCTACCTCTTTTCAATAAAATTGCTTCCCACAACCCTTTTTCTATAGAAGTTCTGTAACTGCCACTGTACCTGGAGTGTTTGAGCAGTCTACTGACTGGTCTCCCTGCCTCTAGTCCCAGCCTCCCTTCCCAGTCTAGTCTTCAAATGGGAGCTGATGAATCTTTTCATACTACAAATCTGACCTTCACTGGTTGGGCATCATTCATGGTGTAAATTTCAAATTCCTTAGCATGGTCTACAAAGTACTTCAGGATTTCACTTCTAGGCTTCATCTGTCACTACTACCCGATTTCCTATCTTACTTTCTAGCAACTGAATAATTATCTAGACAATTATTGTCATAGGCAATTCTGATAATCACTGAATGCAACATATTGTTTGTATCTCCTTTGGTTTTAGTCATCCCGCCTCTGCCTAGATTATATTTCTTCAAGGGCTAAAGGAAGGGAAAACTTCCTTTCATATTTTGAAAATCAATTTAAGACATCCTCTCTTCTAGAGAGCTTTCTCAGGTATCTGTTCCTTCCCAATAGTGTTAAATTCTTTCTCTGTTCTCTCTACTTGTACGTGCTTCTATTTTTGCATTTATAGTATAATTATAATTTTTATGGTTCACTTACTAGTCTATGAGCTCTCCAAAATCAGGAAATATGGTTGTTTGGCTTTGTATTCCCCAAAAATAACACAGTATTTGGAGAAAATGCTTAATAAATGATTATTGCTATTTTTAACTGAATGGTATCATCTCTCTTTAACTACTTACGGTCTGTCATACAGTGGCATTTAGATTACTATTGGTGGTTTGTTATAAAAATGAACAAACTTAAGTTCCTTTCCCTCATTTGTTCTATCTCCTCTCCTCCAGGGACCTATTTAGACACTTCATTATTACAATGGGGAAATTATCATACTGGAGTGTATCCTGGGGAGGGTGACCAAAAAATGATGTTGCTGTAAGAATAAAGAACAACAGATGATAGGAAACTTAAGGTATTCATTATGGGGACATAATAGCTGTGTTCAAATATTTGAGAGATTTTCATGTAGGAGAAAAAAATAGACTTTGTTCTCCGTAGCTCTGGGGGCAGAATTGGAGAAATGGAGACAGATTTTAGTTCATGATGAATAAGAAGAATCTAATAAAGCTGCATAAAAATTCACTTTTTCTTTCAACAAAATCTTGATTTGAGCTCTTGCAATGTATCTACATAGTTCTAGGCACTGAGGATTCAACGTTGAGGAAGTAGGGTTTTTCCTCTTAATGGAACTTACTTTTAATGACAGTAGATAGTGAACAAAATAATCAATGGGAAAAAAACAGCAAATGAACATATAGTGATCGATGTTATGCAGAGAATTAAAAGTGTCATGATAGTGAATGAGTGGCTTCTTTAGATGGTGAGACCAAAGAAGGCCTCTCTGAAGGGATGACATTTATTTATGTATTTATGGATTTATTTATTTATTTTAAAGATTTTATTTATTTATTTGACAGAGACACAGTGAGAGAGAGAACACAAGCAAGGGGAGTGGGAGAGAGAGAAGCAGGCTTACCGCCGAGCAGGGAGCCTGATGCGGGGCTTGATCCCAGGACTCTGGGATCATGACCTGAGCTGAAGGCAGACACTTAACGATTGAGCCACCCAGGTGCCCCAGAAGGGATGACATTTATACTGTGTTCCACCTGATAAAAAGGAACTAGTCATAGGAAGATCTGAGTAAAGAGATTTCCAGGCAGAGGGAACAGTTATTATTATTTTATTATTTTTTTTAATAAATTTGAGTATAGTTGACACACAATGTTACATTAGTTTCAGGTGTACAACTCAATGACTCAACAAGTTTATACATTATGCTGTGTTCACAAGTGTAGCTACCATCTGTCACCATACAGTGCTGTTACAATATCATTAGCTACATTCCCTATGCTGTGCCTTTTATTCCTGTGACTTACTCATTCCATAACTGGAGGCTTCTATCTCCCATTCACCTTCACTCATTTTGCCCATCCCCTTCCCCCCTTCCCTCTAGCAACCATCAGTTTATTCTCTGTATTTATGGATCTGTTTCTGCTTTTTCTCTATTTATTCATTTTGTTCTTGAGATTCCACATCTGAGTGAAATCATATGATATTTGTCTTTCTCAGTCTGACTTATTTCACTTGGAGATAACAGTCATTACAGGACCTTCAGGCAGGAATGAAATTGAAGATGTTCACGAAACAGAAAGGTCTGGGTGGCTGGAATATAGTATTCAAGGGGGAGAATGACATGAGATTGGATTTGGTTGATATAGTGAGAGACCAGATCATGTGGGACTTTTAAAAAACGGGTATTGAGTTTGAATTTTATTTCACTTGTAATGGGAAAGATTTGGAGGATTTTAAGCATGGGTGATATATTTCACATTTTTATAAGGTTGTTCAGGCTTCTGAGTCAAGAATAGATTACAGGAGTTGAGGGAAGAGTGGAAGCTGAAAGACTCTTTGGCAGTCTGTAGCAGTTGTGCAGGGCAAGAGATGAATGTGGCTTCACCTGGGTTAAGGAATGGAGGAAACAAAAAGTGTAATTGGGATATGTTTTAGAGACATAGTCAAAAGGACTTGCTAATGTGTTGATGAATGAAAGAGAAGAATCAAGAATAAATCCTGGATTTCTGTCTTGAGCAACAGGATAGAACAGAAGGGGCCATTAGTCAGATAGGGAATTCAGGGGAAGGAACAGGTTGACAGGGAGAGAGTAAGATTAATATTCTGTCTTATTTCTGTTACGTTTGAGATGCTTTGTGGAGATGTTGAGTAGACAACTTTATATAGAAGGAATCTGGAGCTCAGAGGAAGAAAGGTCAGGGCTGGAGAGAAAGTGGAGAGTCATTGGCATACACATAATATTTAAAGTCATGGGAGACAGAACAGGTATAGCTGGGAAACAGAAGGGTCCTGGGCAAAGGAATGGTTTACCTCATGAAATAGTTAACTACTACTAGAGTTGTTCAAGCAGAGACCATATGAGCATCAGCCAGGGATGTTCAACATAGGGTTGCTGCCCCAGGTGGAAGTTTGCTAATGAATTCATAGATCCCATCTGAATCTAAATAAAATTCTATGATTCTGCAAGATCCAGATGATGTTGTGGTACATAGAATTGGCTAGTAATGTATTTTCCCTTGTGGATGTGTCTAAGTCAAAATTTCTTGATTTTAAAACTGTCACTTAAGACAGTTGTTAATGGCACTGTATCATATCCCACTGTGTGTTTCTCTTTATTTCATTTTCCTTCCTCTCCTTTCAGTTTTCCCCTTTTGCTTCCCATTTAAAAATTTTTTAAATTTATCTTCGCTTCCTCTGTTTTACTCCATTTTTCTTTTCCTTGGGCCTACAATATAGGCGTTACTTAGTCCAGCTAGTGACACTCAGAAGCCGCTGCTCTTTGTGATAGTTACAGATATAATGCTCCTTAAAACAACCAAAAGGTGCTATTTGGGGGTTTTATTTACTGATATCCCAGACCGCAGCTAGTTCATGTACTTGGGTGTTCATTAAGGAAAGCAATCCAGTGGTTCTCCAATATCACAGTGATACACAATCAAGAGGACAACTGCTTCAGGCAGAATCTAAATTGGTTTAGTCTTTAACTGATCTTATCTGTCTTGTTTTTTACTGCATTCTTGCTCCTATCATTGTGCCTAGCTAGTATAGTGCTTTATACTTAGGAAGGTGGTATATAAGTAATTCGTTGAATGAGTGAACAAATGCACATTAGTTCTAATCAAGCTAGTACCCCAAACTGTAGAGTGAGTTAGTTACTGCAAACTAAGTAACTTTAGAATCTATATTATGGACTTTACAAAGAGGTGACATTGAAGATTTTATTCTATGAGATCCTCAGTAGTATTCATTATTTAGTTTGACATTTCAGACTATGTGAAAATTTAGTTCTATAACAGACTTAATCAGATATTTGACTTCATTGTGTTCAATCTTGGAGAATTTGGAGTCATACAAAAAGGGAATTATTATGTTTAATAACTATTACTAAGTGAATATGTGTGTACATTCTGCATTATACTTTGAAAGTCATTTTACTATATACGCACTATAGATATATATTAACGGTATTTTTAAGAAGAGATTACGGTATTACCCAAAATAATGTCTTTGTCTAGTTAGAGAAATCTCAGTTGTTGAACATGCCATTACCTTGAGCACTAACATGTAAACTTTATAGAGCGGAACTGCTAGAAATTTATTGGTAATAATAATGTATGTATAAGGGAGCATTTATTGAATAAATAATGAAGGAGTGAACAAATGAATGAGCAATCAAGTCAGGATTCCTCATCCATATATAGTCACTACATGTGTTGATTTTAGAAAAAAAGAAGTAATATAATCTCCTAAAGAGAAATTTTCTCCTCTTATGGTGAAAACATGAGATTATTACCTCCATATCAGTGCCAGGTTACAACTTCTGTCTTGAACATAGTCCTTTGTCTTCTTGAGAAGCAGTTCCACAAAGTCAGGATTACCTTTTCTGGCGAAAACCCAGTACAGAATTGTATTCACACATATTTCAGTAAATTCAAGATTAAAATTTAGTTCGAAACGGTATCCTGATTTTTCCACAAATGCAATATAATCTGAAAGTAGTATGTCAAACCCATCCAAGTTGACATGCCTCAGAATTTTTGCCAGGGTTCTGTAAATCCTAGGTTCATAACAGTGATATCCCCACTGACCCAAAAACTGCAAGGATGGTCGTTTAACAATTTTGTCAATGAGATTGCAGAATATATTGCTTCTTGGACAAGAAGTCTTACGGCATAATTTAGAAGATTTACTCATTGCTATTTAAGGCAACAATATAGAAATAAAATCATAGGAAGTCATACTGTAATCCTTCAGTTACATATTTTGATAACATGGTAGGCTTTACTCCATAGACAGGAAGTGCCGTTTAAACTGTAGCCAGAAAAAACATCATATGAAATATTACCATAAAGTACTGGGTGACATCACAATAGATGGTGATCTGTCATCAGCACAGGTCAGAAATTTGGGATAGTATATGTAACTGGTGACATTTGAGAGAGATGTATTGGACATAAATGGCATGTGTAACAGCTAAGAGCTAATATTTTTAAGTCTAAAACTTCAGCTCAAGCCAGAATGTATTTTTGTGAAGTACTGAAAACATAGTCTATAATATATTAGACAAAATAATATTAATAACCAGGTTGGTGATTCCTTTTAGGCTGTCATGTTCTGCAGGAGTACTGCATGTTTTCACTTAAACCTCATAGGATATTTTCCCTACTTCATAGCTGAGGAGACTGAGACTTAGAAAGTTTATGACACCTGCCAAAAGGCATTGTATTCATTCTCAGAAAAGCTGCCATTTGATATTAAACATTTGGAAACTTTGCTTTAGAATTTAGAATTTTATAGACCTTAATCCTCTATAAATTAGGCGGAACATATACAGTTTGGACATCAAAGGTGTTTAAGGCTTGATGTGGCATCCTTGCCCCAGTAAAATAAAGGGGAAATATGGTTGTTTAGTAGTTTATGCGTCAGCCACCTTTCTGTTAAATTTAATAACCTTAGGTGTATTTATTAGCAATTTTAAAGGTACTTAAATGTTTTTTTTCCTTTTGAATATTTTTCTTGAAATCACAGAAAATAATGTCTCTTTAGTAAAGGACAATTATAGCTTTGGGTTTACTATAATGTACTTTCTCTATAGTGAATTTAATTCTCTATAAGCTCTAAACTCTCTTTTCCCAGGATAGAAGGAAAAACTAACAACTATTGTCATCTTTCTGAAAACCAGGAGTTTTGTTAATTTCCTCTAATTTCTTTCTCTTTTTATTTTCTCCACTTCAAAAAAAAATACATTTTTAAAATGAACTATTTTTATTGATTTCTTACTTAAGGGTCATAAAAAATTGCAACATTATAGAACCAGTGAAAATCCTTCCTGAGATAATCATGTTAACAGTTTTATGTACAGTCTTTCAAATATTTTTGTGCTTATGTATGTAAATAGATATTATATACTTTGTTCTTTTTATACAAATGGAATAATATTATACATAACTGGTTCTATGAACTGCTTTATATTTATATAACAACATATAATAGGTATGTTTGTATGACCATTTATAATAATAGTTAACTGTTATGTACTACTTACTATATACCAGGCACTGTTTTAAGTACTTATCTATTAACTCCTTTAATCCTTATAACAACTCCACTTCACAGATAAGGAAGTTAAGACGCAGAGCCTAAGTGACTTGCCCAAGATGATATGTCTAGTAAGTGGTAAAGTTGGCATTTGAACACAGAGAGGATGGTGCCAGACGTTTTATCTCTACTCTCTCTGCTCCTCAAAAAGGAGACCTACCTTTCCATTTTTATGGCTAGTTTATGAATAGTGGTCATGAAACAAGAGCTTTACAATTATATTTCAAAAAAACAGAAAGAGATAGATTAATCCTTCTTTTGGAAAAAAAGAAGTGTCATTAAAGTAATAACAATGTATATCTATGCATGTATAAATTTCACTGATTTTTCTCCATTTTTCTTTATAATTTTCCTTATGATTTGAATGTCAATGAATATGTATTTTTTTAATCAGAAAAAACAAGTCATTTTCACTTTGAATAAAATAACTAGAACATATTAAGTCAAATTAGTACTGCTTTATTTTATTTTATTATTTTAGTTTTAAAAAATTATAGTCACTACTAATAGTAAACATCAAAGACATATTCAGGAGACAATCTACTGATTAATAATAATAGCTAACATATATTGAGTTCTTTATACTAGACAAGAGCTTTATATGTATTTTCTCATTTAATCCTCATAATTCTCTACTATTATGTCCATTTCATGGTTGAGCAACCTGAGGTTTAAATTGGTTAAGAGACAACTTATGAGTAGCAGTGATTTGAACCAAAGCTAAGCCCATAGTCCATGTCCTTTGTCTCTGTGTTTGGCTGCCTTTAGGCTTTGGTATAACTGTAACATCTGTTCCTGAGTATAGTTTATACATCTCATGTTCATGGAAAGCCCTCAATAAAATCATTAGAAGTCTAATGACACTGAAGTCATGTTCAACAGCTCTAATAAATGTTCTGACTTAAAGAAAACGGTTCCATATATTACACACAGATAATTGAGAAACTGTGTTTCAAATAAAACCTTACTGTTCTTTTCAGTACTTAAGATTGAATAACCTAGGCATAGATTGCATATTTGCCACTATGTGTTGTGAGTAAGCCAAAACCTTCTGGATCCCAAATGCTGCCTAAAATTCGTACTCAGTTGTGCTTCAGGTTAGATCATTTCAGTCCTAGGCATTGTCTAGAAGGCTTATACTTGAAACCGTTATTCCTCATTAACCCTTTAAGTAAATTCATTTTTCTTAAATGCCTAAACCCATAATCTGGCTGCGCCCAGCATAACTACATTTTGTTAAAGGGAAAACATATCAGGATAATCCTTGAGCAATGGTTTAAGGATTAGGAAAGTACAAAGGATGTGGAAAGACAGTAGCAAGAGAGTGACAGGGGAAGTTTCCAGGGACAAATCTGGCTTGTTAAAGAGTTTCAGCAGAGATGAGTTCTATAATGTAAATCATAGATGAGGGATGTTTTTGCATAATCTTGGCCAAATATAAAACAAACATCAGTAGGTAAGAATGGCCTTTTGTTGGATTCAGTAGTAAATACAATTTCTACATAATTATATAAAATTATTGCTTGTAAAAATTCTAGCTACTCTATAAACTTTATGTTAGCCCTCTTGCTAGGCTTTACCATTCATTTCTAAAACTGATTTACGTATTTAAAAGAAGGTAGGATTGAGAGAAGAGGAATTTTCTGACTTCTAAGTATGGTTAAGAACAGTGTGTATTTTCAAAGACAGAATGAAAAGTACATGTCTATATTATATAATGCCTTAAATGTATATTTGATAGCTCTGTGCCAGTTTTAAAGGGTGTCTATTTTTTAAAATTTTATATTATTATGTTATGTTAGTCACCATACAATACATCAATAGTTTTTGATGTGGTGATCCAGATTCATTGTTTTCATATAATACCCAGTGCTCCATGCAGTATGTGCCCTCCTTAATACCCATCACCGGGCTAACCCATCCCCCCCAACCTCCTCCCCTCTAAAACCCTCAGTTTGTTTCTTAGAGTCCATAGTCTCTCATGGTTCATCTCTCCCTCCGATTCCCCTCCCTTCATTTTTCCCTTCCTTCTCCTAATGTCCTCCATGCTATTCCTTATGTTCCACAAATAAGTGAAACCATATGATAATTGACTTTCTCTGCTTGACTTATTTCACTTAGCATAATCTCCTCCAGTCCCATCCATGATGTAAAAGTTGGATATTCATCCTTTCTGATGGCTGAGTAATATTCCATTGTATATATGGACCACATCTTCTTTATCCATTCATCTGTTGAAGGGCATCTTGGCTCTTTCCACTGTTTGGCTATTGCGGACATTGC
>NC_138372.1:57652905-57685363 GCF_054177405.1 Leptonychotes weddellii
TTATTTCACTTAGCATAATACCCTCAAATTCCATCCACGTTGTTGCAGATGGCAAGATTTTGGGGTTTTTTGATGGCTGCATAATAGTCCATTGTGTGTGTGTATATATATATATCACATCTTCTTTATCCATTCATATGTTGATGGACATCTTGGCTCTTTCCATAGTTTGGCTATTGTGGACATTGCTACTATAAACATTGGGGTGCATGTACCCCTTCGGATCACTACATTTGTATCTTTGTGGTAAATACCCAGTAGTGCAATTGCTGAGTTGTAGGGTAGCTCTATTTTCAACTTTTTGATGAACCTCCATGCTGTTTTCCAGAGTGGCTGCACCAGCTTTCATTCCCACCAACAGTACCACATACTTCTTAAGTTCTTCTCCAGTTCATCTCTAAGTCATCAGGTATCTAGTCCACATATAAATTTCCCCAAGTCTTGAGATATGGTTTTAGAACTTCTGAGGAAATACAAATCCAGTAGAAATTCATACATTGCATTTAATTATTTGTTTCTTTGAACTTTGAAACAGTTCTCCGACTCCATGAATATTCCATATTCTGGATTTGTTGAATTGCTCGTACTGAGATTTAACTTCTTTATCTATTAAAAATTTTGTATAATCTAACTTTATTAGATTCAGTATAAACATTCTGGACAAGATTTCTTTATACATGATATTGAAACATGTTTTGCATCATACCAGAAGGTACATTATGTTAGATTATATGTTATGTCTTGAATTTCCTAAATGTACATTCATACTATCAGTAGCTGCCAGATATGTCTTCTAATTATTTTCATTATTTTCTTGGGTCAAGTACTCTCAGTTTCCTATTAGTATCTAAAATCCTGGGGTGCCTGAGTGGCTCAGTTGGTTGAGCATCGGACTCTTGGTTTTGGCTTGGGTCATTATCTCAGGGTCATGGGATCAGGCCCTGCATGGGGCTCTGAGATTGACACATTGGCCCAGAGTCGGCTTCTTCCTCTCCTTCTGCTCCTCCCTGCCCCCGCCCCCCGCCATGCTCTCTCTCTCAAATAAATAAATAAATAAAATCTTAAAAAATAAAATAAAATCCTTAAGCTGTAATCTCAAAACACTTTATATTTTGCAGTCCTCCAGGAAGCCCCTTTCTGCTCCAATTTGATTTTTATCTTCTACATATGATCTTGCCTTTCCCACCCTTTATCTTCCATATCCTATTGTCTTCCTCTGGAATCTGTATTATGATTTCCCCTGGTTTTTGTTTATCACCCTTTATGATTTATCCCACACCATGTAAAATGTGCTTTCAGTAACACAAGATTCTGATTTGTATTTAGGAATAGTATTATGACACTACTGTGGAAGGACATTTGTCTATGCAAATGATTCTCTTATTCAGTTTTTTTTTTTTTTTTTACTGATCACATATTTGATTTATGGCATATACTTTTGTAATTTTCAATACAATGTTTTATTTTTTTTCCAACTGGAAATAATGGCTTTTCAATACAGGGATTATGTTGATTCAAAGTTATATCATTGAAAAGTTGAAAAAAGTTTTAAACATGTGACAAACCTGTTTAAAGAATAACTTTTTTTTTTCTTTTGATGTCCACAGCCATCACATATTTGATGAGAATGTGAGTCAACATAATAATGATGAATGAATGTACAGCTTTTTGTAAAGTCAAAGAAGCCACCCTGTGAGACTAGGCTATTATTCAGCAATGTTGGGAGTTTTCTCTTCTAATTTCAGGTAAGGTATGAGTTTTATGTGGCCTATATTTCTGGAATTGGGCAGTTTGTTCCAGATGGAACTTTTATGGCTATGGTTTGCTAGGATATATTGCTGTACTTGCAGATCATTCCTTCACTGATAAACTGAATTGACTTCCCCATGTATTTAACTCAGTTTTTCATTGTAATATAGTGAAAAAATACTGGATTTGGAGTCAGAAGACTTAGGTTTAAGTACTGGCTCTGCCACTTACCTTTTGTGTGACCTTGAGCAAATCCTTTAGCCTGTCTGAACTTTAATTGCCTTATATGCAAATGAAAAAAAATCCTACCATGCCTACTTCACAGGGTATTTATCTTGCAAAAGATAAATTAGATAACATGTGAAAATCCCATCTTATAAAGCACCATCCAAATATAAAGGATTATTTATATTTTTAAACTTATTAAGGAGATAAATAGCTTCTTTTAGGAAAAATTTTCTATCTTCTACCTAAAAATCACCTTATATTTTTCTGTTTTTTTAACTAAGAAAGAAAGATATGATTAGGTTTTTTAAAAGCAATAATATTTGGGGGCGCCTGGGTGGCTCAGTTGGTTAAGCAACTGCCTTCGGCTCAGGTCATGATCCTGGAGTCCCGGGATCGAGTCCCGCATCGGGCTCCCTGCTCAGCGGGGAGTCTGCTTCTCCCTCTGACCCTCCTCCCTCTCATGTGCTCTCTCTCTCTCAGTCTCTCTCTCTCAAATAAATAAATAAAATCTTTAAAAAAATAAAAAAATAAAAAAAAATAAAAGCAATAATATTTGAAATGAAGAGAAAAAGAATTCATTTTTCTTTTAATTCTTTCTAGCCATATATTTTGCTCATTTTCTCTGTTATCCTTATTTCTTCTGTATTATGGTATTCTTTTTGGAGATAATTCAATAGCATTTTGCTAATTTTTTTTATACTGATTTAATTCCTGGCTTCACGGCTAGTTTTACCCAGTTGAACAAACCTCTCTGTTCTTACATTCTTTTCTCTTTGTAACATTTTTTGCTGTAAATCATGTTCCATCTATCAATCAATTACACAACCAATACTTATGACATACCTGCTATGTAAAAGTCACTCTTCTGTTATTAACTTAAAATTTTAGAATGTGTAACATCTGTTTTGGATTTCATTTATTCAAATGATAAACAATTTTTGTCACCTACTGTATGCAAGGTATCATGGTCATATAGAAGTGGCTCCTATTCTCAAGAAGTCTTCATATTATTCTGGGACGTGACATAGAAACAACTTCAACAATAAAATTGTAGGTATGGAGAGGAGAAATGAAGTATTTACAGAGAAGGGGTCATTCATGAGTTGTCTCAAATGAAAGGAGACTATTTGGTATAAAATGTGCTTTCAGTAACACAAGATTCTGATTTGTATTTAGGAATAGCATTATGACACTACTGTGGAAGGAGATTTGTCTATTGCTGTGTAACAAATTACAGTACATAGTGGAAGTCCACTTTATCTCTTCTTCCATAGTCTGTTGATTAGAAGTGAGTCACTAGGGGCCCCTGGCTGGTTCAGTTGGGGGAGCATGTGGCTCTTGATCTCAGGGTCATGAGTTGGAGCCCCATGTTGGGTATAGAGATTACTTAAATAAATAAATATTAAAAAAAAAGAAAGAAGTGAGTCACTAAGTCCAACCCACATACAAAGGGAGGGGAATCAGTCTTCACGTTTGGAAGAGAGAGGTATTAAAGAGTTGCAGACATGTTTTTAAACCACGGCACTCTGCCCTCCAGCCAAAAATTAGTTACATTCTTCCTACATGCAACATATACTGAGTCACTCCTAGATCTTCTCCACAAAGACTCATCCTTTACAGCATCAGCTTAGAGTCCAGGATCCCACCATCTATATTATATCCAGGTATAGATGAGGCTTCTCTGAGGTAGTTCCTTAAGTACAGTTCCTCAAATATAGTTGTTCTTGACCTGAAGACCTATGAACCAAAGTGACAAGTTATTTGCCCCACAAATGCTGAACACACAATGATGGGGCAGGCATAGAACAAATGCTATAAATACCCACATTCCGAAAGACTGAAAACAGGAGGCTTACAAGGAGGTCCATAGAAATTCCATATTCTAGCAGAGCACTAGTTTGTAGCTCCTTGACTTGGGAATTAAGACCTGGGACTCATTCTCCACACCTCTTGGCCTGTATCTTGGTCTCCTGGTTTCACCTTCTGAGTCATCTTCCCTTTTCCATGAAAAGTAGCCTATACTTGTAGTGGAGTAGTCTTATAAGCCTGCTTCCTGCAAGGAGTTTGGGAACCCAGAGATCTCTTTTTATTTTGTACTATGTTGTTCCTTTCAGTCCATGCTGGTGGTATTCCTGCCATGTAAGTCTCTTTAAAACTTGTGGGTCTCCTATGATTCTTATTGAGGGTTCATCCTATTGACAGAAGCCATACCTCTGAATATTTTTGAGATATGCCCTTTTTACTTTGGCTTCTGCTGAGACTGCTGAGAGAACAGACCTCAACCTTCTTAGAAGCCTTGTTTGTTAACTAAAAGGTTCTCTGAAGCAGCTCCCTACATCTTTTTGAGGTTCAGTCAAAGGCTTTTATGGCCACTCCCTCAGCTTCATCTTTACCAGTTTTTCTGACAGTGTCCTGGGTTTGCTCTCTTACCTAGGGACATTTCTTTAATTTTAGTATAGTTTGCCATCTGGAGAGATTGAGAATTTTCACAACCAGCAGGTCCTGGTTCCTTTATATTTAATAGTTTTTTTCTGAGCTTATCTCTCTTCTCTCACATTTGAATATAATCAGTCAGAAAAAAGGAAAACAGGTGGCACCCTCAAAACTATTTCTAGAGATCACCTTAGGTGGATAATCCAGTTCATTAGCACATTTTCTATTTTTCACATAACTAACTGCATTTTACAGTGTCTGTTAAGCTTTCTGCCACTACATAACAATGATTCCCTTGTCCTCCAGCCTCGGATAACATTTTTATTACTTTCCTTTAAGCCTTTACCAGTAGCCTCCTCAAAGGTCATCAAGATTCTGCTAATCCTGTCCTCAAAGTCCATTTGACTTCTTCCTGCTTCTTGGCTCCAAAACCTTTCCCACATTTTAGGTTTTTATAATGGTATCATATCATTTCTAGTATTAAAAATCACCATTAGTTATCTATTGCTGTATAACAAATTGCCCAATGTGTACTAGCTTAAGACAAAAATCAGCATTTATTATTTTCAAATTTCTGTAGGCTAGGAACTCAGGAGTGGCTTAGCCAGGCAGTTCTAGCTCAGGATTTCTCAGGAGGTTGCAGGCAAGATTTTGACCAGAGCTACATTCACATGAAGGCTTGACTGGGGCTGGAGAATCTGTTTTTAAGTGGCTCATTCATGAGGCTGGTGACTTGATGCTGGTTGCTTTGTTGGAGGCTTCCATTCCTTGCAACGTGAGCCTGTCCACAGACTGCATGAGTGTCCTCGTGACATGATGTCCAGTCTCATCTAGGGTGGGCAGTCTAGGAAAGCAAGGTGGAAGTGACAATGCCTTTTATGATTCAGTATCAGAAATCACAAACTATTACTTCTGCCACATTCTATTCATTACAAGCAATTCACTGTGTTCAATAGACAATCAAATGGAGGTGAATTTGGCTCCACCTTTTGAAAGGAAGAATGTCAAAGAATTTGCAGACATAAAAACCACCACAATCTGAATCCTGCTCTTGACCAGTAACTCTTGCAAAAAGATCACCAAGGGAATGTACACACAGAGAAATGACAATGAAAGAAAAGCAAAGATGGAGTTTGACCCCAAACCTCAATATATAGGGGAGACATTTTTAACGGAAGCTAGGTGGGTCTGAATGACATAATACAAAAGCAGGCCAAAAAGCTCTTAGGTATAATTCCACTCTAAAAACTAACCACTCCAAGGAGACAAAAATGGAAGGAGCACTCGTGAGAGAAGAGAAAGGGAAGCAAGGAGAACAGACAAAGATTTCCTTTAGTGTCTAGAATTGCTTGCCTCAGGTTTTTCCAAATAGGGTAGTAGCTCCAGGGCTTTTTCTGTGTTGGAGAAAAAATATGGAAAAAGAGAAAGAGAGGTCATGGAAGAATCTTAGGACAGCTGTAGTATTCTTATCATTCCAGGCCTGTGAAAGAAAAGCCCCAACATACATATCCTATGATATTTAATTAGCAAAGTGTGTCTACCCAGTAGTATAGTGGCCAGCCAGTATAATGCCTTTAAAACTGACCAGATCATAGCAGCAGATATCTCTTCTTTTACAGTGCAACAACTTGGGGTGAGGGGAGGGCAAGGGATAAGATTAACATTTCCCCATTTTTTTTTTGTTTTTATCCTATTAATCTAGTTGACTTAACCATACTAGTGGTCAATCTAGAGTGTGGTCGTGACTTTGGGGTGGTGGGGGGAGATCAGCAGCACATTTAGGTAAGTCCCATTCATTCCTTTGTGGGACTCCTTTAGCAACAACAATTGAGAGCTAATATAAGGGGAGTCTGGGCCCCAAGTTCCTTTATGAATGTCTCTCAATATTGCCCCTAGAAGTGTCTGAGATGGATTAACTTGTAGATGAAGTTTATCCCAAGGCCACCATATGCCCTAGGCTGAGCTTTCATTCCTCAGTGAAATCCTTCATTCATTCCTGTTATCTCAAAAATGGTCCACTGCATTGAACCAGCATTGTTAAAATAAGCAATATGTAAAAGCATAATGCCAAATACAGTTATACAACATAAAAATGCTCCAAATTTATTGCCACCCTAATAAAACTTAAAAACCCCTTCTCATAATCAACTACTAATTATTCTGTTGCCAGGGCCTGTTTTGAGGGGTATTTGCCCTGACCTACAGAAGAAGCTCCAGCTCCAAATTGCCTACTAGCCAGTAGCAATGGGCAAGACAACCTTAGATGGCATGTTTGAGATCCTAAGATACAATAGGTCACAGTTTAACCAGAAAGTTTAAACAGCAGCTTTTCTTCTGCATTGTAGGGAATATCAGCTTTCAAACTGGAGTCAAGGGGTGGGGGTGATCCTGCTGCCCACAGCACTCCTTAATTGAGCCAGTCCTATACTTCAGGGTCTGTCATTTGCAACATCCCACTTCTCCCACTTCCACATACCTATTTCCATATTAATCATGACACCTGGTGGCAATTCAGAAACCCAAATCACTAGATGAGAAAAGGGAAAGGAAACAGAATTGCCAATTAATTATATCTCAGTCCCAATTCAGTGCTTGGAAATCTAATCTTGCTATTAAGATCTCAGTCTCCCCTCTGGTAAGTTTTCTATCTCTGCCTTCTGAGTAGGGTCAGTGAAGGACACAAAAGGGTGGGGCCTTCTCCCCCTCCATCACTTCCTCCCCCATCTTATGTGCTTATGCTCCTCATAGTATAGATGGGTTTGGGGTGGGGGGAGAGAAGAATACACTTAGGTGATTGCTTATACCTTAAAGATAAGGAGGTGAACCCCTTTCTGTTGGCTAATTTTGCTTCTTCCTCAGATGCTTAGTGCCATGGGAGTTGCTCATATCTGCAGATATCTCCACCTGGGTGTGGTAGGAAGCAGGCTCCCCATCATCCATTGGTCTTAGGTGTGTTCCCCTGATGCAGCCTCAGGCCAGGGGAATCTCAAGAGGAAAATGCTCCCATCTCACTTCAGCCCCCTTTCAGCAGAGTGTACCACTTGCCCCCTCAGGTATGTAGTTTCTGGCTAAGTGGGCAGCTGTCCTAGACAGAATGATGTTTCTCTTAATTACATCTCCAAATCGCAGCACCAAGGAGCCAGGAAACCTTCTATTTCTCCTTTTTGGAGCCACAGGGTACTCTGAATGCTTTGCATCAGCTCTCAGCCACTCCAGGCAGAAAATAGGCCCTTTCCCCATGACCTAGAGTGATTCTCAAACCCTGACTGATGGTTCTTCTGGGACTTCCAGCTTTTTCCAGGGTGAAAGAGTGAGGCAGATGGAACATCACCTTTTCCACACCCTTCTTCACCATTAAGAAAAAGGTAAAATGGAGGGGTGCCTGGGTGGCTCAGTTGGTTAAGCAACTGCCTTCAGCTCAGGTCATTGTCCTGGAGTCCCGGGATCGAGCCCCACATCAGGCTCCCTGCTCAGCAGGGAGTCTGCTTCTCCCTCTGACCCTCCTCCTTCTCATGCTCTCTGTCTCTCATTCTCTCTCTCTCAAATAAATAAATAAAATCTTAAAAAAAAAGAAAAAGGTAAAATGGAGAAAAGACCAAGTATATAACAGTAATTCTTTCCCCAACTCTCTTTTTTCCCTCTCCCCATTTCTAGCTCTCTTTATACAGATGATAAAGGAAGTACTATTATCAAATAATTTCTGCCAAAAGACCTCAATATAGCAAATCATGTGCTGGGTAGTCTAGTACTAACAGACTAGTGAACTTGAAAGGTGAAGGAGGTGTCTTTTGTTCTTAGTGATAAGGTGTTATCAGAATATTTTACACCATCATATTGGATTAATACAAATGAGTTATTGACCCATCTAAATTCCTGTGCTTGACACTGAAGAACTGCCATACTCTGAGCACCATCTATCACATCTGTACTGTTCTGCCACCTATCCCCTCTTTGAATCATAAGAAGCATCTGTTTGCTTACCACACATCATGCTGTTTTTATACACTGGCATCTTTCCAGTGCTTTCCTTCTCCCTAAGACCCCTCTTCCTTCCTCTTCTTTTCTCTCCATCACCATGACCATGTTGTTGCCTGTGTTATCCTTATATTCCAAGCTGAATGGACCACTTCTTCCTCATATCTTCAATAACTGTGGACTCCACATGGAATGGAACCTCAGTGGTGATCTCCTTGAGGGCAGAGGGCACATCTCACTCACCTTTACATGCCTAGTGCCACTCACAGTGCCTGGCATAAAATAAGTGTGGGATACATAGTGAATTGAATTGAGTTTCTGAAGGAAACTTAACCATACCCAGTTTGTTCATTGGTCTTGTGAGGACCCCTATAGCTACTCTTCTATTTTTTCTTGGAAGATTCATTTTGGGAACAGGTCATTTAAAACCACTTACATCATGTTCTGTCTGTATGCTCTGATTGCATACCTTTCACAATAACATTTTATAGACAGTAATTATCCTGTCACTCTTATGATATAGGTTAGTATCACTGTATTGACTGACTAGCTTATTTATTGAACTGCTATTTGTCTCAAAGACTCTCTTTCTTTCAGAAAAATTCAGCTTTAGAAGATAAAGGACCTAAAATATCTGTATATGAGCAAAGTCAAGAAAAAAGAGGTAGTTGGCTGCTAAATTCCTGACACTGTAATAAGCCAACTTTGATAGCACTGATTTAAGAACTAACCCAAGATAGATCTTAAAATCAGCTAATCTGTAGTTTCTTTAAAACAAATAATTCAACCAACAAAGGCACATGAAATGAATGATAAGCAACAATGATCAATGCTATCATATTCATTCTGTGTTTTGAGTCCAGGAGAATGGTCCTGGAATATTTTCTTTTCATAAAGCAGCTAAACCAATTTTTGTAATATGACTATTATGAGAGAGGCAGTTGCATAGTGCTTTGTGCTACTATGTGCTGGGCACTGTACTTAGTAAATACTTAATTTCATTGCAGTATTTAGATCGTACTACCCTCTTGTATTAGGTTTCTCCAGAACCAATAAGATATATACACATAAGGAATTAACTCACATGATTATGGAGGCTGGTGAGTCCAAATACCTGCAGAATGAGTTGGCAGTCTGAAGACACAGGAGAACTTAAGTTTTGGTGTGAGTCTGAAGGCAGGAAAGAAGCTGATGTCCCGGTTCAAAGGCAGTCAGGCAGGAGGAATTCTTTCTTACTTGGGGGAGGGTCAGCTTTTTTTGTTCTATTCAGGCTTTCAGCTGGTTGGACAAAGCCCACCATGTTAGGGAGGGCAATCTGCTTTACTCAGTCTACTAATTAGAATGTTGATCTCATCCAAAAACAACCTCACGGACACACCCACAATAATATTTGACCAAATATCTGAGCACCTGTGGTCCAGTCAGGTTAACATATAAAATTAACTATCACACTTATGTAGTAGGTTCCATGACTATCCTGCTTTTTACGAGACCAGTGCTCTAACCCCTGAGCTACGGAGCCTATCCTGCTTTTTATTTTATTTATTTATTTATTTATTTTTTTATTCTTACGTTAATCCCCATACATTACATCATTAGCTATCCTGCTTTTTAAATGAGGCAAAAGAGAGGTGATGTAACTCTCTTGTCATACACAACTGATAAATGGCAGAGACTCAGACCCATTCTTTCTCAACTTTATTATATCAGTTACCCAGGTATGACTGGCCAAAACATGGTATTTTAAAAAGAGGACAAGATTTGGAATTTAGACAGATCTTGGTTTTTATGAGAATTAAATTTTTAAAAAATGAATATAAAAGCACCTATCACTGTGTGTGGCATACAGATTCATTACATATAACTAACATTATTAGTATTAGTAGTAATACTAGTATTATTAGTAAAAGGATTATGATTATGAACAAATGTTTTTCCTCAGAATACTTGGTAGTGAAAATGCCAGAATGTACTTTAAATGAAGATATATTTGACCAATATTACTCTCTATTCTTTCCTTGCTTTTGTGATATAAAGATAAAAAAATTGTAAGTCACTAGATAGTTAATTTCTCCAACATATCCTCTTGCAAAAATAACATTATCTTTGGCAGAGATATACCTTATTCCTGCTGATGTCATTAGAAAATGGCAAGGTCAACCAAAATGAGAAATTGACAGCATCTCTGTCTTTCCAGTTTTTAATAAGTATTGTCAAAAGAAAGAATAATCAGATTTGAACTTGTTTGTCCTTGAAGTGCCTTTTTTCTAAAAGGCCTCCTGGCAAATCTAATGTAAGATCAAAAGCAGCTGGGAAAAAGTAGAAATCACTTAAATGTACTTCCTTACTTTATTCTATGGGATAAAAATAAAATACTTATTCACTTTCAGTGACTCAGGCACTGGGGAATTTGCCTCCTTCTTTTCCTAGGGTGTGGGGAATGTTGGTAAAGGGAGCTCTAATGAAGTAATAAACCAGATTTTCCAATATGTAAATAAAATATAGCCTTCTAAGGAATAAATGGTATTTAAAGACTTTGTCCCCCCCACCCCCACCCCTCACCTCATTTCTAGGGCAAAACTCCAAGCAACATTGAAATTAGTTATATTTTTTTTTCTTCTTTTTCTTCTGCCATGGGGCCTCCTATCTTCCATCCAAAATCCTCATGTTCTTTCATCTCCACATTTTGTGTTCTCAGCAAAGGATGTAATAAACTCACAGCCATTAAGATACAATGACTTAGGTAGGGTGCCTGGGTGGCTCAGTTGGTTAAGTGACTGCCTTCGGCTCAGGTCATGATCCTGGAGTCCCAGGGTCGAGTCCCACAATGGGCTCCCTGCTCAGCAGGGAGTCTGCTTCTCCCTCGGACCCTCCCGCCTCTTGTGCTCTCTCTCTCATTCTCTCTCTCTCAAATAAATAAAATCTTAAAAAAAAGATACAATGAGTTATAAAAATTACTGTGCTCTTTTTATCCATCCCCTTTAGAAATTAACAAGCTTCATAATTTAAAAAGCTTTAATTTTAGGCATCAATGTGATTGAGGAGGGATTTACTACAATCAGAGGGACCTTGCTGGAGTTGCTGAAATCATAACATGTAGAGAATGGGCTCTTTCTGCTTTCCTAGATGTTAAGGGCAGCCTTGCTATTTTCTCATCTTCTCTGTAATGTGGGCTCTAATTCCAGCTACACTAATCACAGTGCTAATCTCCCTTACCTGATTCCTACTAGTGCTCTCCTCATTCTGTCTCTGTAGGATGTGTCAGTGCTCTTGTCTTCACTGAGAATGCCTTCGTCCGTTCTCTCGGACAACCCATGCTCCTGACTTCACATGAGCCCAGCTTAATCAAAATTCTCCATCCAAGGTATAAAGTTTACCTGAGGAAATAAACCATCCTCTAAAGAAGCAACAATGAAAGAGTATAAGATAATATACAACTAATAGCCATTTGTGCATGTGCTGGTGATAGAGTCATGAGGAAACATCGTCCTGCCCCCAAGGAACTTACCTTCTTGTGAGGGACACAGATAAACAGAAAAATAACACATAGTCAAGACAATGCAGTAACAGCAACAGGCACGGGGCATTATGGGAGTAGAAAGGAAGGTACCCATCTGCAAGGTGCATTGTTGTCATCTGGGTAGCCCTGAGAAGCTGCATTATCACAGGAGTTGTGACACACAGTTGCCACACAATTTTGTTTTTTGAACTTTGCCAACTAACTACTATATTCGGGGGGGGGGGGTGAGGTGTGACAAGTGAGAGAAACATTTTAGTATAGTAGAACCAATGAAAACACACATCAAAAGGAATGTTTCCAGCAAAGGGGAGTGGTCAGACCATGAGCACCATTAGATGCTAGTAGCTCTCCATGTCACTGTGTCACACTGAATGAAAGAAGGAGCTCCTGAGTCACTTTCCTGATCACACGCATCCAGCTTCCTTCCCCCTGGTGTGGAAAAGTGCTCACTGCAGATTCCCTCATGCCTGTGAGCCAGATCCCCCACAACCATAAAACATGCTGCGTTTAGCATATATTTGCCTGTAGTAACAATCATATAAAGGGTTTAAATTCCTAAATGGGGGATTATAGAGAGCAGTGATTAAGAACCAGCCTGCTTAGGTTTGAGTCCAGGCTCCACAACTTACTAATGGTTTGATGATGGGAAAGAGGCTTAAATTCTTGATGCCTCAGTTTCCTAGTCTATATAATGGGAATAATAATAATAGCATTACCTCATAGGATTGATATGAGAATTAAATGAGATAGTAAGGTTAAAGTTCTTTACATTGCACCTGAAACCTAGAGTTTTAGTTACCTAGGGCTGCTGTAACAAATCACCACAAACTGCCTGGCTTAAAACAACTGAAATTTATTCTATCACAGTTCTGGAGGCTAGAAATCAGAAATCAATGTGTCAGCAGGGCTATGCTCCCTCTGAATCATTCCTTGCCTCTTAGCATCTGGTGGTTGCCGGAAATCCTTGGTGTTGCTTGGCTTGTAGACACATCACTTCAATCCCTGTGTATACCATTACATGTTGTTCTCCTTGTGTGTCTCTCTGTGTCCTCACCTGGCCTTCTGATAAAGATACCAGTAATTGCATTTAGGGTTCACCTTAATCCAGTATAACCTCATCTTAGTTTAACTACTTACATCTACAAAGACATTATTTCCAAATAAAGTCACATTCACAGGTTCCAAGTAGACATGAATTTTGGGAGAATACTATTCAACCCAGAATACCTAGTAAGTATGCAATAAATGTTAGTTAAAACACACTCACCCATTTTACCACACACACCCATAAACATAAAACACATACTCACCTACATGCACAGAGGGAATTCTGGGAAGATGATGGTTTCAATATGGCCTTATTCTAACTCTTTATTCTCAACTCCAGTCTCTATTTCTGAGCCAAGTGGTTGGGGGCTTTCCAGAAGAAGGCTCTGAGGATGGACATGCAGCTGTTGGAGAGAACTGGTGGAGGAATATCTTCCCTCTGGGTCAGTCCCAGCGGAGAGTTGATACCAGGTTCCATAGTTTCCTTGGATCTCAAAGAATTGAGGAGTAGCTGAACAAATGGGCTGAATCTTTATTCCAGAGAATGAGCAAATGGGAGGAAATTGGGTGCAGAGATGATGAAAGGAGATTGACTGCCTGCTTGCTGCACCCAAAAGAGCAGAGACCAGTGCGTCGTCTTCTATTTTCAGACCTTTGGCCATGTAAGTTGCCCCAGCAGCTTCATCTGAGCCCTACTAAGTGGACAAAGGAAAATAAGGCACACCAGGGGCCCAGGTAGAGAGAAGAGGACTGAGCAATGACTTTTGGAATGAACTACTATTAAAATATAGCTGCTGGAGAAGATAAAGGATAACAGGAATAAAACAATGAAAAGAACACTCAAAATATACAAGGAGAGCACAAAACAGATTGTCTGGAACTAAAACATGACTTCTAAATTAAAACATTCAGTAGACGAAGAAGAGCATCATCCCAGTCAAGAGCTGTGTATTGGTCTGAAAAATTAAATTGATTGGCACAGAACAAACTTTCAAAGAGATAGAAATCATGATGAATAAGAGAACAGACCTTGAGGAAAGATCTATGAAAAACCTAATATGGGAATTACAGGAATTCCAACTAAAGAAAAAGAAGCAGAGGGATGAGAGAGCGAAAGTCCTGACTGTAGTATGAAAGTGCATACCATGTTCCCGGAAAGACTGAAGAGGAAAGATTTATTTAGGCAGATCCTGCTAAAAGTCCTAAATTCCAGGATAAAGAGAAACGTCACAATTCCAGAGGAAAGGGAAAGGTGGTTAGAAAGGCAAAACAATCATACTGGTTTGAACTTCAGCAGTATTTGAAGTGGTAGATGACTTAGAGAAAAGGACTAAAACCCAAGGATCCAAGGCAGAACCAAGATATAATTCATTCATCAGACTGAAAGTAAGATATCTGTGGCCATGCTCCCGCTAAGGAAAATACACGAGAAAGGACACAAAGCAAGCAAAGGAATTGGAATAGAGACTTCAACATAAAGAAGATGAAAGAGAAAGAAAAGTGTTTAGAAATAAGGAGGTTTAAGTGCAGATTCAAAAGATACTATAGATACAATAGAGAGAATACAATGTGCAATTTTTTGGCAATACAGTAATCCTTCCTTATCTGTGATTTCAGCTTCTGCAGTTTCTTTTTATTTTTTTAAGATTTTATTTATTTATTGACAGAGAGAGAGACAGTGAGAGAGGAAACACAAGCAGGGGGAGTGGGAGAGGGAGAAGCAGACTTCCTGCGGGGCAGGGAGCCCAATGCGGGGCTCGATCCCAAGACCCTGGGATCGTGACCTGAGTCGAAGGCAGACATTCAACGACTGAGCCACCTAGGTGCCCCTCATCTTCTGCAGTTTCAATTGCCCATGGTCAACCATGGTCTAGAAGCAGATGATCTTCCTTCTGTCATTAGAAGGTCAGTAGTAGCCTAAGGCATTGTTACAATTCCTACATTAAGCTCCTCACTTCATCTCATCATGTAGGCATTTCAGCATCTCCCATCATCACAAGAAGTGTGAGTACAGTACAGTACAATAAGATATTTTGAGAGAGAGACACACTGCATTCACATAACTTTTATTATAGTATATTGTAATTATTCTATTTTATTATTAGTTATTGTTGTTGATCTCTTACTGTGCCACGTTTATAAGTTAAATTTATCATAAGTGTGTGTGTATAAGGAAAAAAACCCATATTATATATAGGGTTTGGAACTACCTGCAGTTTCAGGCATCCGCTGGGCGTCTTGGAACATTTCCCCTGCAGATAAGGGGGGAATTACTGTAAATTTGAAAAGCTAGTGAAAATAGATGTTATTCTAGTAAAATACAAAATATCAAAGTTGGCCTAAGAAGAATTGGAAAATTTGAATAGACCAGTGTTGATAGCAGACATTGGAAATATGGCTAAAGATTACTATTTTTAAAAAAAACAATGGAATCAGAAAGTTTCTCAGTTGAATTTCGACTAACTTTTAAAGAACAATTCCAGTGTTTTTAAACTATTCCAGACATAGAAAAAGAAAGTGCCCAAATCCACTTAATACTCATTTTGTGAGTACCACTTAACTTTGATACCAACCCTAAAAAAAAAATAGTAAAAGTAGAAATAGACAGATAGATTGATAGATGATAGATAGATCGATAGATAGATAGATGATAGAGACAAATAGACAGATTGACTGACATAGCCCCTCCTATGATAGATGGATGGAAGAATGGATGGATAGATTTTATTCATGCTTTCTGAAAAACAATAAGATACTCATTATTCAGCTTATTAGCTTTTATTTTTATTTTTAACATTAATTAATTTAATATAAATGTCAGACTCCTGCTTAAAAATCCTTCATTTGCTCTCCATTTAGTATGTTTTATAAAAATTTAGTATGTTTTATAAAACGATCATAGAACATCTATTTTTTTTTTTTTTGAGGTTGGAATAATTTTTTTTAATTTAAATTCAAGTTAGCTAAGAATAGTGTAGTACTGGTTTCAGGAGTAGAATTTAGTGATTCATCACTTACATATAACACCCAGTGCTTATCCAACAAGTGCCCTCCTTAATGTTCATCATCCCATTTACCCTATCCCCTCACCCACCACCCCTCCAGCAACCCTCAGTTTGTTCCCTATAGTTAAGAGTCTCTTATGGTTTGCCTCTCTCTGTTTTTAATCCTATTTCATTTTTCCTTCCCTTCCCCTATGTTCATCTGTTTTGTTTCTTAAATTCCACATATGAGTGAAATCATATGATATTTGTCTTTCTCTGACTTCTTTTGCTTAGCATAATACACTCTAGTTCCATCCATCATAGAACATCTATTTAATTTGGCAAATTATTTGGTAGTTGTAGGAATATGAGGTTTTGTACCATGTTATATGTATTCAATTTATTTTTAAAAACACTTACTTGACATTTACCTTGAACCACACTGTACTAAGTGCTTTACATTCATTAACGCATTCAGTCCCACAGTAATCTCCTGATTTGCACCATTATTACTTCTGTTTTAAAGACAAGGAAACTGAGGTTTGGAGAGAATGAACAGCTCACACAAGTCTGCAGAAGAGCCGGGCTCTTCAAGTCAGCATCTTACTGTTTATATGTCTCATCTCCTGGGCCAGACCAGAAGGTCCTTTGGGAAGAGGCTATCTTACTTATTTTGTGTTCAACATGCACCATCATGGTTCTTCGAACATATCTAAGTACAAGTAAGTATTTGTTGAAATTAATTGGCTGAGTGGCACTTTTTGTTTGTTTTAAAGTAGGGAAAACTTGGTCATGTTTCAAGGTATCAAATATGGGCCAATGTAGTTATTGAAGATGCCACAGAGGGACGTATTAATAGATCACGGTCAATTCATCAGTAAGTTTATTAACTATCTTTTCTTGCCTAGTTGATAGAAAGACAAAGTAGCACAGAGTTCACAGGAAAGCATAATCTGAGAAAGATGGACAGTTTCTCCTCTGAGAGTACAGGGGCAAATAGACAAGGAGAGTTGAAGCAACATGGATATGCAGAGATAAACACAAACAAGAAGGGAGCTGAGGGCCTGCCCAGTCTGTTATCAGAGCTCAGAGGAAACAATTGGGGAAATATTTTCTAGACTGTCAGACCTTATCTTTGCAATTTAGTAAAAACAGCAACTGAAAATACACCTGCTGACATGACTTTCATTTACAGTTGAGGTCTGGGGGCAGGAATTCATTTGAATAATGCCCTTGTTTTATTGAAACAACTTGGTTGTTCCATATTGGAGTTCACTGGTAGGTCATATATTGATAAGCCAGCCAGTTCCCCAAACTTTAAATGATTGCTGATCTAGAAATTGAAAAAGAAGTAGATTTGGAAATGGTCTGAAAACCAACAGTGAGAAATACTCTGTGTCATTTTTCAGATAAGCATGACTGTCTGTTAGCTCCTCCAGTCATTTAGTGAAGCTGGGCTATTGCCCTACAAAGCTTTCTGTGCAGGGTCTTTGGAAAAGTGAGCTGAGAGTTCTGTATGGTTGAATGAGCTGAAGAGTAGAATGTCCATTGTCTACATGCCCCAAGATTATCTGCAATGTCCAGTTTTCCACTTGACCACACAGAAAATAGATTGGCTATATATTATTGTTTCAGTGTCAGCAGATAAAGTTATCATGGAGCATATTTCTTTTATCCTGGGTAGAGTTGTTTTTTTAATCTTTGCATAGTATATTTTTTAGTTTAGTTTAGTTTTGTTTTTAGTGAATGCTGGAAGCTTGGAATTACAACATCTCTCTATTTAGCCTTTCCTTTTTTTTTTTTTTTTCAAAGAACATTTCCAATTTCTTGCTGCATTTCATGGGAGTCCTAATATCCTAATCTAGTCACAGTACAATGATTTTCATTTATAAAATAAAATTGCTCCCACAGCATCAAATTAAACTCTCTTTTTAAATGAAATCAGTGGTTAAAAAAATTAACCCCCCAAACAATAAAAATGTATATTTTCTATATATGTAATAACTAACATGTATTTAACAAATCACAGTTTTTAGTGCCTATTTGTGCATGTTTTAATAAACTGTCACTACCATTCTATGAAGGAAGTGTTATTGTCTTTTCTAGTTTAAAGATAAGAATTGGGTCCCAGAAAGAATAAGTGACTTGCCTATGATCACATACCAGTAACTGGTGGAAGTGGAACTCAAGCCCATTTTTTTCAGCTTCTAAATCCTGTGTCTTGTCTTCAGAGGGAGAAGTCCCTATTGATTCACTCACTGTTCATTTACTCAAACATTCAACAAACATTTATGAACACTGTGTTGGCTTTTGAAATACAAGGGTGAATAGGACATAGTCCCTGCCCTGGTAAAGCATACAGTCTAATGGGAGAAGACAGTCAAATAAATGGGAAGGATTATCTGTGCTCTTGTTAGAAAAAATACAGGAAGTGATGAAAGCCCCAGTGGGGCTGGGGGGCGGGCAGTGATGGGGTGGTCAGGGAAAGCTTTCTGAAAGAGGTGATATCAAGGTGAGACGGAATAAATAAGTAGGAATTTGTGGTAGGGAATGGGGAACAACATTCTGAACTAAGGGAACAGCATGTGCAAAGGTCCTGAGTCAGGACAAATCATGGGTTGGAAGGTGAATGTTAAATAGTGGTCTCTTTAGCCATTAGCTCAAACATTGAGTGTTGGAGAGGTAAGGGAAACCTGAGCAAGCTGGGTCTTGGAACTAAGGACAGTTTTGGAAGATTTCTAAGCTGGGAGGTACTGTGTTGTTTTATTACTTTAAAAAGGCCGCTCTGGCAGGAGTGTGGAGAATGGATGGGAGAGAAAGTAAGACTACCATAAGGAAGGACAATTAAGGGGTTAAAATGATGAAAGAGGTGATGGGTGAGAGTGGCCTGAACTGCTGCCTGGTGGCCACATCTGGGTAACTGTGGCAATTCCATTTGGAGAATGAAAGACAGGCCTGCCTAAGCACTCTCTAAGGCTAGCAAAGCAACCAGAGGACCCCAGGTACTTAAAACACTGACAACAACTATAGGGCCCCCAGTTATGTAAATTCCACCCAGCTGGCAGGCCAGTTAACTTGCCCAGTCTTTGACTTGATTGACCCTCTCCAGATACACAGAAACTCACTCCTGGATGGTGTTTCCCCTCCTTAGTTAAAAGCATTCTGCTGATATGCAGTAGACATCATAGCCACTCTGACTGGTTTTATTTGATTGAGTTGTAGTTATCTGAGGATTAGACAGATATTGATTCATGTCATGTTCTGTGCCTTGGATTCTCATCTAATCAAAACATTGCCAAAACATTGTCTCCTAAATGCAAAATTACTCAGTGAATAAATCCTAATGTGAAGCTTTCAGGCAAGCCATGCTTAGAAATGAAATTTAAGTAGGAGAAACTTCAAAAGGAATAGGGCAAACTGTTGCTATTCTGAAGATAATAATTTACGCTCTCCTGGTACTTGGCAGTGGGGTAGCAAGGTGGCAAATAGAAGGGAAATGCAAATTGAGTAAACCTACTCAATTAACTAGGCTATCATTTGCTGCTCTTTACAGAGGATAAAATCTCACCTCTTTAGCATGGAATACAACGCCTTTCAGGATTGTTGCCTGCTAGTCTGTTCAATCTCATTCTTCCCACACACATTTTCCTCTTCCTGGAATACTCTCTCTTGTTTACCCGTGAATCCAATACCTGTTCACATTATAAGACTTTGCTAAACATTACTTCCTTTCTGATGGCTTTTCTGCCTCCTGCCATCCCCACCCACCAAATTCTTTTCTTCCTCTGCATTCCCTTTGTACCTTGTCTGTGCTTCCATTATAGCATTTACATGTTATGGATGTATATGCAATCTCTCCTCATTAATTCACAGTTCCATATTTATCAATTTTCCTACTTGCTAAAATGTATCTGTAATCTGCAAATCAATACTTGTGGACCTTTCATGGTCACTTGTGAGTACATTCACAGAAGCAAAAAATTTGAACCACTCATCGTGAATGTTCCCAACTGAGATCACACTAGCAATGCTTTATCTTCTTGTTTCAGCTCTCATACTGTAAACAAGAGTCCTTTTGGTGGTATAATTTGTAATACATTTTCACATTTTTGTGCTTTTTGTTGGTGTTTTTTTGCTTAAAATGCCCCCCGCCAAGCATAGTGCTGAAGTGCTATGTAGTGTTCCTAAGTGCAAGAAGAACGTGATGTGCCTTAGAGAGAAAAACACATGTGTTACATAAGTTTGCTAAAGCTTAAGCCATGAATTCAATGTTAATTAACCAACAATATATATTGAGTAAGTTGTCTTTAAACAGAAGCACACATAAAACAAGGTTATGTATTTATCAGATGACAAAAATGTAACCAGAGTCTTGCAGGAACGTAACCCCGTATTTCTTAGGAGCAGTGGCTCAGTATTCACTAAGTAACTGTTTGTGGTGACTTTATATAACAAACTAATGACAAATAATGAGAATCACTATACTTGTTTGTTTAGGTGTCTGTAGAATTGCTTGAGAAATGAGACGATCATCTTTGTATACTTAACACCCAGAATGATGGTTAAAATTAAGAATATGGTTGGTGCTTAATATTCTTGACAATAGTACCAAAGGATATTTCAAATATAATTTCACTGGTAATTGAAATGGATTCTTCCTTATTCCAATTCCACAAAGAATGCCTGCTCAAAGCCAGATGATTATAATTCACTTTTTAGTATTAGTTTGGGTATTAACTCCTAAGGGAACTGTGAATGGTCTTAAAACATTTATTGACCTAAAGGGATTGTGGGATTACTGCATTGAAGTTATATAACTCTAGGAAAAATCAGAGCATATTATGTGGCATACTCAACAGAAATAAGGCTCCTTGAAACAGAATTTGCTAAAGCAGTGAGTTTCAGTGGTAGGGCCTAGGGATTTGGATTTGAAAAAGGACTCTAGTGGTTCTAATATAATGTGTTCACCTGCCACATTATGAGAAATACTGCTATTCCAGGAATTTCTTACCTGGAAATTGTTCTCTCTGGAGATCCCTAAAGGGATCTTTAACTCAGTTCTTTTTGAAGATAAATAAAGGTTTTTGTTTTGTTTTGTTTTGGCAAATGAGTGGCTCCCTAAACTGTATATCTTTTACTGTATATATGCATTTACAATAAACTCTAGTCTATTTCACCTCTTCTTCACTAAGCAGCAGGTGCTGATCAGTGTGCTAATGAAGAGCTCAGGTTCATTTTAGGCTCTCTTCTAGGTTCCTTTTAGGCTGCTTTTCTCACACATAGTCCAGTCTGAGCTGGGATACAAACTTCTAGTTTCAGGGCTCTCATAATGCTAAGTTTTAGGGTACTATCAGAGTAGGCTGTGGTAACAAACAACCTTCAAACTCTGTGTTTAGAACAACCAAGTTTCTTTTTTTTTTTTTTCCCTAATACTATACATCTAACTGTGTTGGCAGGGGACGGTGTTCTCAATGGTCATCCAGGGGCCCAGTCCCATGAAGTCTTTATTATCTTCTAACATTGCTATTTCAACACAAGTTTTCAGGGTTTGCTCTGACAGGGAATATAAGCATGGATGATCATGCACTGGATCTTAAACACATCTGCCCAGAAGTGACACATCATTTTTGCTCCTGTTCCATTGGCAAAACAAACCATTGGCTATACCTAACTTCAAGAGAGAGAGAGAAGTATAGTCCTCTAGTATTCCTAGAAGAGGAGAAGAGAAATATTGGGCAGTAATTATAATGCCTACCATAATCTGGTAATCAAGTATTAGGTTCACTTTTTTTCCCCTACATGCAGTATGCTCCTATGCCCTGTGTCTTAGTCTGTTTGGGCTGCTGTAATAAAATACCAGGGATGGAGTAGCATATAAACGAGGAATTTATTTCCCATAGTTCTGGAGGTTGGAAAGTCCAAGATCAAGCTGCCAGCAGATTTGATGTCTGGTGAGAGCCCATTTCCTGGTTCAAAGATGGCACCTTTTTGCTGTGTCCTCACTTGGTAAGAAAAGTAACTTTCTTGAGTCTCTTTTATAAGGGCACTAATCCCATTCATGAGGGTTCTGCCCCCATGACTTAATCACCTCCCAAAGACTCAACCCCCTAATACCATCACATATGAACATTTCAACATATGAACATTTAGATCATAACATCCTGCAAAAGAGAGAATCCCAGATCCCTTTGAAACTCTGTGAACTAAAAAGACAAGTCTTCTGCCCCTCCCCTCATGCCCTCCTCGTGAAGGATAACTTCAATAAACATTCACATTCTGTAAGAGTAAGAATGGGAGACACATGGCAGTAACTTGTTTGGAGCAATTCTGAAAACTCACTGGCTTGTGCTGGTGAGGTATATTCCTAGAGTGAGCTTCATTCTGATCCCCAGGAAAGTCTTTCAGTCCATCAATCTCCACAGCCCTTGGCTTGGCCCACTAGGAGGTGCTTCCTTCTCTATTATCATCCTTGGTCCCATAACTGAAGTGGGCATTGGATGATGCTGCCATCTCAACATGGGGCTTTAGGCTTTGCTGCGGTGGGAGAAATAGAGAATTGCACTCTTGATCTTAAATGCTTCTGTCATTGGCCAAAATAG
Source organism: Leptonychotes weddellii (assembly GCF_054177405.1). Lineage (NCBI taxonomy): Eukaryota > Metazoa > Chordata > Mammalia > Carnivora > Phocidae > Leptonychotes > Leptonychotes weddellii. Next base: position 57,675,441 of record NC_138372.1, read on the forward strand.
ACCAACATTAACTTAAATGGGTAATGCCATGTAATCCACCCACATATTCAGTACTAGAGAAGAACCTGAATATATTGGTAAGCTTTGGTATTGTTTACCACACCTGATTTCGTTTCTGCATTTGCTCAAAGTACAGAGTTCCAGCAGACAGACTAGGGCTTAAGACTGGCTTTACTTCTTACTTTCCATGAGACCTTAGGTGAATTACTAACTTGTTTAATAAACCTGTTTTCTTATCTATAAAATGTCGACTACAAGAGTGCCTCCTTCCCTGGGTGGTTCCAAGGATGCATGTTTGTCAAGTCCTTAACAAAGTGCCTGGCAGATAGTGAGTGCTCTCAAGTGTTAGCTGTGATGTTTGCTACTGTCCTGATCACAGTGTTCTGTATTGGACTGTGCTAGAAACTACACTCTTTTTACAGAGTAGGCATTCTTTGTTGTGGATGTCTGTAAACCCCCTGCTGGATTATCCTTGAATATGGTGGAATGACAGAAGATATTAGAAGTCCTCTGATGGGCAGGGTTTCCTTCTGAGAGCCTTCATTTGTGCAGCACATGCATTTGCTGTATGGCATCACTAAACATCTTGGTAGAGTGGTTAGGGAAATTCTGCTCCTTTGCTTCATGCCCAATATGGTGAGGGTCACAGATGCCCGCTAGGCCCCTGCATTTCATTGCTTGAGTCATTGTACGCAACAGGACAATACACAAAGATTCCTCAGAAATGGGTGAATTTCAGCAAATTCAGGAAAAATGAAATCAATGTATTAATAACAGCGTTAGGAGAAAAAATATTCTATTATGGACATTGTTCTTTGAGCCTTTGGAATGCTGCTAATGATTGACACCTCTTCCTTTACTATCCAGAAACAAGGTTTCATAAAAAAGAATAAAGAATCAGATGTCTGATTCCTTTGCACCAAGTGAAAAACATTTGTTTTAGCTTGGGCTTCTATAGCAAAAATACCACAGACAGGATGGTTTAAGCAACAAACATTTATTTCTCACAGTTCTGGAGGCTGGAAGTCCGAGATCAGGGTGCCACCATGAATGGGTTCTGGTGAGGGACCATTTCCTGGTTTGCAGATGGTTGCCTTCTTGTAATACCTTCACGTGGTGGCAAAAGAGGGCTCTACTCTTTATTCTAAGGGCACTAATCCCATTGTGGGATTCCATTCTCATGATCTCTTCTAAACCTAATTATTTCCCTAAGACTTTACCTCCAGATACCATCACATTAAGGATTAAGGCTTCAACATATGGATTTTGAAGGCACACAAACATTCCATCCATAGAAATATATAACTGACTCCCACAAAGCATGTGGACACCCATGATGTACCAGGCATTATACTCATCACTGGTAATATAAAAATGTGTAAGATGTGGTTCTTGCCACAAGGAATAGCAATCCAATGGGGGAAAAGATGGATCAGTAAGCTGAAAATTCCATATAACATGTTAAATATTCCAAACAGAAGAACAAACAAAATGCAGTGGTTCTCAAATGTGGGAACAACTTACATCTGTTTGGGATATTAAGATTTAGTTTGGTTGCCATGGCAAGTGGGCTGAACTGATCATCAAAAAAAGTTGGTATTTCTTTACTGTGACCTATTTATACACCCAAATCATGTTCACTTTAGTATCTTTGGAATTAAGCCAACTAGATTTTTGGTTCCTGTCAGATTTGCCTTGGTTTTATTACATTTTTTAACAGTGGGTGGCCTGTTACATTCCTTTTGTTTCCCTTTTTCTCCTGACCTTTGTTTGTAAAGAACTGTATATAAAATAAAATGTTCAGTTGGTTTATATATTGGCATCTGAGCGTCCCTGATCAACGACTATTCACAATTTCACATTTCTGGCATCTCTTCCTCAAGAACCTCAGAGACAGATTGGTTAATGTTATCTTTCAATTTGCCTTTCTTTTTATTGGAAATGTAGAAATACATATTATTTTGGCATGCTGAATTTGACCTTTTCCAGACCAGTTGTTTCATCTATCTGGGACAAAGGGAGTAAAGCAGACTGTAAAAAGCAGGTCAGAGGGGAAGATTACTGATGAGAAAGAAAGCCTGACTCAGAAGGGAGGCGATGGCATTCACAGTGTTTTTAAAGTACTTAAGATACTGTACTCTCTCAAGAGAATCTGTCTTCAACAAGCAAAGAAGAATGTCAGGAAATTGTATGGCTCTTGAAAATAGCTCTCCATCAAAGAGTGATAAGAGAGCTCTCTGAAAGCAGAAACCTTACAGAGTGGGGAGCCCAGGTAATGCTGAGACTATCATCCAGCAAACTTTTGGAGACTTTGGCCATTATCTCAAAGTTGACAAAAGGTAGCTGAATGAGGAATTAAAAACAAATGTGAGTTAGAGCCCAGCTGTCAGAAAATAAGACAAATCTGCCTCCGGTACCTAGTTAGACAAAGGCATAAACTAGGACTGGCCAGTCCTAGACAGAGCAGCCACACATGGCCGTGTGGGTTGTCTGGTGCACAAAGTGCCACATTAGAGAAGACGGTGTCCACAGCATAGACATCATAGATCTTCGTAGTTGTTATTTTTGAGTAGATGGCATTTAAGTGTCTTGTTTTAACAAATCCATGTAGAAGAACAATTTTCTGATAGGTGGATAAAACTGTCTTGAGAAAGGGGCTCCTTTTCTAATTTGGACACACTGTATGAGCTAGCAGCAGCTGCATGCTCAGAACCAAATGAAATCAGATATACCTATTCCTCAGTGTTCTTTGATACTTGGGTCCGCTCTGGCAGGATTGTGTCCCTAGATCTCATTCATTCATTCATTTAAACAAGCAAACAAACAAAGAACTAATTGGATATCTGCCACATGCCAGCCACTGTTATGAACAAAAATCCCTGCCCTCACGGCACTTTCCCTCCAAAGTGAACTGTGAACATCTGGGAGTTGGGAAGAATAAGGGACAGAGAGTGTTGGTGCAGAGGAACATGATTAGGCTTGAATCCTGTGTTTAATCCCAGCTCCAAATGGTGTGGCCTCGGGCAGTTTGATTCCCTTCACTTTATTGGTCTATAGAAAAGGCTAATAATACTTGACTCGTTGACTTTGTTGGAAAAGTTAAAGATATTATATTAAACAAACTTTTAATATGAAGCTTATGACATAGCAGGTATATGATTGATGGTTGTAATAATTATTATTATTGTAATTATTATCTAAGGATAATAGCATGGACAATCCAATCCTGAGTGTACCCCTGGACAGCAACCTCTGATGCTTGTGGTTGGCCTGACATGGAAGGAGGGTGTTAGAATGGGAACTTCTACTTCCTGTAATCTGGATTCACTTCTCTTCCTCACTGTATAAAACTTGTTTTCTAAACCTCCCTAAAGAAGTCCAGTGTGGTGAAAACAGACAGACCTCATGACCTATGTGAGATTATGTTTCTACATGTTTCCAGAGGGCTGACGTTTATATGAAAGAGAGGCTGAGTTAGAGGTTGTCACAGGTGGGTTCTGGGAGGCCAACTGAGAGATAGAGATTTGCAAGTAGGAATCTTGTTAGGTGTGCTTCTGGGATCAGCACCTGCAGGAAGAGAAGAAGGCAGGATTGGGCAGAAAGGGAAATTAAACAATGATGCATTGAAACAGAGGCCTCAGTTAAACTTACGGGAGCTCTGGGGTTGGGGTAACTCTTCAAACTTGACTAGAATTGGAGAGTGGGAGCCAGGACTTCATTCCCATCTCCTCTAACAGTCATTGCTTGCAGGCTGTCCTTGAGGAGGGGGGTGACCTTGAGTTAGGCTCTCTTCAGCAGAGTATGAGCCCCAGTGAGGGACTCAGCCAAGAGCTTCAGCTGCCAGCACTCCCAGCGGTTAGGGAAACAAATGCCTCAGTCCCGGCGGGGCAATCTAAGCAGCACATCCATGACAGAGGTAAAGGTCACCTCCAAGGCAAACCCATCCATAAAGAACTCTGCAGACAGAGGCATTAGCTGTGCTTTCTAATCTTTTCTTCACTGTGGCACATCAAAAATGATAATATTTTGTATTGCATTAAGATAAACAGATTGGGCTGCTTGTGGTCAGAGGTGACAGGCTGAGGGACTCCAGCTGCCATATGCCCACCTGATAGCCTGGGGCTCAGACAGTTAGAGACAATTTTAAAATTAGACAATTTTAGCAAGCTTTTTCATATAACCTGAGCCTAAGTACAGTGCTTGGGAGGTGGTGAATTAAAGTCATAAGGGCAGGTTGGGGAGGGCAGTGCAAAGCTAATAGGAATCCTTAGGGCAAGGCACATGGTAACTGGTGCATATAAGAAGTAACGCATAATTCTCCCTGTCACATTTGTGTCTTACTCTTTGAGTACCTTAATTGCTAGAAAATCAGAGGCTAGGCTCCAGCTCACAGTGTGTTCAATTTGAACCCTCCCCCCCTCAAATGGTTTTGAGACCCACAAAAACTCCCTGGGTTCAGAGATATGAATTTAGTTTCTTTCTGGCTGTGTGTTACTTTGGAACCAGAATTCAGTTCATGGTTATATAGCCTGATTGAGGTGCCCCTAAAATACATTATTGATCTCTCTCTTTCCTTTTTTACCTTACCAGGAGGAGAAAAGCAAATAATATTGTGTAGCTTCCATCTAGGATTCATTTCTCTGTGCTCTTCATCAGAATATGATGGAAGCTGGAGAGTCATGATGTGGTCCATGTTCATTATCTGACTGCTGCCGTCCATCATAGATTCACAGGTAAATGCCCTATTGACATTTCTATTATTAACCAGCATGTGACATGTCACAAACTGGGGTTACAGATGTGTTTCTTTTGTTCCTAATAGTGTCGGTTCATACAGCATATATATATGCATATAGATAGAATATTAAATTAGTTGCCAGCAATAAAAAAAATTAGATTTCTTAAAAAATCAAAAGATCTGCAATGAGTGGGCCCTAGTTTGTTCCCACATAACAATTGGTTCAAGCTGAGTTTGGGCTGTACCTTCATGAGATGAGGCATGTGCTCTAGTTTGCCTCAGTCCCCATCATGTCCTAGTGTCTCCCTATCCATTTGTTTTAATAATTTATGTTACCTACTGGACACTATGAGTATGAGTTTGACACTTGATTTGTGTAATTTCAGGGGGTCTCTTGGGATTCCTAAAAGGCATGAAGAAAAATGGTCAAAATTAGTCTTGGGGACAACAAAGGCATTATAATTTACTTGGTATGAGTTTTACTGATCAGCTAGTCTTGAGCACAGCCATTGTCATGGAAGCCTATAGATGTTGTGCAAACTAGGGGACAAGAGCCAAGCAGCAGCCGCTAAAGGAAAATTGTAGTGAGAAGTGTATGGTAGGGAGCCTCCAGTGAAGGTCACTAGCAAAGACCCATGATCAGAAATGGGGTAACGAGGGGAAGCTGCTGAAAAAGAAGGGTTAGAGAACTCAGAAGATGAGTCAAAGGGTGGGTTCTAGGAATCCAGGACAAGAGGTAATAGAACTGGAAAGATACCTGCTGGAGGTCAGGGGTTCTGCAACATCAGTCCTGTTTCCCTTGTGTGGCAGACTCAGCCCATTTTTAAGAAGATATGGTATTGTTAAAATGTCTGTACTACCCAAAGCAATCTACACATTTAATGCAATCCCTATCAAAATACCACCAGTATTTTTACACAGCTAGAACAAATAATCCTAAAATTAGTATGGAACCACAAAAGACCATGAATGGCCAAAGCAATCTTGAAAGAGAAAAGCAAAGCTGGAGGCATCACAATTCTAGACTTCAAGCAATATTACAAAACTCTAATCATCAAGACAGTATGGTACTGGCACAAAAACAGACAGATAGATCAATGGAACAGAATAGAAAACCCAAAAATGGACCCACAACTATATGGTTAACTAATCTTTGACAAAGCAGGAAAGAATATCCAATGGAAAAAAAGACAGTCTCTTGAACAAATGGTGTTGGGAAAACTGGACAGCAACATGCAGAAGAATGAAACTGGACCACTTTCTTAGACCATACACAAATTCAAAATGGATGAAAAACCTAAATGTGAGACAGGAGACCATCAAAATCCTAGAGGAGAGCACAATCAATAACCTCTTTGACCTCAGCTGCAGCAACTTCTTACAAGGGAAAAAAATGAACTACTGGGACTTCGTCAAAATAAAAACCTTCTGCACAGTGAAGGAAACAATCAACAAAACTAAAAGGCAGCCTATGGAATGGGAGAAGATATTTGCAAATTGCATATCTGATAAAGGTTAGTATCCAAAATCTATAAAGAACTTCTCAAACTCAACACCCCAAAACCAAATAATCCAGTTAAGAAACGGGCAGAAGACATGAGCAGACATTTCTCCAAAGAAGACCTCCAGATGGTCAACAGGCACATGAAAAAATGCTCAACATCACTCATCATCAGGGAAATACAAATCAAAACCACAATGAGAGACCACCTCACACCTGTCAGAATGGCTAAAATTAGCAACACAAGAAACGACAGATGCTGGCGAGGATGCAGAGTAAGGGGAACCCTCTTGCACTCTTGGTGGGAATGCAAACTGGTGCAGCCACTCTGCAGAACAGTATGGAGGTTCCTCAAAAAGTTAAAAATAGAACTACCCTATGTCCCAGCAATTGCACTACTAGGTGTGTACCCAAAGGATACAAAAATACAGATTCAAAGGGCTACATGCACCCCGATGTTTATAGAAGCATTATCAACAATAGCCAAACTATGGGAAGAGTTCAAATGTCCATCGACAGATGAATGAGTAAAGAAGAAGTGGTATACAGGGAATACTACTCAGCATTAAAAAGTATACTATCTTGCGTTTGCAATGATGTGAACAGAACTAGAATGCATTATGCCAAGCAAAATAAGTCAGTCCAAGAAAGGCAAATACCTTATGATTTTACTCCTATGTGGAATTTAAGAAACTAAACAGATGAACATATGGGAAGGGGCAAAAGAGAGAGAGAGGGAGAGAGAGAGAAACCATAAGAGACTCTTAACTATAGAGAAAAAACTGAGGGTTGATGGAAGGAGGTGGGTGGGGGGTGGGCTAAATGAGTGATGGATATTAAAGAGTGCACTTTTTATGATGAGCACTAGGTGTTATTTGTAAGTGATGAATCACTAAATTCTACTCTTGAAACCAGTATTACACTGTATGTTAACTAACTAGAATTTAATTTTTTTTTTTAAAAGGGAAGACATGGATTTGGCCTTTGGCACCACAAGGAAATCACACAGCTGATAAAACACATTTGACTGAAAACAATCTTATTTGTTCCAGATAGTATTCTGTTCCATCCCAATCCAGAATACTAATTTGCTGACTTTTAATGATGAAAGCAATATTTATGTAAGCAGTGTAAACACAGAGAGCATTTAAGTTTAAAATCAGGTAATATATGTGATTTAGTAACCATTCTAGATCATCTACAAGTAGGATAATGAATCATAACAGCCTGTTCTCAATAGATATCCCAGGGGATGGATCATCAAAATCCATACGATGCTTGCTACCCTATTTCTCCTGCACAACTCCATGCCTTCCACAAGCACAGAAGTTTGAATTCATATATTAGATGGGGATCTGTGAAATTCATGATATTGGGTAATTCTGCTTTTTTTTTTTTAAAATTAAGAAAACATATATTTTATTAAACAAAAGATTTTTTTAAAGCTCAAGATTCTCACAGGCCAGAACATAAAATTTTTACTAAATAGAAAGCTATGCCCTTAATTTATTTTCTACCTGAAGCTGAATTTCTTTTTTTTTATTCTTATGTTAATCCCCTACATTACATCATTAGTTTTAGATGTAGTGTTCCATGATTCATTGTTTGTGCATAACACCCAGTGCTCCATGCAGAATGTGAATTCTGCTTTTTTTTAAAATTTAACTTCAATTATGGGTAGTTCTGCTTTCTACACAAGTTAGCAATTGCTACAGAGATTACTAGATATGGAAGGAGTGGGTCCACCATGTTGGTTCTTTGACAAAGTTGTTATGGATAGTCTTGTCCTTTATATTAGATTTCTGCAAGTCCCTTGTATAAAAATGGTCACACTGATAGCACTTTCTCCCCTCCTTCCACTCTGCTCCATTTCCCTCTTGCTCTCCCCTCGTTACTCTACCTGCTTTCTCCTCCTGCCAGTGTTCACCCTCTCTACCCTTCTTGCTGTTATGTAGGGAAAACTCTCTTCCATTTCTCCTTTCCTTGCTTCCTGTACCTTTGACTGACAGACTGGCTAGTTTGTGTTTCAGGGTCCCCTGCCATCCTGCGGCTCCCTCTTTCTGTTTTTATTCCCTTGATGGAAAAGGCAATGTTTTAAATTTTTGAGGAGTTGGAGGGGCAGACACTGAATTTCTCACCTCAACCTGAGGGCAGCTTAGCCTCCTTTCACCCTTTTTGGGGGATAGGGAACTCCCTCTTTCCTGTGGTTTCTTCATCCTGCATAGTTTTAGTGGCCTGTGACTGGACATTTGGAGGATTAGGCTAAGGCTACCAAATGTATGTTTTGAGCAATCATTCTCAGTTAGAATGTGGACCAGAAGCCTGGTTCACCAACCACAGTGCCCTGTTGGGGGGTGAAGCCATGAGGTCCGTGAGAGGCCAGGATGTGGGCAACTGAAGAATGACTCCATCCAGCTGAGCCAACATTCTTGTTTGTGTAAGAATCAACAAAAGCAAGATAAAAATAACTTGAGAAAGACTGCGCAGGACTGTGAAATTAAGATAGAAAGCAAGAATCTATACCAAATGAGAAAAAACTTTTGCATTGAAGAAATTTTGTGGTCTTCCATTTGTGAGCTAAAAATGACCTTAATGAGAGTTAATAAGAGTAGCTCCTGATTCACAGGAATCAAGAAAAAGGAAGCTGTAATTGCTCCAAATATAGACGTGTTGCTCAAATGAGCCCAAGCCTTAGCTGTCTTGTGTCTATAAATGAGCTTATATTAGTATTAATTCCCAAATCTCATTGATTGCATGCCTAGCCTCCACAGTCCAAAGTCCTGCACTACATATTTGCCCCTTCCTTCTAGTGTAGAGGTGAGTCCCCAAGTCTTACACAGAACCAGGACCACTATTGCTCTTGGCAGCTACTTGCTGCTGGCCTTGCTGACCAAGCTGCTTCCAGGTTACTGCGATGCTTTGCAAGCAACTGACTATATGGAGGCTATGCAAGTGTTGACATGGAGGGCAAACCCAGGTCTTTCATCCTGGGCCCTGTTATGCTCAGTCTTAAGTGTAGTAAGAGGAAGGCAGCTTCTGTCCTCTGTGGTGTAATTGTTGTGTGTGAGTGTGTGTGTGTGTGTGTGTGTGTGTGTGTTGGGGTCTCACAAAACAGAGTTGCTTGGATGCAAAAATGTTACAGGGTTTCATGAAACAGCTCACGTACCAACAATCTCCCCACCCAGGTAATGGGCCAGGGGCCATGCGGCATTCAGATCCTCCCGCCCTATTGCTTCATTGCATACCAGGCCAGACTTATTCCTAAAGGAGAAATTCCCTCTGAGGGACTTTGCTCTTCCCTTCACCACCTCCACTGCTGCCCCATGAATGCCTAGGACTTGCCACAGCCATGGGCAGGGTTCAAGCCTTTTTTCATAAGTGCTTAGCTCTATGAAAAACAGTGGGTATAAACATAAACTTGGAGGAATGACCTGACATATCTAGTTCCTATCTCAGTCTTGGCCTTGAACAAAAGGGCCAATGGCCATCATGATTAGAGGCTTTGAGCAATTTAAGGCCCTTCAGAATATTCTTAACAAAAATGACTGGATAAAGAAGATGTGGTATATATATACAATGGAATATTATGCAGCCATCAAAAGGAATGAGATCTTGCCATTTGCAACGACGTGGATGGAACTGGAGGGTATTATGTTGAGTGAAATAAGTCAAACAGAGAAAGAC
>NC_138372.1:57685863-57711901 GCF_054177405.1 Leptonychotes weddellii
AAAAAAAAAAATGTCAATCCTAGTTGCTCCTACCCTCATCCCTATGCTTCACTCAAGCACCTGAGTTCCAGATAAAGGTTTTAAAGTCTATTTTTTCCTAATCTTGTCTTATGATTATTTTGTCAGCTGGTCAGAATAAGGCACATTTACAGAGAGTAAGGTAGATTCACAGGTTTTAGCCTATTGCTTACTCTGTGTGGGTTAAAAAGACTAGCATGGAAAACAGCCATCCTTTGTACTTGTGTCTTGATAGAGAAATGCACTCAAATTTCCAAATGTACAAATCATTTTTTTGTAACTTAAGACTTTGATAAGGAAACTATTTAAATCACTTCCAGCTAGTCTTCTAGAATGTACATGAAGCAAGAGAGTAAATATTCCCAAAGATTGACAATGAAATTATGTTTTTCTTTATAATCTTTAATTTCTCTCTATCACAGCTTACAAGTGTCCTTCCTTAAGAACAAAGCAAAACAAAACAAAAAAGACTGCCTTAATTCATTCAGGGTGCTATAACAGAATACCAGAGACTAGATGGCTTATAAATGGCAAACATTTATTTCTCACAGTTCTGGGGGCTGGGAAGTCCAAGATCAAGGCTCTGGCAAATTGGTCATCTGGTGAGACCCACTTCTTGGTTCATAGATGGCTGTTTTCTCAGTCTGTCTTCATGTGGCAGAAGGGACTGGGGATTCTCTGAATTGCTTTTGTAGGGGCAGTAATCCTATTCATGAGGGCTCTACCCTCCTTACTAATCACCTCCCAAAGGCCCCATCTCCTAATACCATCACATGGAGGCTAGGTTTCTACATATGAACTTAGGAGACATGAACATTCAGTTCATCAAGACTCTTGCCCAACTTTAACCATGATATTTTTGCAGTTGCAGTCCCTGTTCCACTTCCTTTACTGCTGAACTTCCAGATAGTGGCATCAACCTTCATTGTTTCCACATCACTTCCTGCTCCCTCATCTACCTCCTGCAATCTGATTTCACCCTCACTGATCTGTTAAAACTGGTCTTTGAAAGATCAAAATGATCTAATTGTCAAATCCACAAATCACTTCTTATCCTCCTTGGCTCCTTGCAGGCCTGCCAACCTTGTGTCCGATTTAAAACTCCTCTTTTGATTTCCCCGATGTTGTGCTCTGCTAATTTTTTCCTTATATCTCTGTTTTTGACCTTGTTTCCTTCTCTGGATATTTTCCTCCTTTGTCCCCTAAGTACAGAATTTTAAAAAATGAAATATTCCATGCATATGAAACTGCAAAAACAGTAATATAAAGAATACCCAAGCACCCATCACCCAGTCTAAGAAAATTACAGCTGTAACTGAATCCCCTATGTGTGCCTTCTTGATTCGTTTCCCCCCTTTCCCCCTGAGAGATAACCAGTGTTCTGGACTTTGGGATTATCAGTCTCATGTATGCCTTATACTGTTACTAAAAATATTTGTTATGATACTTCCTTGTACAGTTGAGCAGTGTGTGCTTGAGCAAGTCTAGGGAGGCACTGTTTATAAAGGTTGTGATAGGGAAAGTGCTCCTCAAAATTTTGAGGTATACAACAGGCACAGAGAGATGCAGGGCTCTCACTGTTTTGCCTGTTAGGGATTTTTTTTTTTTTTATAAATGGTATTATACTGAATGTATATATGCATGTAACTTGCTTCTTTCTCTGAATATCATTGCAAAACTGGGGAAGGAGGTACAGTCTACAAGACCACCCTCACTTTGGACACCAGTTGTGTGTTCTGGAGTTCCCAGAGCTACTCTCACATTTCATAATTTACTAAAACATTCACTGAATACACTGAGAGCTGCTATACTCACATTTATAACTTACCATAGGGAAAGGATACAGATTAAAATCAGCCAAGGAAAGGAATGCATACAGCGGAGTCCAGGAAATTACTGCACATGGAGCTTCCAGTCATCTTCTCCCTGTGGAATCATGGATAGTGTTACTTTCTTAGCAACAGTGTGTGACAGTATGCATGGACTATTGCCTACCTGGAGAGCTCACCCAAGCCTTGGTATCCAAGTTTTTATTAGGGCTCCATGACTAACTACCCATATGGCTTACCTCTAGTCTGCAGCTCCTCCAGAAGTGAAGTAGATATTGGGTAGCCCAAACGCCCACCATAAATCACCCTGTTAGATGGTCTGGTGACCAAAGCCCCCAGGCAAAGAAAAACATACCAGGTGTGACATTCCAAGAGCCTAGAGATCAGCTCCCACTAGCCAAGGGCAAAGGCCAGATGTGTCTTTGGGTAAGGTTAATTCTTCACTACGTAATTATATTTGGGAGATTCATTCATATTGTTGCAGGAAACTGAAGTTTACTTATTTTCCTCACAAAACATATTTGGGGTAGTTTCCAAGTTTTGGCTGTTAAAAACAGTGCTGCTATGAACATTTGAGTAAATATATCCTGGTGTACATATGTAAGATTCTTTTGGGTATGTATATATAACTAAGGAGGGGATTGGTGGGCTGTAGGGTATATGCTTCTTCAAATTTCCTAGACAACGCCAAACTGTTTTCCAAAGTGGACATATCAGTTTATTTTCCCACCAACGGTGTATGAAAGTTGCAACTGCTCTATGACCTCACCACATTTGCTATTGTGGGATTTTATTTTATTTTATTTTTATTTTCTTAATGGGCATGTAATGATATCTTATGGTTTTAATTTGGATTTTCCTGATTACTAGTGAATTTGAGCTGCTTATTTTTAAGGAAAGAAAATAGTTTTATTATTGAATAAGATTAAACCAGAATGTGATGCACGTCACAGACAATCCACTAAGAGATTGCAAAGACAGAAGGAAATCTCACCCCTTTTATATAGTTAAGGGAATACAACCCATTACATTCATACTTTCATGAAAAATTGCTAATTTTCTTGTAACTTCATGACTGGAGGTAGGTTTTGCAATTTGGAGCCAAGTGACAGTTGACAGATTTACGAATGCCATGAGGTGACAGTACCACGCCCTTTGAAGTTCCCACCTTCGAATGATATTGCTGGATAAAGCATGAGCTCACCTGCAAGTCCACTAGAAACAGCAGTAGCTCTCCATCTGGTCCTGCTGACATACAGATCCAAACACAGTGAATTTGCGCTGCAGCTGTTCATCATCTGTTCACACATGAGCTGCTTTTCACAGTATTATTGGCCATTGTGTTTCTTTATCTAAGAATTGCTTGTCCATATTGTTTGCTCATTTTTCATTCAAGTTGTTTGTCTTTTTCCTTATTAATTTGTGTGAGTCTTTTACTATTATGGTATTATGGACACTATACTTTTGTAGTTATATGCATTGTAAGTGCATTTGCCTAATCTTTCTTTTTATTTTTGGTTTGTGATTTTTGTGTTTTGTGTGAGAATCACAAATACCTGTGGCCAATATATTCTAAGTTTTTTAAAGATTTGGTTTTTCAAATTCAAGTTTTTAACCATCTAGAACTTATTTTTATTTATAACATGAGGTTGGAGTAAGATAAAATAAAAAAGTTTATCTTTTACCTAATGACCTGTGATTCTATGATAACCTATATAGTTCACATATTAGGCTTCTAGATATGTGTGGATCAGTTTCATGGTCCCTGTTTTGTTCCATTGGTCTTTTGTTTACCTCTGGCCAATATCACATTGTCTTAATTACCAAGGATGGAAATAAATATTGATGTTAAGTAGGATAACTCTTTCAATCTTGTTTTTCTTTTTAAAAATTTTCATATTCATTTTTGATCTTTTGTTTTCCCATATATATTTTAAAATTATATTGTCAAATTCATGAAGATTTCTGGATTTTTAGTTGAATTAATATTGGATTAATTAATTTTAGGAAAACATATCTTTATAATATAGAGTCTTTTAATCCATGAACATTGGGATATCTATAATATCTATTAATATTTAAAAATTTTTCCTCCAAAAGACAAATACCATAAAATTTCACTCATATGTGGAATTTAGGAAACAAAACAGATGAACATGTGGGAAGGGGGAAAAAAAGGAGAAGGAGAGAGGGGGAGGCAAACCATAAGAGACTCTTAACTATAGAGAACACACTGAAGATTGCTGGAAGGTTGGTAAGTAGGTGGGGATGGGTTAACTGGGTGATGAGTATTGAGGAGGGCACTTGTGATGAGCACTGGGTATTATATATAAGTAATGAATCACTAAATTCTCCTGAAATCAGTATTACACTATATGTTAACTAACTAGAATTTAAATAAAAGCTTTGAAGAAAAAAACACTAATTCAAAAAGATTTTAAGAAATGATGCCAATAGATTTTCTTGATGCAGCGTTGCCACAAATTTTCAACTTGTAAAAAAAAAAGAAAAAAAACTCAGTATCTGTGAAGCTCAATAAAACAAGGTATGTCTGTATTTGTGAATGGATGATTGAAGGACAATTCTTCATGTATTATAAAGAAGGTAATTTATAAATTATCCTTGTAAAATTTGCAGTCATCAATAAAGGCAAGACAAGAAAAAAATTTTTTCTCCATAAAAGTCTCTGCACCTTTGGGTTATATTTATTCCTTATTATCATATATATGCTATGAGATATATATGATATGTGCATATGATATATATGGTACATATATAAATATATTTGCTGCTGTTATAATGACATCTTTTGCAAAAATACAATTTGCCTGTTGATGTTTAGAAATGCAATTCATTTTTATATATTGATCCTATATTCTGCAAATTTGCAGAAAAATTAATTATTATTATTATTAGTGATTTGCCAACTTTCAATAATTTTGCAATAGACAACTTTATCTGAAAGTAATATGTTTTGTTCTTTACAATGCTTTTATTTCTCTATCTTGTCTTGCTCTACTGACTTAGACCTCTAGTGAAATGTTGAACAGAAATGGTATTAGAGGGTATTTTTGTCTAGTTTCTGATTTTGAAAGGAATATTTCTAATGATATGCCAGTGAGAATGTTTGCTCTAGATTTTGGTAGATATTCTTTACCATGTTAAGAAATTTCTACTCCTAGTTTGCTGAGTTTTCTTTTTTAATATAGTGAATGGATGTTGAATTCTATCAAAGATTTTTTTCCTACATTTATTGAAATGGTCATTTGTTTTTTCCTTATTTTAATTGGCAATATGTAAATTAAACTAATAGACTTTCTGTTGTTAAACCATCCTTCAACTCCTTGAATAAATCTTAAAAAGCTTTTTTTTTTTTATTTAAGTGTAGTTGACACACAATATAAAATTAGTTTCAGGTGTATAACAGTGATTTGACAAATTTATACATACATTATGCTATGCTCATTACAAGTGTAGCAGCCATCTGGCACCATACAATGCTGTTACAATATCATTGACTATATTTCTTATGCTGTGCCTTCTATTCCCATGACTTGTTCATTCCATTATTGGAAGCCTATATCTTCCACTCCCCTGCACCCATTTTGCCCATCCCCCGACCCCTCCCCTCTGCCAATCATCAGTTTGTTCTCTGTATTTATAGGTCTGATTCTGGTTTTTGTTGCTTTATTTATATTTTTTAAGAGTCCACATATGAGTGAAATCATATGGTATTTGTCTTTCCCAGTCTGACCTATTTCATTTAGCATAATACCCTTTAGGTTCATCCATGTTGTTGCAGGTGGGACAATCTTGTCCTTTTTTATGACTATGCAGTATTCCTCTGCGTGTGTGTGTGTGTGTGTGTGTGTGTATACCACATCTTCCTTACCCATTTGTCAATCAGTGAACACTTAGGTTGCTTCCATATCTTGGCTACTGTAAATAATGCTGCAATAAACATAGGGGTGCATATATTTTCTTCAAATTAGTGTTTTTGTTTTCTTTGGGTAAATACCCAGTAGTGGAGTTACCAGATCTATGGTATATCTATTTTTAATTTTTTGAGGAACCTCCATAGTGTTTTCCACAATGGCTGTACCAGTTTGCATTCCCATCAACAGTGTACAAGGATTCCATTTTCTTCGCATCCTTGCCAACACTTGTTATTTCTTGTCTTTTTTGAATAAATCTTAATTGATCATGACATTCTATTCATCTATATCTGTTTACCTTTATACTTACACACATATATTGGTGTTTTTTTTAAGATTTATTTATTTATTTTAGAGAGAGAGCACAAGCGGGAGGGGCAGAGGGAGAGGAAGAGAACTTCAAGTAGGCTCTGTGCTCAGCATGGAACCTGACACAAGACTCAGTCTCACAACCCTGAGATCACCACCTGAACCAAAACCAAGTGTCCGACGCTTAACTAACTGCACCACCCAGGCACCCCCATACATACATTGTTAAATATAGTTTGCTAATACTATATTTAGAGTTTTTGGGGTTTTTTTCATTCTCTTTTGATTTTTCTTTCTTGGTTTTTTTTTTTTTCTCTCCATATTCCAAAGAGAGATTGGCAGTGAGGGAATTTTGTCTTCTACTCTTATATCTCTCACCAGATGAATCTCAGATCACTATTTCCAACCCTGACATTTCTCCTGAGCTCCAGACTACACATAGTCACCTGAATAGTTCATTTGTACTTGGCTCAAAAATCATCTTCCACAAATGCCTACTTTTTCTAACTCCCTTAACCTAAAAATTACCTTTGATTCCTCCTCTTTATTATAGCCAATAGTTTCAGTAGTCTCTTAGTTTTGTCATGGGATATATCTTTACTCCATCTCTTTATTTCCATCTTGACTTTCATAATCCAGGTCCTAATTACTGCTTGCCTTAGTTTATTGTAAGAACTTTCTTTTTTTTTCCTAAAGAACTTTCTCAGTAGTCTTTCTCCCTGTAGATTTGGTTCCCCACCCCTATTCTCCCCTTCTAGTCTATAGGCTGTGCCAGATAATCTTGAAATCTTTCATTTTATCAGTCTCCAGGGCATGCTGCGGCTCTTGTTTATTTTGTCAAGTGCTTCCTGTTTTAGACTTGACATGTCTCTAGTTGCACTGCCCGTCAGTCCCCTTCAGAACCTGTCCTCCAGCCATGCTACTTGTCCCTAACATGTCCTGGCATTTCCAACCTCCAAACTTTTTCAACATTGTCCTTACTATGTCTCTGACTCAAAATCCTAAATCATCATAGTACATAGCTAGTGTTTACTGAGCACTGTTTATGTGCTAATAAGCTAGCTGTTTGATATATTTCTCATTTGGGATCACCACGTTCTTCTGATGGTAAAGTTTGCTACATTTCCTGAATGCTTATATATTTTAGGCACTGTTCTAAGTATCATTTTGTTTAATCCTCATAACAACCCTATCAGATGAGTGCTGTTATTATCCTTATTTTAAAAATGAGCATATGATCGAGAGAGGTGGAGTAAGTTGCTCATGGCTAAATGTCTAGTAAGTGGCAGATCCAAGGCTTGAGCACAGGTGGTCAGTTTCTAGATACTCCATTCCTTGCCATTACAGGTGAGGGGACCAAGGCTAGGAGTGATGGAATAATTTGTCCATTTGTGCCAGAGCTTTAAGTGCATTGGTTAATGACTGTTTCTCTTACTCTCTTATTTCCTTTTCTAGACCTTCACTTCCCCAGCTCCTCCCATATTTCATGTGAAGTCTAATTCCTCTACTAAATCCTTCATTCCCATAATATAGTACTCTGCTTTCTTAATTGAACCCTGACACGCTCACAGTACTTTTCAGGTTATACATAATCTTCATAGACATGATCTCATTTACTCCAAAGCTTTCCTAGGATTCAAATTATTATTATTTTTTCTTTATGAGTCTACCCAAACTAATCCTAAACTTCTCAAGAGTGAAGACAGTAAAAGATGAGAGAAAATGCTCTTCCTATAGTGCCCTCAAAACTTTTAAGAAAATAGATACAAAATATTGGGGTCACAGTTCATGAGTTTGCCAGATGAAAGTAATTCTGAATTTCCAGATGCTTTTTCAAGAAGGTGGAGGTTTGCAAGTCTGGAGGACAGCTCCTGGAGAGTGAAAATAAATTCTGCCACTTTCCGGGAGAGTTTTATTTCCTCCATATGTTTATACATTTTTCTTTTCTTTATGTCTGTGATTCATTGCTGGCTCAAGCCTCATCTGTGAGTGGTGCTGGAGAGATTGATGGCTGGGAGGGCTGCAGGAGTGGTGAGACCATTGCTGCCATGATGTGACACAATTCTTGGCATTTATACAAAAATGGAGAGTTCAGACAGCCACAGAGTAGTGGAAATAGCTCCGGGAACCCTGACTTTTACCAGGAAATCATTTGGTTTTCGGTGAGGCCAGGAGATCACACACACATAAAAGATTGGTAGCAGTTTTATGATAATTTCAGAATATGAGCAAACACTTGCCTATGAGCAAAAGCTTTCACTACCGCTAGTGAGGATTTTAGCCCTTGATCACACCAAAGATCAAGTTTTCTCCTGTTTCCTTTCTCTTTCTTTCTGCTTTTATGCACCTTGACTAAAAGGATTGGGTCTTCCATGATATTAAACCTCCTGAGTTCTGCCTCAAGTGCTGCTTCCTAGTATATTGCACAAGTAATAGAAAAGAGAGGCAAACGTCCTAAGCATTGGGCTAACTTGTTTTAGGGCTTGGACTCAAGGGTAATATGTGAGTGGTTATGAGGGGTGTTGCTGATATCATGCACATATGGGTTTTCTTCATTAAAGAAATGAGTGCCCACTGTGTAACAAGCATGATACTAAGTAAAAAACTATATTTCAGCTTCTCCACATATTAGCTGGGTGGCCTTGAACAAATTATTTAATCTCCTTGAGCTTTGTTTCCTAATGAAAGTATAATGTCTACCTCATAAGTTAGTATAGAATTTGAATGAAATGATTTATGTAGAGCATTTAGCTAGACCCAAGAGACTACTAAAGTGCTTACCATGTAGCAGACAATCCCCTAATTAATGGCAAAACCAGAATTAATACCAACAACACCTGACTTCTATTTGATGCCCTTTCCACAGTAACCGTTTTTTTCTAAAAAATCAGTTATGTTACATTATGTATACTCATATATGACCTTTATATTCCATGTGGTAAAGCAGATACTTACGTTGTAATACCTCATCTGGTCTGAGCCTGACTTCCTGGTTCTATCCATTACATTCCAACTTTCCCATATCCTTCAAACTTCCTTCAATGGGATGCCTGTTTGTTGTGCCTGCTTGATGCGGACACCAGGTGGTACCTGGTATCAGATTTGGAGAGGCAGTTGTCAAGGGAACTGGGCTCTGTGCCAACCTGGAAGGCAGGCTGGCTTTCCCCATCAAGGGAAGCTGATCCAGAAAGGAGAGGTTGTATGCTGGGTACACTAACCTTCAAGAATTCTCTCCCTCCTATCAGTTGGTAAGGAAAGGAATTCTTAATTTTTTTTAAAAGTAAACTTCAATTTTACAATAAAATCTACCCCTAACCATGTCCTAATCACACCCAGCTACCAAGTAATCCAAAATTGATAGCTTCTTGACATTCATCCAGGGCCTTCACTGGGAACAGCATTTCTAAAAGGGCCCATTCCTGTAGCAACAGAAAGAAGCACAATATAAGCGTAAGAAAAGCAGTTACTCATAGGTGAGAAGACTTGGAAGGGAGCTGGATTGCAACTTTGAATTAAAAATGTTGCCATATTTTTTTTTAAGATTTTATTTATTTATTTGTGAGAGAAAGAATGAGAGAGAGCACATGAGAGGGGGGAGGGTCAGAGGGAGAAGCAGACTCCCCGCCGAGCAGGGAGCCCAATGCGGGACTCGATCCAGGGACTCCAGGATCATGACCTGAGCCGAAGGCAGTGGCTCAACCAACTGAGCCACCCAGGCGCCCAAAAATGTTGCCATATTTTATAGAAGCTAAGATGCCATTAATTATAAGTCTCCCCCTTGTTTTATTTGTACTAAGAAAGAGAAAAAACCTTGCCAATTAAATTAGATCATTGTGGGGTACCTGAATGACTCAGTTGGTTAAGCATCTGACTCAGTTTAGGCTCAGCTCATGAACTCATGTGTCCTGAGATTGAGCTCCGAGCCAGACTCTGCACTCAGAGGGGAGTCGGCTTGAAGATTTTCTCCCTTTACCCCTCCCCCTACTCGTGTGCATAAATTCTCTCTCTCTAAAATAAATAAATAAATCTTTAAAAATTAAATAAATGAATTAGATAATTGATTCTATGGGACGACCTGATTTCAGAGATATTAAAGTGTGAAAAACCTCTGTGTTTTTCATTCAATGAAATATGGTAAATCTGAGGACATGTTTCAGAACCAACTGCCTCCTAGATGTCTTAGCCTCCCCTTCAATCCCTCTCTACCCTAGAACAATGAGAAGATGAGCTTACAGTCAAGGGTACTGGGCTTCCAGAAAAATGGTTCTTGTCCTTAGTAAGACTAAATGAAGAATGGTCTATTCAGGTTTATTCAGGTAATACTAAAATACCAAAATACCAAAGACTACATAGCTTATAAACAGCAGAAATTTATTTCTCACAGTTCTCGAGACTGGAAGTCTGAGTTCAGGGTACCAGCATGGTCAGGTGAGTCCCCTCTTCCAGGCCACAGACTTGTATTCTCACAGGGCAGAAGGGACTAGGGAGCTCTGTTGTAAAATCACTAATCCCATTTTTGAAGACTGCACCCTCATGACCTAATCACCTCCCAATGGCCCCACCTACTAATGCCCCATCACCTTTGGGGGTTAGGATTTCAACATATGAATTTGTAGGAGTAGGGGGGTTGCAGTGGGGACATAAATAACCAGACCATAGCAGGTTCTGTCCACTTTTCCTTGGAGAGCTAAATCAATCCATGTAGTTAATGGTGACTCACTGTAGCCTCTAGCAAACTGTGGCTGTCTGGGGGCCAAATCCAGTACAATGCCTGTTTTTGTACAGCTTTCAAGCTAAGGATTGTTTTTACAAATGAACATTTGAAATGAATATGATGACAGAAAGCATTAACTATGACCGCAATTAAGTGAAATTACCGTCCAAAAAGTTTTCCTTCTTGTCATTAGTAGATCTGTATTATTAAAAAATTGTATTAAGTTATTATTATTATATTTTGAATGTAATCAATACTACGTGATATCTTTAATTTTGCTACTTGGCCCACAAAGTCTAAAATATTTACTGCCTAGTCCTTTACAAAAATGTTTGCTGACTTCTGCTCTAAACCAAAATGGAAATCATAGATTAATCTGTTTTGTTTCATTCATTAGCAGGAGTGCCAGGTTATCTGAACAGAAATTAGGTTGCATAAATTAACTTGTTGCAAAATGGCCAGACCCAATTAATGGATGCATATTATGAATGTGGCTGTTAAGTAAGATTTTTTTAAAGCACTAGAATTTACACATATAAAATTAGTGCTAAAAGTAGACATCTAGAGAGCCTCTGTGATTACTCTACAATTCTCAGAATGGTCTTCAGAACTAGTTTATGAAATATGCAATGGAATCTGTTATTCATTCCAACTAGTTTACATCTCTATTATTTTTAAAGATTTTATTTATTTATTTGACAGAGAGCAAGAGAGCACAAGTGGGGGAGCGGCAGAGGGAGAGGGAGAAGCAGGCTCCCCGCTGAGCAGGGAGCCTGATGCGGGGCTCGATCCCAGGACCCTGGGATCATGACCTGAGCTGAAGGCAGACGCTTAACCGACTGAGCCACCCAGGCACCCCTGCATCTCTATTTATGTAATTTTACCCAAAATACTGACCAGACTGATTTATTTCTTTCAGCAATTGTTTTAATTTCTTTCAAAACTATGTCTCTGCTTAAAACAAGGGGAATTGTATATTCAGGGACCTCTGTAAACTCTCTTTTATTAATTATCAATTAGGGTCTTGATTTGCTGTGGCTTTAGCTCAGATGATAATGTTCTTATTGGTCTCTGAGATTTTTGTTTTAGGAATAGGCCACATCTATAAGATATATCGATATGGTTACATTAAAATATACAACTTTCTCAGGCAACTTTCAAATAACATTTTATTATTTATGCTGTTAAGGATGCTTGTCTTAAGCTTTTTAAAAAATGAACTAGTATATTAAGTAAGGTCTTTTGCTGCAAATGCTTATATTAATAGATAAAAAAGGGCTTGGGGAATGGTGAAGAGTTAGGGTCAAACTGAAAGTGGGTTTCTGGTGGAGAGGTGTAGTGCTAGCCAATCTTCTCATGTTTTGGAGAACATGACCAGATGGATTATTTTGAGGCTGTCAAGTCTTTGGCCTTTCTTGGATTTTTCAGTATGGCAGTGCAAGCAACATAACCTGGCTGAAGTCCTTGCTGTCTACTCTATCAAGATAGCAAAAGATCACTTTCAGCTTGCTTACGTGAGAAGATGTATGTTGAAATAACATTTTTTTAAGATTTTATTTATTTATTTGACAGAGAGAGACATACGAGAGAGGGAACACAAGCAGGGGGAGTGGGAGCCGGAGAAGCAGGCTTCCCGCAGAGCAGGGAGCCCGATGCGGGGCTCGATCCCAGGACCCTGGGATCATGACCTGAGCCGAAGGCAGACGCTTAACGACTGAGCCACCCAGGTGCCCCGAAATAACATTTTTGATAAGTGAGGTCATGAGATCTTTTAGGCCCTGGTCTTTTCTTTTGCTTTAGATGAATTAATATTAGGGTTTAAAACCTTACCACAAGCAGATTTCATGTCATAAGCCACCGAAAGAATTTTCTGTCAAGAAGTAATGCTGAGTGTTATGTTTTGTGTTTGAATTGTATTAAAAATGTTCTGCGTACAGAGCTGTCTGGAACTGATTATTCATTGCAGAATTTTTTTTTTTACATATTTTAAATGTTTATTCCAAAGATTTAGCCCTGGCTTACTAGGTAAAAGATTCCATATACTAATAAATTGAAAATATTTTAATTATTGCAAAATGAAGAGAGTTGAAATGCTTTTTTTGTGCAGATACTGGCCTGCCATTTTTTTAAGCTGGGAAAGTCCTGGATGGCTTTGCTTTTCTACTTCTACATAGGTTCTGTATGGTGCAGATGATGCATATCGTAATAGTTCCTGACAGTGGGTACTGGCAAGTATAGATATAACTGGGGTTGCCCCTTAAAACATCCCTCTTTAATAATGTAAAGAAATATTGTTGTAATGCATTTGACACTTTTTAGATAAGCTATATATAGATAGATATATATATAGATATACAGAAATTGACACACAAAAGCTTCAGGTGACATCTTCAAATGTTAACAACTATAGAAGAGAGAGGGCTAAAAGTGCAATCGTGGTCATGATTGCCAACTGAAAATATAAGGATATAATTTATACTTTTATATGTGCGATAAACTGTAGCACATTTAAACCTTTCCCCTAGTCTCATTGGGGAGGAGAGAGAGCTTCATAGTGTTTTGAGTTTCCTCCTTATTTATATTCTGTGGGCCATAGAGCAGCTTTCTATTCAAGATTCATAGCTATTATTGAAATATATATATACATACACATGTATATATACTTACGCATATAATGTGTTGGGTATCTAGAATCTGCAGGCATGGTTCTAAATCGTTTTCATATACTAATTCTTTTAACCCTTACAATAACCCTATGAGGTGTATATATCCTTTTCTTTCCAAAGAGACAGCTGCTAACACCTTGTCACATACAAGCTAGTGCTAATAACCTCTTGATTAATTCCTGCCAGGGTTTATACTTTACTTTTGAACAAGGTCATTGTAGGGAGGAACCTTTAGTATCATGAGAGGTTAGTGGGGGTCACAGGGCAGATGGACGTTCTGGCGTTTCTGACATTTCATCCTCTTCCCTGTCACATTGGCCATGCATAGTGGCACAAGTGAATATTTCCTGGAAAACCTCACAAGGTTCTGAGTCATAGCAAAAGCACTTCCAGTCAAGTCTAGTATTTTCTTTGGTTCTCCAGCATTTTCATCACATCGTTTATTACAGCAATAGTGCTAGATGTGGGAGATAAAGATTGCCTACTTTTGTAATAGTTTTTGTTGTTTGGATAAAGAAGGCTTTGGAAGTGTAAAGTGTTAGCTTTCTGTGATACATTAACTGTACATTTTACTTAGCTACTGTCAGCCCTAATGTTTTATGTTTGGAAGTTAACTATTATTAGGGTGTCATTTAAAATTTCCTAAAGGGTGAGACATGGTCTTAATGGAGACCTCATCTGCAATCATGCCTATCAGGCAAAAAGCAATCTCATTCTTTGAGGTCTATTCACATATTTGAAAATTACATGGGTTGGCCCTTATAAGTCAACTTGGAGTGTCACTGTTTGAATGTGACATGTATCGGATTTTTCAAAGGAAATATGCAATTTTTCTTCTTAAACTCATATTAAATCAACACCCCCAATCTAGCAGAGGAGAGAAACTGGGTGAACACCAAGCAACCACCAATTTAACAAACTAATGGTAAGAATGGAGATGGGAGCGCCTGGGTGGCTCAGTTGGTTAAGCGACTGCCTTCGGCTCAGGTCATGATCCTGGAGTCCCAGGATCGAGTCCCGCATCGGGCTCCCTGCTCAGCAGGGAGTCTGCTTCTCCCTCTCCCGCTCCCCCCTCTTGTGCTCTTTCTCTCTCTCACTCTCTCTCTCAAATAAATAAATAAAATCTTTAAAAAAAAAAAAAGAATGGAGATGGGAAATGTAGACTCAAAAGCACTTTTTCCTAAAGAGGTTTTTATTTAAGTAAGCCAATCAAGTAGTTTGCCTTTAAAGGCCGTGGTCATAAACATAACTAACTCCACTGTGGTTGTTGAAAACTTAGACAGTTTAGTGTTCTGGAGAATAACCATTTCTTTTATAAGTGAGTGCCACTACGTTTAAAGGAAAACTCTGGAAGTAAGCACTTTGGTTATTATAAAAATGCTGTGGTTATTAATTCAGCTGAATGCTTTTTAGAGTCCTTTTGCCTTTACATTTTGGACTTTTAGTTTTAATTCTTCCCTCCAAAATTTATTTCATTCTCTTTTATGCCCTGCCCTTCTTTGTCTTTTTCTAATTTTAATAAGTCTTTGCATTTTCAATAACAAAGTAATTGTTTATGAGTAGGAGGATGAAAAGATGCATTTCTCCCCCCTCAGGGCACTTTCATTCACTTCCTTTCCCTTCTTCAGGTTGTCAATTCTGATGGAATCTTACTGTAAGCAAAATTTTTGGTTACTCATCAAGGGGGATCAAGTTACCAAAAATGCTGGTCTGCAGGATTTCAGATAATTCCTAAGAGAATTCTAAGGTAGCATTTTTGGCTCTATCTTAGAGGGTTGTATGCTCCTAGAAATAGTTGTCAGGATGTCGATCTTTGGAGCTTTAATACCTTAATTTTGTTGTCACTTTATTTCCAGCTTTCTTCTGCATTATTGTTCCTGGACACGGTTATTCGCCCTTCAACCAAAAAACATTTAAGATAATAGTTGTTGTCAGGGAATTAACTTGTTTCCAGGGAGTTTTTTTAAAGCATTTTGATTTCTTTAACTATTCTAAATTGATGGAAAGTGGACAGTTTCCCTCTCTAATATACAACTTATTAAAATACTTTAAATTTGTCAGTAAGAATAAAGAAGGTTTGCCATCTGTTGTTTCGTAACTAGATCTGACTATTGCTTAGTTGAGAGAGATTGCTGAGAAAAGTCTTAGGAAAGCCCACTGAATTATGTATTTGTTCACTTGACTGTCTTTCTCTCAGGTTATAAGCTACTTGAGGGCAAGAATTGTGTTTTATTAATCTTTGTATTCCCAGAGCTAGTGCAGAGCTTGACACCCACTGGACATTCAACAAATGAAAATGAATGAGTGCATGTTGAGAGAAGGTCCTGGGTCATTCTTCTTCTTTTTTTTTTTTATGATTTTATTTATTTATTTGACAGAGAGAGACACAGTGAAAGAGGGAACACAAGCAGGGGGAGTGGGAGAGGGAGACGCAGGCTTCCCATGGAGCAGGGAGCCTGATGCGGGGCTCGATCCCAGGACCCCGGGATCATGACCTGAGCCAAAGGCAGATGCTTAATGACTGAGCGACCCAGGCGCGCCCTGGGTCATTCTTCTAATTCTGAATAGGACTGCATCAATCATGTCTAAGGGAAATGGTTACACCATATCTTAGATTTAAGGGTCTTTGGAAAAGAATAATCAGCAAAAATCATATGTAACATGTAGAATATTTTACAGTGCACTTTAGAGAACATTTATTTTGTCACATCTACCCTAATAATTAGGGGATAGTGGAATTGATCCCACTTGGGCATTGCATAGAATAGGCACTCAAAAAATACTTGCTGAATGAGTGAAAAACTTAGCAAATGAGGGACTCGAAACACACTAGACTATGACCAACTTCAAGTTATGGAGCAAGTCAACATTAGAATTTGGACTAAACCCCAAGTAAATATCATGTTAGCTTTCAGTGCATCTCTGACCTCACATAATAAGGTGAATACTTCTTTCACATACTTGTAAAATTTTTAAAGCTCACTAACAGCTTAATTTGGAGGAAGGTCAATATGACCTACTATAAAATCAGGAATATGTGATATTAACAAAAAAAGGACTTTCACTTTTCTCACTTGGTTTCCAGGACATGACGTTCTCTTGCTTTTTTACCTTAGTATTGCTAAGTTGGAGTAGTCCAGGGCTCAGCCCATGATCCTATTTTCTTCTCTCTGTACATTCACTTCCATGGTGATCTCATCGATATACATAGTCTCCTAAATTTATATCCCCCGTCCAGTTCTTCCTTTCAAACTACAGACTTGTACAGCAAATTACCTACTTGATATCTCCACTTGGATGTATCATGGACATCTTGAATTCAGCACATCCCAAACTGAGCTCCTGACCATCCTTCCCAAACTCCTACCACCCAAAGACTTCCCCATTTTAGGGGAATTTCATCCTTTTAGTTGCTCAGCCCAAACACTGGAGGCATCTTTGACTCCTCTGTCTTTCAAACTTAGGGACTCCATCTAATTTATTGTACAAACCAGGATACTTTCAGAATGAAAGGAAGTGCTATTACCAGTCATTCCCAGACCACAGGCGTAACCTGGGATTATCCATAGCAAAGCAAATTTGTGATACTCTATTCCTACCTCACATCTAACCCATTAAGAAATCTAAGCCACACCTTTGGAATTGGTCTAAAATCTACCAATTTATTACCACCATTACTTTCTTTCTTCAAGCCACCACCATTGTTTCTCCCCTGGATTATTGCAATAACTTCCTAATTGGTTTTTGTTTCCACTCTTCTCTTGTCCTGCCTAGCCTAGTGCCTGCTAGGTCCAGCATGTCTGGGCTTTTGGGGTAGGGATTTCTCAGTGTTTCTGTCCCCTCTCTTTTTGGCAACCATCTTATAGCCATGGTGTGTCTTGGATGGAAAAGACTCCCTGCCTCTCCCCCAGTAATAGGAAACCTCAGTGGTGCAGCTGTGGGATTGTGGACTTGGGACTTTTCTGCTTCTTCCCCAAGAGTAGAGGGGCTTTTCCCTTTCTACCCTTTCTCCAGTACCAATAGGTAATTTGCATGTGGCTTGGAGGCCAACAGAGTTTGCCGCCCATACCGGTGACTTAAGGCTACTACTCCTTGTGGGAGAAGGGACCCAGGAAGGGATCCAGATTAGATTCTTTTGCCTTCAGGGGGAGCCAGTTTCTTTCTGCACATAGACACTACTGAAGCTGACTCTCTCCAGTGTTCATCCCATCTGCTCCCATTCTTCCTTGTGGTTCAGGGAGATGAGCTGCTAGGAATGCAAACTCCTCTTGTGTCTGAGACACCCCAGGAGTTCTTTCCTGTCACGCTAGCCCACCTTTGGCCTTTAGCAACTTGTTAAGCTTTTAATTAATTTCTTCTTACCCAGTTGCATGGGGGCCAGTAACTCTTTCTCCCCTACTCTGCCACAGGTAAGCCAGGCTGTGTGCCCCATCTCCCTGAAGGGACTTGTCTCTACTTGGAAGTTAGGCAGCTTTGTTGCCCCAGCACCGCATGTCTCACTATTGGGTGGGAGCAGTACTCTTCCTGGTACTTTACATACCAGGTGGAAGCAGAACGTGGCTCTTATTGTCATGATGTATTTTTGATCAAAATTTTCTGGAACCCCTTTCTGAGAATTCCCTTCTATATTGAATATCCCTGATTTTTAGCCAATTTTTGCTCTTTGAAAATGAATGTACTTTTTTTTTTTTAAAGATTTTATTTATTTATTTGAGAGAGAGAGAGAATGAGAGAGAGCACATGAGAGGGGGCAGGGTCAGAGGGAGAAGCAGACTCCCTGCCGAGCAGGGAGCCCGATGCGGGACTCAATCCCGGGACTCCAGGATCATGACCTGAGCCAAAGGCAGTCGCTTAACCAACTGAGCCACCCAGGCGCCCAAATGAATGTACTTTTTAAAAATAGTTCAAAGTAATTTTGAGTTAAGTTTGGTAATTAAATGTGTAATCTTGTTGGTTACTGTTGCCTTTAATAACCAGACTCATGCAAGACAAGGGCTTTGTAAAGACCTAATCGAATGTTAGTTGTTACTAATGGTATTTTATTATTTTGTTTGTGAGCTATTACTATCATAACTATTAACAATGATAAATGTTTACTGAGTACGTATTACATTAAGCTGTGAGGCTAATAAAATCATTTAAATGACTGCTCAATGCTAAAAAGGACTTTTTCTTTTTTAAAGAAAGTATCAGCTTACCCTTCATTGGATAGATCTAGATCACTAAAAATTTTTCTTTTACTCAAATGTTCTTTGTAAATTTACTGCTACTAGCATATAAGCTCTATATGAGATTTTTATGCATTTTTATGTGTTTTCTACATTGAGATCCCTTTTATAATCGTTTTCTAGAACTTGAAGGATACCTTCATTTTTTGAGTGATCTTAGGGAATAGAGTAATTTTATTTAGCTTTATATTATAGGTATTAAATATTGTTTACCACAAAATTTATTTAATTTTATGTAGCTTTTATTATATATTGTTGAAATACATATTTTATATATGTGAATTATTGAATATACATATTATTTATATATATATGTTGATTTTAAATGCCAAGGATTATCCTAAGCACTTTACATATGTAAAGTAATTTAATCCTCACAACAGCCCTTTGAGGTTGGTAGTAGTATTATTCCCGTTTCACAGATGAAGAACCTGAGGTATAGAGAAGTGAAGTAATTTGTCTAGCTCCTCTAGCTACAGCTGGCTCCAGACTAGCCAGTATGTAAACTGCCTAAGAGCTTCTCTGCAGAAGCCTAGATTCTAGAGGAAGAGGTGGCTGAATACCCAGAACGTCTCTTAGACTTCTAGTGGTAAGCAAGGACCCTTTTCTTCCTCTCCTGTTTTTAGAATTGAAGCTAACAATAGCCCTAACTCCAGGTGGCTGTCTCGTACTTTTGTGTCCATCACCAAACTGCTAAGTCGATGTTCCATAGAGGCTCAATAAATGAAGGGAAAAAAAAATCTCCCAGGCAAGCTTTCCTAACCCCACCAGTCAGGTTTTCACAATAAATCATTGTCCTTTTTCTCTTCATCTTAGTCACCGGGGCTCAGATCCTTCCTGTGTTTCAGAACTGGCCAGAGGTGCAGATGCCATGGGGTCATGATGAAGTTCTTTCTTTGGATGTTAAGTAAGTGGAAAAATGGTCCAAAAGCAAACTTAGAAGCAGACTTCAAATCTCAAATTTTTATTATTGAGGGATATTTTAGATTTATACATCATGTTAGAAGGTAGGTTGTGCTTAGTAACAAAATATATCCAAATTTGTGTCTATTTTCTAAGTCAGCTTGAAAAACTATTGCCTTGGGACGCCTGGGTGGCTCAGTTGGTTAAGCGACTGCCTTCGGCTCAGGTCATGATCCTGGAGTCCCGAGATTGAGTCCTGCATTGGGCTCCCTGCTCAGCAGGGAGTCTGCTTCTCCCTCTGACCCTCCTCCCTCTCATGCTCTCTGTCTCTCATTGTCTCTCCCGCAAATAAATAAAATCTTAAAAAAAAGAAAAACTATTGCCTTGTCCAATTCCAAGCCAACTCAGACATCTGTCACTAATAGATAAAACTTATGCTGTGCAGCGATGCTGAGTGACGCTCCTATCTTCGGAATTTACTGTCTCCTCTTAGAAAATGCCTTAGTTTTTCTGCATATGTCTTTTCATCCTCCTTTTGGCTAAGCTTTGCAAGTGGTAACTTCCTTCAGCTGATGGTGCAGAAACTTTGGTTATCTCATCTTTAACTAATTTGCCAGCAAACAGAATGATCCTGAAAGACTGTCATGATCTTGGATAGTAGCACTGGCTTAAAGAAAATTCTCTGCAGCCCCTCATTAGGTCCTGAGGAGGCCTTTTTTTTTTTTTCCTGTTTTTGTTAATGATCTTTGAACTTGAAATAGCAGCTACATTTGATGAAATTTGGCCTGTTAAACTCTAAAGGAGGTCCGGATGACAAGCAAATGTTTCGTGACTTCTTTTAGTTTGTGGCTTTGTGTAGTGCGAAGCCATTATTTAGGATCTCCCCCAGGGCTGTATCAGGGCTCACCCAGGACTCTGTGCTTTACAATTGCTGTACATGAGATCTCACAGAGATGTTCACATCACTGATTCAGTTAATGTTTAATAACACGGTCTGGTACTTGGCCACATGAGATGTTCACAGTACCTTGAACAAATATTTGGATCAAAAAATGTCCAAAAAGCAATTCTGTAAAATCTGTATTGTGAAGACGTATGAGAATAAAATGTCTATAAAGAAGAGCTTTTTTTTTTTTTTCCAAGGTGAAACTATGGCCAGGAATATGAGTAAATATTTTCTCCATTTTTCTGGGTAGAAGATGTCAATTGTGTGCAACCTAAGAGAGAATTTTTATTGAAATTTAAACTAGCTGTTCCTAGCATTAGAAAAAGGATAGCAGGAGAACAGACAGCTTATATGAAATTCTCTGCCGTTTGAGGATAAGGATTGTTGATTTGGATTAGAAAGAATTGTCATCCTTCACCAACGGATGAAGGCAAAGGCCTAAGTGGAACATTCCAGCAGACATGAAGGAAGTCTTTTCTATGACTTGAAATCCATTGAGAATCATACTGGATTTGTTTGTTGATTTCTGTTGGAAGTATCTGTGTGTACCCAGGGAATGTCCAGGTGTGCCTGGAGTGACAGCCTCCTATAAGAGGTCTCAGCCTCATCAAAGAATTACTCTTGGGATTCTTCTAGATCATCTAAGACATCCTAGGAGATACTTTTGGGTCCAGCTCTCCCACAGCATCCTCAGGGGCTCTAACGTATTTGGATGAACCAAATAGAGCCACATGGCAAATTATCCGGTAAAGTACACATCTTTACAAACAGGATAACATGTGCTGTGGATTGCCATTTTTATTAAACTATGCCTGTGATAGAAGAAAATGACTGCATCTTCAGCATCAAAGTGACAAAGTACATTAACTCCCTGGAGTCACTTTATGATCCCTCCAGATGCTGCATGGGCGATGAAGATCCTGCAGCCAAAAGGATGAGGAATCTAACACTACTGTCTATCAGGGTCACTGCAGGTGCTGGCCAACCTCAGTGCATTAATTAATGCCTTCTTTAATGCCACCATAGTGTTGAATGAAGATATGGTCTCTCTTTTCTGAGGCAAGAGACCAGAGAGTATCTTCCCCGTTATGGCCAAGAAAAGGGGGTTTTGATGGAGACAAATGGTGAATCCAGACAAACTGCTACAAATAAAACAAAGAAGCTGGAGGGCAGGTTATAGATCTGCAATATGGATGCTCATCAATCACAAGTTATTTTGCTTTGCAGAGCTTGACAGAATTATAGTTAGATAGCCAGGACTATAAAAGAAACCTTGAACTGTTGTAAGACAACAGACTCCCTAGTTTGTTGTGCACACCATATTTCTCACCCCGATTTCACTCTCTTCATTTTACTCTAGCCATGAAGGTTGGGGAGCTGACCCTGTAGTCAGGGTTAGCATATTCTCCTTTCCACAATGACAAGTTTATGGTTAGGTAGGTCTAATTCAGAACAGTGAGACTCAAAGAATTTTCCAGAAGCTTCTGGCAAAGAATATTCTCACTCTTGAGACAGCTTCTGGACATGACTCTCTCTCCTGCGAGATGTGAATAAAAAAGCATGCCACATGCATTGCTACCAACAACCATCCTGTGTCCATGAGGGGAACCAGCTTTAGGAGGAAGCCCACTCTGTGGACAGGAAAGAAGAAACATGGAAAAAGAAGCTAAATGCTTGATAACATCAGGATTCCTGGATAAACCAGTAGTTTGGACAGGGATCAAGAGAAATTATGGATCTCTCTGACTAAGCCAACAATCAAGGGATGGCCACTCAGTGTGCAAAATTTTTAAATTGCAATGTGTGAGATTTAGAGAGAACAGTAGTACACGTGGACAAGTTGCCTATTGTATAAACATGATCTAGTGTTCATTCACAAGGAATGTTTGGTTATAATTAATTTCTGACGTGGTGGGATTTGTAGTTCAGGAACCTGACTCCACTGGATGGAATTGATGGTGGACATAGCAGTGTATGAGGTCTGGTGAGATATTACTAGTTTTTAAATATCCTATTCAACAGGACATGGCAATAAAGATAAAAATTGTGACTGGCTTGGGGAGATTTGGATGCAATATGGAAAATCTGTACAGGGGCGCCTGGGTGGCTCAGTCAGTTAAGTGTCTACCTTCAGCTCAGGTCGTGATCCCAGGGTCCTGGGATCGAGCCCCGCATCAGGCTCCCTGCTCACTGGGGAGCCTGCTTCTCCCTCTTCCTTTCCCACTCCCCCTGCTTGTGTTCTCTCGTGTGTTCTCTCTCTCAAATAAATAAATAAAATCTTCAAGAAAAAAAGAAAAGAAAATCTGTACAAACCAGGATAAGGGGGAGTCACCAAAAGCTCTCCATTGTGGAATAGCATTGCGACACTAGAGTCCCTTCGTCACTGTTCTGAGATGAATGATACCAAAAAGTCATCTAATATTTAGGGGTAACATGGATTTATGTGTTATTTCAGGCTTTATTGCCAAAACTTCTATTCTTTTCAAACACTAGGGAGTCTCAGTAAAGGTTATGCCCTTTGTTATCTCTCTGTTTCTCTCTCCCACTCCCACCTTGTCTCCCTCTCTCTCCTTTTTTTCCCTCTCTTCCTCTGACTCTGGGTTCCTCACTTTGTTAATCTTTCGAATTCTTATTTCTCATTTTAGCAACAGTGTGGAGGTGGGCAATGTGTATTGACATATTTAATTTTCATTTCTTTGTATGCTCGTTGGAATTTTCACAGCACATTGATCTGATGCTTTATATAAGACTCTTGTAAAATGTTGATTGGATCTTGTGGGTTTTCCTGACACCAGATCAGAGCTTGTGAAATTTAGTGATGTTTTTTGTCTCCAAGTTAAAAATCATTTAGGCTAAGTGTCTGGGGCTTAAAGGCCTAGAAACCTCTTCAGCAGTAGGGGTCCCGAATAGTCACTGCTCATCATGTTCTTTTCTTCTTCTTCTTTGTTTAGTAAAAATTAGCTCCCTTACTTTGTGTCTGTTGCCTATTGAAACAGCTAACTCTTGGTAGCAGGAATGAACCAATGATCCTCTGGTTGTTTTAAGGTAAAAGCCTTGAATGGTTGCGGCTAAGACTATACAAAGGGAAAAGATTATTTTGCAAAGCCCAAACAAGATAAAGTTGAAATCAGTGTTGCTAGACATTTTCAGTTATTCCCTACATCATGAAGCTCTCCTTGAATCTCCCAGTCGTAATTAATATGTACTTCTCTCCCATCACCTAACCTGGACCTGTTGTCTAAGATTAATATCGTTCTGATTGATAATATAGGCTTTAGGCTGTGTTTTATTCAGCTCTGTATCCTGGTACCTGGTATACAGCTAAGCAGATAGCACATGTTGATTTAATACATAGCTACAAGGATATGGGGCCTTTAGATCTCACTTATCCAACAAGTATTTATTGAGCATCTACTCAGTACTAAGCATTATTCTAGGCACTGGATATACTGTGATGAGTAGAATAGTCAAAGTCTCTGCCTTCATGGTTTCACTCTAGTGGGAGAGACTGAAAATACGCAAAGAATATATGATATAATGTTAGGAAGTGAAATGTTAACAAAGAAATAAAGAAGAATAAGGGGGTAAAGAGAAGGGGGCGGGATGGGGATGGTGCACAATTTTTAAGAGAACTTGGAGTAGATAACAGAGGGGTAAATGAAGCCACACAGATATCTGAAAGAAGAACACTCCAAGCACAGCGAAAAACCTGGGCAAAGGTCTCGAGACAAGAATAAACCAGGCTCATCCCAGGAATTGCAAGAAAGCCAATTGGACCAGCGAGG
This sequence comes from Leptonychotes weddellii, assembly GCF_054177405.1. NCBI lineage: Eukaryota > Metazoa > Chordata > Mammalia > Carnivora > Phocidae > Leptonychotes > Leptonychotes weddellii. Next base: position 57,710,197 of record NC_138372.1, read on the forward strand.
AATGGTTGCAGAGGGGGGTGAGATTGGCAGGACCAGATCACATGGGATCTTGTAGGCTAGGAAAGGTTTCTTCTGGGTGTGATGGGAAGCCAGTGAAAGATGGGGCTAGGGGGACATATGATCAGATTGTATTTTTGAAAGGTCATCCTGGTTGCAATATGCAGAATAGATTCTAGTGGGGTACAAGTGGATGCAATTAAACACATTTGGAGGAAATCTCTCCAATAAAAGTGGATGAGATTATAGGTGATGAGGGTAGTGAGCTGTGGTTGGATTGCCAACAGAGTTTGTAGTTCAAACTATCAGGATTTATTTTGACCTATTAAAACTCTCCCACAAAGTCTGTACTTTATGGAAGTTACTCTAAAATGAAGACTGAAGGCTTCTGGGTGGCTCAGTCAGTTGAGCATCTGCCTTTGGCTCGGGTCATGATCCCAGGGTCCTGGATTCGAGCCCCGCTTTGGGCTCCCTGCTCAGTGGAGAGCCTGCTTCTCTCTCTTCTTCTGTTGCTCCCTTTGCTTGTGCATGCTCGCTCTCTCCCTCTCCCTCTCTCTCTCTGTCAAATATATAAATAAAATTTTTAAAAAATAAATAAATAAAATGAAGACTGAGGGCGTCTGGGTGGCTCAGTCAGTTAAGCGTCTGCCATTTGCTCAGGTCATGATCCCAGGGTCCTGGGATCGAGCCCTGCATCAGGTTCCCTGCTCAGTGGGGAGCCTGCTTCTTCTCCCTCTGCCTGCTGCTCCCCCCTGCCCTCCCCCCTCCCTCCTGCTCGTGCGCTCATGCTCACTCTCTCTCAAATAAATAAATAAAATCTAAAAAAATAAAATAAAATGAAGACTGATACTTGTCTGCTCAGATTGTAGTCCAACATAGCAGTTCTCAAATGTTTTGGTCTCTAAACTCTTTATAATCTCAAGAATTACTGAGGATCCCAAAGAGCTATTGTGTTTATGTGGATTAGATCTATTGATAAATGTTTGTTTGCTGATTCATTTAAAAACAATAATAAGTCTAAACCTAATAGACCCATTACATGTTAACAGAAATAACCTATTTTTTGTGAAAACTAACTATATTCCACACACACACACAAACACAAATTAATGACAGTAATGGCATGGCTTTACATTTTTGCAAGTTTATTAATGCCACGTAACAGAAGACCACTGTATTCTCATATCTGCTTCTGCATTCAGTGAGTCTATTGTGATTTCACACATTATGTAGCCTCTGGAAAACTCCACTATACTCTTGTAAGAGAATGAACGTAAAAAAGGCTAATAACATCTTAGTATTATCATTTTTCTAAAAAATTCTGACAGACTCGCTGAAAGTATTTCTTTTATCCCAGGGTTCCTTAGACTTTATTTTGAGGACTGTCAATCTAAAGGAAAATCATCTTGGTGGTAAGGTTACAACTCTGTCTAAAAGAGATATTAGCATCAATCCCATGAGTTAGATGATGAAACCATTGTGAAACTCCTTTATTGCCTGTAATTACCAGCATTAGAAATATATAAAAAGCCAGACCACATATATACACAATGGAATATTATGCAGCCATCAAAAGGAATGAGATCTTGCCATTTGCAATGACGTGGATGGAACTGGAGGGTATTATGCTGAGCGAAATAAGTCAAACGGAGAAAGACATGTATCATATGATCTCACTGATATGAGGAATTCTTAATCTCAGGAAACA
>NC_138372.1:57712401-57731503 GCF_054177405.1 Leptonychotes weddellii
TTTCTATTTCATTGATTTCTGCTCTGATCTTTATTATTTCTCTTCTCCCACTGGGTTTAGGCTTTATTTGCTGTTCTTCCTCCAGCTCCCTTAGGTGTAAGGTTAAGTGCCAGACCACAATTTAAAGATTGTTTAAGTTGGAGGTTCACAACCTTTTAAATTCTGATAACATTAGGTTAAGCATGAAACAGCAAAGACTCAGAGGAGAACAAAGCAAAGGAGAAAAAAAGAAGAAGAAACAGTCACAGACCAATGAGAAGAAAGAGATGACAAAAGAGAATAGGGTGTATGTGGTGGGAGTGAAAGACTAATGATAAGAATTGCCTTTGGTTGGCTCAGTGGCTCCAGACATCCATTACCCATTCTGATCCAAGAAGTCAACAGTGGTTTGCTTTGGCAACCAGTTCCAAATTGTGTGCCCTGAGACCTTCCCCACAGAGGGGTCTAAAGGAGGAGACACCCACCATGGCTAAAGCTATATGTTGGTCTAACATTACTCCACAGGGAACCAAAACCACCTCTGCCTAAGCTTTTCCAATTCAGATGCCAACACTTCATTTCTCCAAGTGAGATGCTAGTTTTAATACCATAACCTTCATAAAATCCACTGTGGGTGAGCATGACTGAATGTAAAATAACCCATTGCCTCATTCACCTGAATCAGAAAGGGAATGCAATCTGGAAACCCTACATGTGAGGGAAGACTGAGAAACTTTATCCACTTCCAAATGGAACATCAGGCAAAAACCAGTTTTTCCTTCCAGAAAATACAATCAGTAGATGACATTCAAAACCAAAACTACACTAATGTCCAACTTTTGCCAAAAGGAGGCCCAGGAATTCACAGCATCATTACATGGCCTTGAACTTCAAGGTGATGTGGAAAACACTAGAACAGGTTTTAAGGCCAGTTTCAGTTCCTCACAGAACAGAGACCCAGCTGATGCTAAAAGTAATGTAGCTTGAAACATTGGTGCTGGGTGAAAGGTGGCCCAAGGTTGTAGAGACCTGTTTATTATTCCTCTTGAGGGCAGGGACCTTGGTATTCTGTGCTGTGTCTGACACCACTGAGAAAGGTTACCTAAGTCTATCATGACTGGTAGAAAAAAAAGTCTAAATTCCTACCTGTTTGCTGCTAGAATGGGTGCACCCCAATGGGCTGTCAGGCTTGGGTCATAGGGAATTAGGTTTTTATTATCTGAAAAAACTTTCTCTATTTTCTTAAAAATGCAAATAGCATGGATGTCTCTGAACTTTGAAGAGCAGGTTGTGCTATGGTGCATGACTCAGGGCAGGGAGAGAGGACAGAGAGTGACCATTCTCAAGAGCAAGGTGTGAAGCCATGGGATTAAGAAGGCTAGCACTCATTTACAACAACTTGTTTGGCACTGAAGTCATTTACGTTTCTATGGGATTTAACAGATACAAATTGGTCTCAATCTGAAACATTCCTGAGATTCTCATAATAGTTATCCCTTCATTTTATTTGTAGTTCCAGTTTAGCACAAAATAATACCTGGACTATCTCTGTGTGAAGATTTTATGTCAATGTGGTCATCAGGTAAAATTCTGTTCTGTTGTGAAAGAGGCAGACTGGAAGTCATTAGTCACTGCTGATATTTTATCACTTCTTTCTGATTCACTTTAGCAGTATTGGAGACATGAATAAAACAAGCTGCCAAGGCCACTTACAGGCACACTTGTAAAGTAGAAACACATTCTCTTTGGTTTATTCCTCCTCAAAGGCGATGGGTGTTGTAGGGAGAATAAAAAGAGTTAATATTGTAGGCTTTGTCACCAGAGAGATCCATGTTTGAATTCCATTTATTCATTTAATTTTTTTCATTTATTCATTTATTGATTCAACAAATATTTATTGAGTGCCTATATTTGTGGAACTCTGTTCAAAGCCTCGGGGTGCACTGAGTGGGGTAAAAGCAAACACGGGTCATCCCGAAGGCTCCCCCAGCCTTATGCTGAGCCAGTTGTGAAGATACTACCTCTAGGCTGCAAGTCTCCTCTCCCATGGACTACTCCATGGGGCTGGGCTGGGACTCCATAAACTCTTTCTCCTTCACCAGCTGGCTTCCTGTTAAGAGTCTGCTAATAGGGACCATAGAGGGAGACTGAAAGGATGGAGGAAGGGGCTTTCTCCTCCCTGTTTCCTTGCTGTTCCTCTCAGTATCACTCTAGCAGTGGCCTTCATCTGACAACTGCATTTGGTTCTGGTCTCCAGTCTCTTTTGGCCTTGTCGGTACCAGCATCTGGGCATGTTTTCAGAGCATTAATAGCAACTGGATTGTGCCCCTCGTCAGAGGTGTGAGCCCCAGCTCTATGGGACTCTTTCTCTGAGCTTCTGGGCTCTGGTAATTCCAGCCTCTTCCCTGGATAGCAGCTGCTCCTGCTGTGGAATATCAGAGTTACCTTTTGCCTGTTCAGCCCCTCCACCATTTGGGAAAACAACTCCCTGTAGTAAGTTTCATGTTAAAATGCCTCTTGTGGTATTTGTTTTGAGTGACATACACAACACCATATACCAATTTATCTTAAGATAGTTAAGATTTGCAACAAAGATGCTGGGGAATAATAACTGGTTATGGAGTACACCATCTTGGCATAGTCACCATCTTAAGTAATGAAAAAATAGCAATTAAGTGCTTTTGTTTGGCTGAGTATTTTTCATGATTTTAAAGAGCGGGAGGTACAAACGTCCATGTTCACTTTGACAGATCAACAATGCGTCTTTATGAAAATGAAACCTATATCAGGAGTAGCTTTTCTTAAACGTTTGTCTAGATCTATAGGAGAAATAATTTCATGACCTTTTACCAAAAATAATCAAATATTGTAAATCCATGTTCTGTTCTTTTCTTCTTTCTTTCTCTCTCTCTTTCTTTTTCTTTCTTTTTAAAGATTTTATTTATTCATTTGACAGAGAGAGAGAGAACAAGCAAGGGGAGCTGCAGGCAGAGGGATAGGGAGAAACAGGCTCCCCACTGAGCAGGGAGCCTGACATGGGGCTCAGTCCCAGGACCCTGGGATCATAATCTGAGCCGAAGGCATATGCTTAACTGATTGAGCCACCCAGACGTCCCATCTTCCTTCCTTCCTTCCTTCCTTCCTTCCTTCCTTCCTTCCTTCCTTCCTTCCTTCCTTCCTTCCTTCCTTCCTTTTTGGACTTGGGAGCAAGACTCCTACTAACTGTAATTCTTTAACCTCTTTCCTGCAAATTTATTTTATTTCTATCACCTCCTTATACAATACAGATTAATTTAACCAGAATATTTGTGGATTCTGTTATAAAGAATGTGCTTAACAACGATCATCAATACAGCCATATCCATTTTTAAGCCCTATCCATACTACTTCTTGATGTTCATTTCCAAGCATAGAATAAAATGTTCTTCAAATGCAATCTAGCAAGACAATGGACTTTAGAGAACCAACCACTTATAAAGGATCAATGTCTCCTCTCAGATATTGATAATGCTGCTCCAATTCTGTCAGATTCATAATTATAAATTTGACAATCTTTATGAAATGAAAGTAGTTATCTATATATGAATATCAAGTGGCTATCTCTCTATTTGCCTTGCCCTTTTAAAGTTGCTTTGGTATGTGTTTTTGTTTGTTTTTGTTTTATTTTGGTTTGTTTTAGAGAGGGTGAGAATCCCAAACAGGCTCCACACCCAGAACAGAGCCCAGTGCAGGGCTCTATCTCAGGACCCTGAGATCATGACCTGAGCTGAAGTCAAGAGTTGGATGCTCAACGAACTGAGCCACCCAGGCGCCCTGCTTTGATATGTTTTAATAAATGAAAGTTTATTAAGGATATAGGTCTTTGGTCACAGGCAATGGGGAAAAAGCCTAAAATATACAAGTTTCAGTTTTACCTAATTTTATTTTTATTTTGACTTTCTAAAATTTGAGTATAATTGACACACAATGTTACATTAGTTTCAGGTATACAACTTAGTGATTTGACAAGTTTATACTTTATGCTATGTTCACCACAAGTGTAGCTACCATCTGTCCCATACTGTTACATTATCAGTGACTATATTCCTTATGCTGTGCCTTTTATTCCCATGACTTGTTCATTCCATAACTGAAAGCTTGTATCTCCTTCTCCCCTTCACTCATTTTGCCCATCCCCCCACTCCTCTCCCTTCTGGCAACTATCAGTTTGTTCTCTGTATTTATAGGTCTGATTCTGGTTTTTGTTGGTTTATAAATTTGTTCGTTTGCTTGTTTGTTTTTTAGGTTCCACTTATGAGTGGAAGCATATGGTATTTGTCTTTCCTAGTCTGACTTATTTGACTTACCATAATACCCCCTAGGTCTATCCATGTTTTCTCAAATGAACAATCTAATCCTTTTTTATGGCTGTGTAATATTCTATTATATGTATAGACACTACATTTTCCTTATCCATTGATCTATTGATGGACACTTAGGTTGCTTCCATATCTTGCTATTGTAAATAATGCTGCAATAAACATAGGGGTGCATATATATTTTTTTAATTAGTGTTTTCATTTTTGGGGGGTAAATACCCAATAGTGGAATTTTTGAATCATATGGTATTTCTATTTTTAATTTTTTGAGGGACCTCCATACTGTTTTCCACATTTGGGTATACCAATTTACATTCCCACAACGACACATGAAGGTTCCTTTTTCTCCACATCCTTGCCAACACCTGCTGTTGCTTGTGTTGTTGATTTCAGCCATTCTGACAGGTGTGAGGTGATAGCTCATTGTGGTTTTGATTTGCATTTCCCTGATGGTTAGCAATGTTAAACGTATTTTCATGTGTTTGTTGGCTATCTATATGTCTTCTTTGGAAAAATGTCTATTCAGGTCTTCTGCCCATTTTTTAATCAGATTGTTTGTTTTTTGGTGTCAAGTTGTATTAGTTCTTTATATATTTTGTATATTAACCCCTTATTGGATATATTATTTGCAAATATTTTCTCCCATTCAGTAGGTCGTCTTTTTGTTTTGTTAATGGTTTCCTTTGCTGTGTAGAAGCTTTTTATTTTGATGTCATCCCAATAGTTTATTTTTGCTTTTGTTTCCCTCACTTCAGGAGATATGTCTAGAAAAATGTTGCTACAACTGATGTCAGATAAATTACTGCCTGTGTTATCTTCTAGGAGTATTATGGTTTCCTGTCTCACATTTAGGTCTTCAATCCATTTTGAATGTATTTTTGTGTATGATCTAAGAAAGTGGTCCATGTTGCTGTCCAGTTTTCCCAGCACCATTTGTTAAAGAGACTGTCTTTTCCCCATTGTATATTCTTGCCTTCTTTGTCATAGATTAATTAACCATATAATCATAGGTTTATTTCTGGGTTTTCTATTCTGTTCTGTTAATCTATGTGTCTATTTTTGTACCGGCACCATACTGTTTTGATTGCTATAGCTTTGTAGTAGATCTTAAAATCTGGTATCGCAGTTTTACCTAATTTTAAATCCATAAATGAGGTGCCTTTAAGTGAAAGACTATAATGAGTTTAATTAATAATTGGTCACTTGATAAGTCCCTGTAAAGCTCTTATGGTTAGCTTGAGTACCCAGAAACTAAAAAGTGAATCATCTAATGATTTGTTAACATACCCTTTCACAAGTCAGATTATTTCCAATTCCTTGTTATCAATAAAATAGAAGAGGACTCCTTTGAATTGTCAGATGAAAGATCATAAAAAATAATTTTGATGATAAATCTCTGTGTGGTTTTGGCATCCAACTCAGGAGATCAAAAATTGAATAACACTGTTATAATAGAACTCTGTCCATTTTCATAGGATTCCTCAGCACTTAGATGTGTTAAAAATATATATATAGGGGGGCACCTGAGTGGCTCAGGTGGTTAAGATCTGCCTTCGGCTCAGGTCATGATCTCAGAGTCCTGGAATCAAGCCCCACACTGGACTCCCACCTCAGCAGGGAGTCTACTTCTCCCTCTTCCTCTGCCTCTCACCCTGCTTGTGCTCTCTCTGTCAATCTCTCTCTCAAATGAGTAAATAAAAAATCTTATATATATACATATATATATGTGTGTATATATATATATACACACATACATATATATATATAGGATTCAGCTGTTGAATCCTGTTTCATTTCAGCATTACATAATATTCATCCCAGCTTGCATGAATTTACTGAGAAAAAAATCTATTGCATGAAAAGGTATATTCTGAATATCATTTCACTTGTTTGGTCCAATAATTACTTTTCAAAATTGGAAACATAGTTAAACTGCTTTAATAAACTGTGTGTAAATAATAATTTTAAGAATAATGTAATACAGAAAAATAATTTAACACTTACAACTTCATGTTTACAAAAGAAATAACCTTTTTTCCTAGAAATTTCAGTTCAGACACATATTTGTAGCTGACAAATGGGGTGATCAATGAAATATTTTCAAACATAAATATTACATTATGTAAGGGAAATGGAATGGCTACATTTAACAGAGAGAAAGTATTGTGTATAAAGTCCAACTGTCAAAGGGTATGTTCATGTGTATTTTATTTTATTTATTTTATTTATTTTATTTATTTTTTAATATTTTTCTACTTTTTTTTTGAAGATTTATTTATTTTATTTGAGAGAGTGAGAATGAGAGAGAGAGAGTACATGAGAGGAGGGTTAGAGGGAGAAGCAAGCTCCTCTCTGAGCAGGGAGCCCGATGCGGGACTCGATCCAGGGACTCCAGGATCATGACCTGAGCCGAAGGCAGCCGCCCAACCAACTGAGCCACCCAGGCGCCCCGTTCATGTGTATTTTAAATAGATGATGGTGGGTATCGAACACTATGGTATTTAGATTCTATTGCATTTATTTAAAGGTGCAATGAAATGCTTGATGTTTAAAATGTGAATATTTACAATATCCTGGAAATTATTTCTTTGCAACTATTTAAGCTAACAATGAAACATTTTAGATAGTGGTCTATGAATATGCAAAGGGGTATCTAGTTCTTATACCTATTTTGAGGACATATGAACGAGAAAATTTGAAGACTACTGGCATACAAAGACCAGCAAGTAGCCAGTTTAGAATAGTAGTAATTCAGGGTTTTTGATGGGGAATGCTGCCTCTGCATCAATGCAGAGATCCTGCATTCAACAGCAGGGTGCCTCTTACAGGATTCCCTGGTGTTCTTGGGCACAGGACACCATTTTTTAAGGGTGGCTCATGTATAATCATGAAAACAACTGGAAGATTTTGGGGGGTATTTTTCTTACACATGCATTAAAGAACGATTTTTAGAACTAAAATATTACTTAGCATTCTGTTCTTAATACCATACACAGTGTTTCTCACTCATGTCTCATGGATCATCACCTATTTTAGTCTAACTCATTAGCATGTACTTTGTACCTTGTACTTTGCTCAGCACGCAGAAGATAGCTAATAAATGTTGTTGAGTTTAATTAAAATTAAATAAGATAAAGGCCAATCCGTCCTTTATGTTTTAGAAAGATGGGCCTTCAATGTCAAAAAATAAATTTAACTCTAGAGAGGTGAACGGGTGCTTCATTCCATAACTAGTACAGTTTATATTACATCTCCAACCCAATGTTTAGCTGGCCAAGGAGGAAACACTGGCTACCTGTCACTTTTCTATTCCCACATTGAAAGGCTACAGATGCTTAGTTCTGAATGGGACTTTTCAAGTCTGCAGGGTTTGTACCATTGCTGAAGTTCATGCCTCAAGATGCAGCCTCTAGACATAACTACAGATTGTAAAAACCATGATTATTCTAGGAAGATAAAAAGCTCTTTGCAATGCACACAGCTGTGGAAAAAAAACAAAATTAATCTTTCAAATGTTATTGAAATGTAAATGTCTGCCTATCCTCAATTGAGTATGAGCATTCACAAACTTATGTTCAGGCACCAGGGGTACCCAGAGCATTTAAAAAGCACAACTGAAAAAAAATTAAAAGCACAATTGCAACTCTAAAAGACAAAAGCGAAAATGCAAGTGGTTTCATCCTCTGTTTGCAAGTGTGCTTAGCACAGCTTCTGTCAGGCCCTTGTTCACAGAATCCAACTGGAGTCCTTCTGTTTAAATAAGCTGTCAGTATCCGCGGTCTTATTTTCTACCAAGAAGTGACTGTATCCTTGAAACTGCTGTTATGCAAGATTTTCTCCATTTCCTACCTCCAGCCTCACACACTTTTGCCCTAAAATTGATTCCAAATGGCAGCCAGAAAACATATCCAGGGAAAGTGTATTCTGTGCCAAGCCAACCTTTGTCGAAAGTAAGCAGTCTCTTTGCTCCTTCAATTCTCCATGGCCATCCCATAAATAGCCTGCTGTCGGTGCTAGTGTGCTTTTCATTTACGCTTTTGCAAGGTTGATAACTTTCTTGGTTACACTCTCACCAACTGGGGGTTCACAGGTGCTGGGATTCATGTGTGGGTGTCTTTTAGTTTTGGACCTAGAGCCAATTCTTTTTATTTTCCTAAAACAACCAAGAAGGGAGTCATAATGTAGAACAAGAGGAAGGAACATGGTGCTGAGGTATTTCGTGAGAATGATAAGCCTGGAGTCAAAACTTTGGGTTTGTCTCTTTTTATGTGCTGTCTGGAAAGAGTTTTCTTCAAAGTGTCAGTGTGAACACATCCATTTCCCTGATGTGGTTGAAAGTAGGGTTTAATAAATAGCCTGAATCTACTTTGAGTTCCTGTACCACCTGAACATTCAGTAACCTCTGTTTTATTTTTTAAAGATTTAATTTATTCATTTGAGACACAGAGAAACAGAGAGAGAGAGAGAGCATGAGCAGGGAGAGAGGCAGAGGGAGAGGGAGAAGCAGGCTCCCTGCTGAGCAGTGAGCCTGATGCGGGGCTCGATCCCAGGACGCTGGGATCATGACCTGAGCTGAAGGTAGACGCTTAACCATCTGAGCCACCCAGGCGCCCCCAGTAACCTCTATTTTAGCAGACATGTTAGTTAATGGTGGCCTTGTTAGAAGACCAAAAAAACAGCAACATTTCCAGCCCTAGGAGGATAAAGAGAATTCAGTGTTTTTACAGATCTACAATTGATCCTTGAACAACACAGGGGTTAGGGGCTCTGACCCCTGCATGGTTGAAAATCTGTGTATAACTTTTGACTTCCTCAAAACTTAACTACTAATATAGCCTTAATTATATATATATGTATATATATATGTATATATGTATACATATATGTATGTATAATAATATACAGTGTTATATTAGACTAATAGCTTACTGATTACCAAAAGCCTTACTGATAATATAAACAGTCAATTAGCACATCTTTTGTATGTTACATATATTATCTGCTGTATTCTTATAATCAAATAAGCTGAGGAAAAGAAAATGTTATTAAGAAAATCATAAAGAAGATACATTTACAGTACAGTATTTATCGAAAAAATCCTTGTATTAGTGGACTCACACAGTTCAAATTTGTGTTGTTCAAGAGTCAGCTGTATATTAATGGTTTGGGATTTATATATATATATATTCGAGGGTAGAACTCCTCCCTCAATTCACATGACCTCTTGGTGGCATCTACAGCTATCTCTCCCACTAAATATTTTATTAGCCAAATCAGAGCATTCATATATATCCTCCATAAGAATGGATTTTGAGCTCAGAAATTCAGAGCTGTTACCAAGTCTGTTTGTAATGCCTCAAAGTGATGGAACTTCTCAGAAAGACTGAGCCAGTTTGGTCTTGTTTGGTGAGGGGAGGCCAGAGGCACTGAGTCACCCCCTCTTCAGGTGACTGTTGAACAGCAGGGTGATGTGTCCCTGAAGGTCCTGGCACTGTGGCCCGTGGCCCCATCAAGACAATCAATCATGATGGCAGACCCTTCATGCTCACTATCTTGACCATTTTGGGGCACCCAGGAGCACACAGTCTAAGCTGCTGATCCACTGTGATGAGTACTGAGGTGTTTGAGGTTTCTCGGGAAAAAGATACATTATGGGCATTGATCACTGCATCAGTGAAGAAGAGCATGTGGCTACAGAGGTCAGAATGGTTAATAGCCTGCTCTTTTAAGAAGGGAAGGGATAATAAATTAGAGAGCACTTAATATTGGCACCATTGATGTGGTCTGGGAATTGATAGGGCTAAGGGTGAGGGAAAATTTTGTGCCACCACAAACAAACCCCTAATCCTTAAGCTCTCTTTACAGAATGCTGCGTTCCCTTAGATCTTGGCTGAACCCTGACTCTCCCACTCAGTGCAAGACTGTGCATATCCCTGCTGGAAGGTTAGGGTCATGTATTTGTGTTTCCCAGGCACCCCACTGCCACTTCACACATGCATGCCTCAACCCTTGTATAAAATGCAGCATACTTTGAGAGGTTGACACAACGAAGCTGTACCACCGTGTACTAGCAACTGTTGTTTATGGAGCCCAAATGTCATTCTGACTAATTCACAGAAGCCTCTAGCTTTCATTATCACTCTCCCTGCATGCCAACCCCTGCCGTAATCATAGGGTATTTCAGGACCTTAGAGGATAGATGAATCAGCCCCCACTGGGGGCCTTACAATTTCCCTGGACCTTCTCAACTCATTCCATTTCAACCACCTAGGTAGAAACCTGTGAATTCTCCTTGACTCCTCCTCCCTACATCAAATGCTACCTAATTACCTCTTGATTCCTTATAACCATGCCCTAGTTCAGGATTTTTTTTTAAATTTTTTTCAGGATTTTAATTAAATGTTTTTCCACCTCCTATCATCTTTGTCCAATCCCTTTTTTACATAGCCACCAGTGTGATATATTTTATTCATATATAATTATATCAATTATTTGTTTAAATGCTCTAGTTGTATTTATTACTAATTTTCTCCAGGATGAAGTTCAAGATCCTTACCTCCGTGATCTGCTTCCTGCTTTATCTTTCCAGCCTCACCTCTCTATGTTCACCACTTTCTGCCAGGGCCTTTTTGAGCAACAACATTGAATAGCTTGTAGCTCCCTGCACACACTGTTGTCTTGCTTCCATGCTTTTGCCAATGTTCTTCCCTGTACTTGGACTATTCTTCCATTCTCTCCATTGCTGAACTTCCATTTATCCTTCAAGACCTCCTATGTGATATTCATTAGGAAGCTTTCTCCCACCCCATGTGTTAGATGCTTTTCCTCCCACACTACCCTGGGTATTTCTCCAACATTGTATTCATTACTTTCTGTTCATTCACTAGCTGGAAATGTCTGCTATGTTTCTCCTGCCCCATTTAGATTATGGGTTTCTTGAAGTCTTGGAAGGTGTCCTTGTTCATATTTCTATTTCAATGTTTCACACAAAGTGATTATAAGTATAAAATAAGGATAAAAATAGTGGCAACATATTGACAGCCTCTCATGCATAAGGCATTTAATACGCATCTGATCTCATTTAATCCTCACCACAACTTTAAGATGTAGTTGTTATTTTTATGCCCATTTTACAATGAATAAACTGAGAGTCAGAGAGATAGGACACCTGGGCCCAGGTCACCTGGCAAGTGGGCGGCAGAATTAGGATTTGAATCTCCATTCATCGACTCCAGAACACACATTCTGTTCACAATCGCCACAAGATGAGGGTCATCCTGGAAGGGAGCTCTGCTTTCTCAATCATGATGCGATGGAAAGAATGAAAGCCTCTGATAAGAAAGTTAGTACTGACGCCACCACACCCCAGGGCAAGTGCAGAATTTCATCACTGCCCGCATTCCTGCATCCTTTACCCAGGACATTACTGTGGCTGTCAACACTCACAAATATGACCAGATCGACTTACTGTAAAACATAACTTATCATAGAGCAAAGAATGGCATAAAGAACATGCCTCTCAGGGTTTGGTTATGCGGAGAAGGCATTACTGAAAAGGAGGAACTACGCTTCACTCAGCATTATTTTTTCCCCTATGATTTGTGGATTTACTTATATGAGAATTCTTAAACGCACATAAAGTTATCAATGTAATTAAATAGTTACAAATTTGATTTTGAAAAGAATAAAAATATATGGATCAAGACTGTTGCAGAAAAAAGGAGAAAATACAAGCATTCTATGTTAAGAATCATCACAGTACAGTTACAGTAAGTATTGCATAGATGGAATCTATGCATATTTCAAAACAAAATTTCTGTGACTTAAATTAGCATCTGTCATTATGACAGCTGCAAACCGTTCCCAAAGCTTCTCTTTATGTGGGGCCTAAGCTAGCCCATTAGTCAGCATCAAGTCAAAAATCCCTCTCCATGATACCAGCAAATGGATTTCATTTAATGGAGGAAATCCAACAAATATTTATTGAATGTCTTTTGCAAGATCTGAGCTAGGCATTGTGGAGGATACAAAGATAGTACATTTCTCGCTTAAGACTCTTACAAAACAGTTGGAGATTAAAAGTTAAATCAGAATTCGAGGTGTTATGTCAAAAGTAAGTGGCACAGACAGTGGATAATAGATACTCCCTTTTCCTGCTTTATATTTCCTTGTAGCACTATTTCCTGGAGTGATAATATATAAATATAAATATAAATATAAATAAATATAAATATAAATATAAATATAAATATAAATATAAATATAAATATAAATATAAATGTATGTGTGCATCTGTGTGTGTGTGTGTGTGTGTGGTCACCCTGTTCTTCCCTACTAGAATTTTAAGCTCATTAAGGGTGGGGACTTGGGTATCTTGCTCACTTTTTTATCCACAGCACCTACAGCCATGCTTGACACATAGTAAGTGCTCAATAAATATTTGTTGAACGAATGAACTTGGAGAAGAGAGATATTAAGCAGAGGTGATCAAAGAACAGAGGGCATTTAATTTAGTTGTGGAAGAATGACGATCTGGATAGAAGCAGGGAGACATTTCAGGAGCAAGATGTAACCACAGCAAATATTTGGGAATGATAATGGGCTGGGAGTAGGCTTGCCTTGTCAGCTATGTTTCTTATTGTCGATTATTTAGCCGTAAGATCAGTTGGGGCCAAGTTAACCAAGTAGGTAAGGAATTTCCTCAGGTGCATAGGCACTAGAACTATTTGAGAGCCTGAGTCACTCATGTCAAAGCCTTTTCTGTTTCCCCAAGTTTGTGGCAGTCTGTCTGTGCTTGTAATCAATCACAGGGTTGTTACACCTACCTGGGACTACGTGTTCATTGTCTTGCCTATAGCAAATGGCTAACAAGGCCCGCCTTGAGCAAACTGTCAGCACTGACAGGCTTAAATGTTACACTCCACTGAAAATGACACTTTTCTAACTATATATTTTGCAGAAAAATCCTTCAGAGCAAGGACACTGGCTCTTTCAGTGTGTTTTGATTCTTATAATCTCCCCACCCCACACTATAAGATTCATCTATCTTGATTTTGTTCCCGAAGCACCCACAAAGATTGATAATCAGCGATTCAGAGTTCAAAACCCCAGCACAGCCCTTATCAATTCTCCAGATATGTCTGAATAAAGACTCTCAGAAGTGTGTCAAGCTGAGTGACTTTATCATTGAGGTCATCCTCAGCGGGGATTAAGTTGGAAAGTCTAACTTTGGGTGCTCCAAGTATCTCTTGTATCTCAACTTGGAACTATGTAGAAATGAGAAAATTATTAATTTGCTGATTTTTTTTTTTACATTATTTGTTGCCCTTGGAGTTTTATCAAATCTGATTTTTGCCTCACCTTCTTGCCCCAAGTTTTAAAATGAACAACAGGAAGTTTTTATATTTTACTTACAAATATAAAATTAAAAATTTCCAATATATATTAGGGTTTGGTTACTTTTTTTTTTAACAGTCCCATTTGTTTAAATGGATTCTCTAAACTATCCCCTTATATAAAACAGATCAGGAGATAATTGTTCCGGTTAGAGAAGGGGGCCCAGATCGCCCCCTGCTGGTCTCCTGTTTTTCTTCCTGTCCACCGTGCCCCTCCCCACCAAAGCAAGCACCTTTCTTGAACTCCACTGAACACAACTTGGTAACTACTGAATTAAAGTGATACAGATGAGTAATTAACTGGATCACCATAAAGACAGCCACTCATCCAGGGCTCTCTCTGTAGTATAGCTGCCCCAACTGTGCCCTCATTCTCAAAGGAATTATGCCATGGATAGCATGCTTATTCTTCTGAAAACTCTCCCTCGATGTGCTGAGAATTTAAGGAGGGAAAGTATAGTCGGCGTTATGTTCTAACTAAACACAGAGGATCCTAGCAAATAAATGCATAAATGATTATTGTGAAAAAAGGAAACTTCACTTGCAAAATTCTTTAGGTTTGCCTGAATTCTCCACATTTCAGTCAATTAGTAAAAATTCACTGTGAGTCCACAAAACAGATGATGGAGTTAGGAAATAATGACATTGGCACTTGAATTGCCACCAGGAACTCTATGCCTTATAACCTTTGTTAATCTTCAGAACCCCCGATGGCTAGTGGTATTACTCCTACTCCTGTACACATAGTGTAATATGGCTCTGGAGGTTGTTGTGAGGGTCTAGGTCATGTCACGGGCATGGGATAGGATTGGATTTAGTCTTGGCTCTTACACTTTGATCCTCTCCAAGGGTCACGCTCCTTTTGTGTCACCTACCATTGAAAAGTAGCCAGTGTTGCATGATATTAATTATATTTGGAATAATAAACCCACATGTAAAAATAATGGTGCAGGGTATGCACAAGAATTTACCAAGGCAGTATGTAACTAATTAAATTTGACAAAGGACAACCTCTGTGTCACAGGGGGTGCATAGCTTGCAGAGGTGTCCAAAATGACTCCTTGGGTTGGGAGAAGAAAATATTAGAATATATTTGAAATTTTATAGCATTTTACAATTTTCTTACTTTGTGTGTTTTATGTATACATTATGCTATTGCAGCACCACAAGTACATAATTTATGAATCCATACATGTACATCTATTGAAGTGTGTTCTGGAAAGATCTTACTAATGGGATGTAAGAACTACTTCATATGGCTCTCACTGCAGACAAGTGAGTTTGTCATTTTATTGTTCAGTAATTCAGATGAATTCAGATCCAAAGAGAGAGGCATAGAGACACAATGAAGGCTTTGGCACCAAGAGTCCTGGGTCCAGATCCCAGCTTGACCATTTATCACCTAGGGCAGGTTTACATCTCTGAATATCAGTTTCCTCATTTGTGAAAAAGGGATAATTATCCCCATTATTTTAAATGAGGTAATTTATTTAAAGTACATACAAGAGTGTTTGGCACGATACAGTATCTATCTCACTTGTAAAATCCATTATTCAAGTTGTCATCCAATTTGTCACATTTTTAGCTGTGTCAATAGAACATGGATACATTAAGAACTTAAATAGTGTCTAGTCCTTGGGCTAGAGAGAGATGGGTTTTCTTGTCCTTTTCAACTCTTGGACCGTAAAGCCTATATCCTGCACTTATTAATCTGTGTACTGAGGGAGGAGGACCCTAGATTCTTGTCTTCATGGGCTCAGCTCTACTCAGCCATGGCTGGATTAATGCATGTCCACGTTCACGTTACAGGATTCATTAAGAAAAGAAAAGTCAGCTCACACTATGTGGTTAAGGATAATGGAAATTTGCTTATTAGAAGTCTTCCGGAGAGAAAATTTCTTAATTACTTGCTTTCGATTAAAATGAAGGTAAATAGAAGCAATTCTGAAGCAAGCCTTGTGATTGTATTTTCCTGAACATAGTTGGGAGTCTGACAATTAGGAAGCAATTTCCTGCAGTTCTCTTACATTTTTCTGAGTCTCAGACAGTTTGCAATCAACCTGTTGAACAGGGGAGTCACCTCCCATACTTTTTAGAAGGAGGTGGTACGTAAGTATGGAGTTTACCAAGGAAAAAATGCATCAGCTCAGCCTAATTCTTCTAAAGGGGTAAATAGGCCAGTTAGTCAAGGGACTGCTATTGACATAATGTACCTGATTTCAAAAAAGCATTTGCAGGGTATATTGTGGCAACTCTGCAGTCAACCTGGGAAATGTGGTCAGGTAGGTAGGATTATAACCCAATGCATACAAGTCAGGAAGTGATTAGATAGTAGTGTCTTGGGTGATTGTTTCCAGGGAGATGGCTAATGGTGTAACATTTTTGCACAACAGGAGAATTTATTTTTGGTTTGAACTATAAGAGGAAAGTGATTCTTCTGATTTTAGTATGTTAAATGCTCCTCAAATTACTACAGGTTTCAGTAAACACTGATTGCTTCAGCAAGAAAGCAGACGTATAGACAACGCAGACAAAAAGAGATCCAGGGGTGCCTGGATGGCTCAGCGGGTTGAGTGCCCAACTCTTGGTTTTGATTCAGGTCACGATCTCAGGGTCGTGAGATTGAGTCCTATGTGGAGCCCTCTGGCCTGCTCCCTGCTGGGTGGAGAGTCTGCTTGGGATTCTCTCTCTCCCTCTCCCTCCACCCCCCCCACCCCCACAATGTGCGTGCTCAGTCTCTCTCTCAAATAAAGAAATAAATCTTAAAAAAAGAAAAGAGATCCAAAGCTGCATTATCATGCAAGCATTTTGCTTACAAATAAAGCAGAGGATCAGATTCTTCCATAACTATCAGCTGATAAGAAATGGTTACCATGGTCAAGGACAGGAGCAGACTAGTACCATTTTTCTAATTAGTAAAGAAGGTCTCCAAGAGTGGTGTGCTGATAAATAGATACCATAGAAGTAAATAACCTCAAGGTCATAGATAATAGTAAAATGTAGTAAGATTAGGAAGTGACAAGTTTTGAGTATTTATTGCCTTAAAAAAAAAAAAAAACTATTTACGCCTGGGTAGCTCAGTCGTTAAGCATCTGCCTTTGGCTCAGGTCCTGATCCCAGGGTCCTGGGATCGAGCCCCACATCCAGCTCCCTGCTGTGGTGGGAAGCCTGCTTCTCCCTCTCCCACTCCCCCCTGCTTGTGTTGCTGTTCTTACTATCTCTCTCTGTCAAATAAATAAATAAAATCTTAAAAAAAAAAAAGCTATTTAAAATTTTTAAAACTTTTTATTTTGACATAATTTTAGATTTATAGAGAAGTTGCAAGGTAGTATAAAAAATTCCCATGTGTCTTTCACCCAGCTTCCTCTAATATTAGCATGTTATAGAATCATGGCACATTTATCAAAACTAAGAAATGAACATTGGTGGAAATATACAGACTTGATCTGGATTTTACCAGTTTTTCCACTAATGTCCTTTTCTGTCCAGGGTCCCACAAGATACCACATTGTGTTAAGTTGACATGTTTCCTTAGTCTCTGCTGATCTGTGACAATTTCTCAGGCTTTCCTTGTTTCTTTGCTTTTTTTCCCCATGGTCTTTGTTTTTAATATAATTTATTTAATTGTAAGTTTATTTTTGAGTCAGCTGTAGGTTCACAACTAATCAGAGCACAGTACCTGAAGGGACATCCCCACAAGGATTTATCATTGGTCTTTGCTCTTCAGTGGTTTTATTAATACCTTGGAAAAGACTATTGCTGCCATGTAAATCATATTGGCAGAGGATACAAATCTGGGACTGTAACAGGTATTTTGGATAATAGTCACAACAACAGGGTATTAACCAACATTTATGTACTAAAAACCACCTCCATAAATGGCCTAGGGTGATGTGATTTAACAGAAGTTCATACTAAACACATGGTTAGGGCTTTTGGGTAATCCATGTTCCTTTTGTGGACAGAATGGGACCCTAAGGTCTAATAAGAAGTAACTTGGAGGGGCATGATCCCTACTGGATGTAAGGAAGATGTGGATATTTCCAGGGATGTATTCATCCAAAATCAGATGACTTGTCTAAAATCGGATGTGATATGGGGTGCCTGGGTGGCTCATTCGGTTAAGCATCTGCCTTCAGCTCAGGTCATGATCTCAGGGTCCTGGGATTGAGTACCGCCTTGGGCTCCCTGCTTAGTGGAGAGTCTGCTTCTCCCTCTACCCCCTGCCCCTGCTCGTGATCTCTCTCTCTCTCTCCCCATCCCTCAAATAAATAAATAAAATCTTTAAAAAAAAAAGGTGATATAATTTTCAAGGGAGAGTCTAGAATCACAAATAGTGTTGCCTAGAAATGTGGAAAGCTGAGACCAGGCAGAACTCCCAGTCCACAATCAGATAACGACAGAGACCTTGTGTAAGGTTCCTGTTCCTTTCCAAGGGCAGGGGTTTGCCCTGAGGGTGAAAATGTGCCCAGGGCATAGGTGATTGCAAGTACAATCTGCGTCAATGGTGTCATTTGACTATAGAAAGCCTATTCAGCTTGCTCTGTATCCATAGAAACACAGGGTCCAGCTCAAATGAGCTAATAGTCTCACTCATGGCTACATTGATCAGCCAAATATGGAGTATTATGGTCAATTCTGCATATAGAAACCCTGGGCATTTTAAAGGGAGGTAAGCCTGAATGGTCAGAAAACTTCAAGCAATACCCAGTGAGGAGCATATGAAAAACTAGAGGCCTGGTAAAGAGAAGATGTAGGGGAATTAAGACTACCATTTGCAAGTACCTGAAAGGCTCTCTGTCATGTGGAAGCACAATTAGACTTGGATAAATGGGTGGGCACTACAGAAAGACGAATTTTAACTCAACATACAGAAGAGCTTTTAATTATTAGAACTCTCCAAAAATGGAGTAATCGACCTCAGGCAGAAGCACTTGAAAATAGAAACATAAAAAATACTTGGGAGAAGTGTTGTTTAGAAGATTAAGTCTGCTCTGTTTCTTTCTTTCTTTTTTTTTTTTTTGTAGTTTTTAATTTTATTATGTTATGTTAGTCACCATACAATACATCATTAGTTTTTGATGTAGTGATCCACGATCCATTGTTTTCGTATAACACCCAGTGCTCCATGAAGTACGTGCCTTCCTTAATACCCATCACTGGGCTAACCCATCCCCCTCCCCCCTCCCCTCTAAAACCCTGTTTGTTTCTCAGAGTCCATAGTCTCTCATGGTTCATCTCCCCCTCCAATTCCCCCTGCCCATTTTTCCCTTCCTTCACCTAATGTCCTCCATGTTATTCCTTATGTTCCACAAATCAGTGAAACCATATGATAATTGACTTTCTCTGCTTGACTTATTTCACTTAGCA